>NC_132976.1:4660000-4977500 GCF_047496725.1 Anoplolepis gracilipes | reverse complement strand
TTACAATACAGGGAATAAAAATGGATTATTAGTGCCAAATACAACAACAGATACAGAATTGCAACACATTCGGAATTCGTTACCAGATAATGTAAAAGTACGAAGAGTAGAAGAGAGGCTTTCTGCTCTCGGCAATGTTATAACATGCAACGATTACGTCGCTTTAGTTCATCCAGATTTGGATAAGGTAAGGTCTTTGATATACTTTCTGTCATAATTAATAGAAAATTTTTCGTACTTAGAATATATGTTAATTTAGTAAGTATAATTTTGCAATTTTAACTGTGCAGGAAACTGAAGAAATTTTAGCTGATATCTTGAACGTGGAAGTATTTAGGCAAACTGTTGCAAGCAATGTGCTTGTTGGATCATATTCCATTTTGTCCAATCAAGGTGGTTTGGTGCATCCAAATATGTCTATACAGGAACAAGATGAATTATCCTCTCTTTTACAAGTTCCACTTGCGGTAAGACAAGCGGAAAGTGATTTGCGTGATTTTCTTTGCTTTCAATTGGATAATTACATTTTAGACTGGAACAGTGAATAGAGGTAGCAACGTGATTGCAGCAGGCATGGTTGTAAATGATTGGGTTGCTTTTTGTGGCATGGATACCACTTCAACAGAAATTGCTCGTATCGAGAACGTTTTTAAACTTAATGAAGCTAATCCAACTCCTATTACAACAAGTATGCGTGCACCTTTTATAGAAAGGTAAGATCTTCAAGATTAGATATAAATAATAATATACAATTATATATTAATTCTTTCATATAACAAAAACTTTTTTATCATTTTAGTATGTCGGACTTGTAAAAAAATAAGAACTCTAAAAATAAGCATTGGAGATACACTGAATTATATTATGTACAGAAAACTCAATATTTATGTCTCAAACGTCTGCACAAAATTATTCTTTCGTCAACATATCTAAGACGAGCACTTCTCTGCGATTCTGACATGATAAGTGTAAGAAGGTTCTCTATATTAAAATTTATATATACGAAATATAACAGTTTTTCTTTTGTTACACAATTACCAAGATACTGTTATGAACTTGTACAGTTCATTACTAGTCATTATTGACTATATATGTACATTTTTATTAAGAAAAAAGAAAAGGAATAGAAAAAAAGAGTAAGATGAGTAATGGAAAATCAAATTACTTATATCACTTTTTTCTTTATAGAAATAATATGTATAATCTGAACAATTTATCAGTGTAAATCCCTGTTTGCAACTACATGAAATATCATACATGAAAACTTAATCTCTGTAGCTTATATTTAATACAATCAATTAATATCTGCATATAAACAGAAATATTATATTGAAATATATTTTAATCAATAATATCTTCTCTTTGAATACAAACGCGATCTGTGTCAAAAATGTAAATTATTTCTATCCTGTTGGTTTTTACATAGTACATAAAAATGAACTATGAATAAGGGCATTGTACGTGGACTAGCCTGCTAATAAAAATGTATTATAAATCAAGTGGGCCAGTCCGTTTTATTAATTTTGATCAATAAGACTAGAGTAGTGGTAGTTGTTCTGCATGTAATAATTCGGTAGCTGCGGCAGAATCTGCACACATAACCAATGTAATGCCTGCTTGATAAGATGCTGGAATACGAATGTGAGTCATTCCGGTACTCGTGTTGTTAGGTTGTTGTCTTCGGCTCATTGATTCACGCACCATATTTACAACTTGTCCTGTTGCCAAAAATATTTTATTAAATTATTTTATTAAAATTATTACTGATTTTACTAATAGAAATAGTATATATAATGTACCAAGAACGTTAAGTTTCCGCCATTTCTGGTCCATTTTCGCAAGTGATGTTAGATCTGTATTTGCATTCCAATGTGCTAGAACGTCTGTTTTTCGTATTAACAGAATACTGGGACTAACTAATTGATGCCATACGAGCTAAAATCATGTTACAAAAATAAGATTTTAATCAAACGTAGTAGCTAAGCAACAACTTGGTGCTGTTATGTATTTGCGTCAATTAATCAATTATACGAACCTGTTCGGGTAGACATTCTAGAGGATTTGTTAAATATATGCCCGCCTGTCCTACGCCGAATATCATTTGATGATGCCATGCATCTGGTATATCGCAACCTTCTCCGCAATGTTGTAAATTCAATGTTGCAATTGGTGCAGCACCTGAAGAATATAACAAAAAATTATATCCTTTGAAGTTTATCATATTTATTTGATAAAATATATCTACTAAAATTATATATTATTCTTTAAATATTATTTTCTTTAGAAATAATATTAAATATTTAATCTTTTATTTTCTAATGTTTTTAATTTCTCACCTCGGGAAATCCAATAATGTAACCAATGAGATAATGACACTTTTCTTTCTGGATAAAATGCAAAGAATTTTGTTACAGCTGCGCCATTTGTAGATAGCGATATACCTCGTGCTATATCTTTATGAGTTGCTCCTGCTACCGATCGACTGACAAGGTATCTCGGTAGCGGTACACCCAGTTCTCTCAACCTCGTATTTACACCTTTTACTAATACTTCCAGAGAAAATGATACATTTAAGGCCAGCTAAAAACAGATGGTACATGCACGTAAAATCGAACCATTGTAACATTTATATGTTTTTACAATTTCTGCATATATTACAATATGTACCAAAGCATTAATTGCAGATGTAGCACCACAGGCAGAGGTACCAATTTGTGTTACTTGTTTCATTGTAGCTTCTTGCTCACTCCATAGCATTACCTTTTCCACTGGTGGTAATCCATCCAATCGTTCATTACACAGTTCGTTTTCCTATATTCAAATAGTGTTTAAAATTTAATAATGTATTGTTTGATTTTTAAAATTAATCTATATTATCTTTAATAATATATATATATATTAACCAGATTGGAATCACCACTTTGATTAAACGCAGCTTGCTTATTGAGCATTAGTTTCTTAGCCATCATTCTATGGTAAAGTGTAGAACTAAGATTAACTTTTCTGGCATTCAAAGTGGAATTGTCCGGAACAGACGCTGACGAGGGCTCGACCCATAATTCAGAATCCGAATCTCTATTATCACCGGGTGAAATAAGATCACCACTCGTGTTATGATAACCATAAGATTCGCGTAATGGACAACCCGTGTTACGATAGAGTGTCGCACTATCCCATCTTCCTATAAATTGAATATAATGTATGAAATATCTTATATAATAATACAATTACAACTTGTATTGCAGAGTAAGATAGTAAGAGATTATACCAGTTCCAGTGCTAGTACTGGGCATCCATGGAGCGGAATAAGTTGGTTTCGTACTCTGTTCTATTGTAGATTGATTACTTGCACATTGCTGGAAATTTGTATGATTAACGTTCTGTGTACTTTGTTTTGAAGTCTGCGGCATAGCCAGCAAACCTTGTCTAGACACAACTTTTCCACTGCTCAGATCGTTTAATACAGGGTCTGATTCTATATTATCTAATGCTATATTCTGTATATCTTCATTTATAGAGGCCAAATCGCTATCTCCAGTATCCTGAAGTGAAAAAGAAAAAAAGATTACTCTCGGATTCAATCTCATATTATAACAAATAACTTGCCTGTTCGCAAGAAGGCCCAGGATCAAAGTCCATTTCTAAAAAATCCATCTCTGGACTCGATCTACCACTATGATTCTGTCCCTCTGCTTCGTGATTCTCTGCACGACCCTGATGTAATTCTTCCTGTTGATCTAAATGGATTACATCATCATTCCCCTTATAGGTATAGATACAATAGTCTTCTCCATCAGACATATCCCCTTCGTTTCCAGAGCTAGAATCCATTCGTTCCACTTGTTCTCTCTGTGAAACCTAAAAGTAGAAATTTAAATTCTAAGAATACAATACAAACACTCGGCTACACAATCCATGGTACAAAACCTACCCTCTGTATTCCACTAGGTCCAGCAACTTCTCTACTGCCATTGATATTAGGTCTTAAAAAACAACAAGTTCCTTGACTTGTTGAACCTATACTACCACCTATATTATTCAGTATACGTTTAGATCCATAGGACTTTGATGTCCAGGAAGAGTCGGCCTCCGGACTAGAATCTGAACTGCAAGAAACTTTCGAAGGACATTTCTCTATGGCAGATGCATAATCCACATTGTTTTTCATGTCTATGTCATCATTGGGTTTATTTGTTGATAAATTAGGAGACATTAATGGCGCATTTAACATAGATACACTTGAATGTAACATAGCACTGGTGGTTGCAGTAGAATTAAGAATGGTCGATGCTAAGTTATGATTGAGATGCGTATTCACTTGAGTGGAAGATAGATTCAAGTGCATTTGAGACTTAGGCAGATTCAATGTGCTTGCATTCGTGACAGTCTTAAGCTTCAATTGACAATTGACAGCATTGGTGTTTGCAGTCTGAGGCTTGATGTTGGCGGTGTTTGTAAACATGGAAGATATGTTCACGTTTGACATGTCTTGAGAAACATTCTGTTCCAAAGAATTGGCACAATCAGATATGGGAACTTGTTGGGTTTTCGTCCCATTGGAAAACATGACGGAGGTTTTGACAGATGGTAACACAAGCTTGATATCGTTGCTGTTATTGTTCAATCTCAACTCTTCCACAGCATCTCCATTTTCCAGCTGTACTTTGGACGTCATAGCGCCCTGATCCATGGATTGGTTATCATTCTTTAAACCGACTCCATCCATTTTGATCTTTGCTTTGCCTTGATTATTTCCATCGTTCTCCTCTGAATTCATATTATTCTCGTCGATCAAACCAGTGGAAATTACATTACATAGCATCCTACAAACGAATATACACAATATATCATAAGGATATTCTCATAGATATTTTTCTCATAACGAAGGAAATCTCTTATTCTTCTTATCGATTGCGTTGATTGTCATAAAATTGCTGCTTACCGATACAAAATTACCCGCTGAAAATCGAGCAACGGTAGAAACTCGGCGGTGTTTTTTTCGAAATTGCCAAGCTTTGGGAAAAAATATGCCTCAGCTGCGTGGTTAGGCAAAGATTTTTACATACACTTTCTTCCGGCCGTAACTAGGCTAAACAGACAGGAAAAAGCGTATCACTTGCGCGAGCCTCGTAAAAAGGAGATGTATTTCTCTTGTAGGAAAAAAAACACTTCTCCGTTAAGCGAAACTATTGAAACACCTTGCTAACATTTTAACGTCTTGTATTAGTACCGGAAGTCAGCTGATTGTCGGAAACGAGCGTATAGCGTATGTACAATATACACGCGAAACTTCGCTATCGCTCGTTACTTTTTTTCTTTTTTTCCTTTTTAACTCTTTACCATTTGTCTACTGCTTTTCATTTTCTTATTTCCTTTTATTTATTGACGAGACTTTTTTTTTTTTTTTTTAAAGCGATCACTTGCGATGTGAATAAATTCTGTCGTGATTTATCTCGCAGTAGAAACGTGTCAACGTTCGTTTCGTCATGTTTGTCATATGTATCTCGGTATTATTTAATATTATTAATATCACTTTTAGATTACATTAAAAATGTGAGGAGATTGATTCAAACAAGGTATCGGGGGGAAAAAATCAAGTCAAATATATGAATATATTAGAGTAAACGAGGTAGCGAATCTGATTGGTTACACCATGTTGTTATCTCCTGTCCTATTAGCACTCGTTCATAGATATGTACATACATACATATTTTCATTTTGTGTATCAGTGTTTATAGATAATTTTATTGACGCAGAGAGCAATACGAAAAATAGTAAGAAGTTAAGAAGAGAATTATGTTCGGTCACAATTAGACAGATGAGTTTATCACGTTCCCTCCCTGTCAAATGTATTGAAGACTATTAATGACGCGAAATGTGTATATACTCAACGCTATCGCGTATCTTGATTTCATATATTTAAATGTACGAATAAACTTGGGAATTGAGATGCATATGTAGCGAGTTTTTGACGAGTGGAATACCCGGCACCTGGTGAAACGAATTCTTGCACAAAATGAACGTTGTTCGGATCAATTCGAGGAACGTGATATTCCTTTTTATAGCGCTTCTGTCATCCTCCGCCGAGGAAACTCACACAGGTCACGGTGAGCAAATTTGTCATTTGCTTGTATCGAGCATTGGCGTGATATATAAAGTGACAACCCATGTGAAATTTTGATAAAATTTAGACAATATGAATACAAAAATTATCATAGATACGTCAAATATATTAATGTAGGACTGCTAAAAATAATATAAATCATATAAATATTTTTTCATACATATATGTATATTAATATTTGATATGCTTATTATAATTATTGCAGAGACCCTGAGCACCTTTACTATAAAAGAAGCTAATGTAAATACTACACCAGCCTACAGTAGCAAGAAGGTGAGGTTTTTTAATTTCAACTGATGATTTCATATATTGATACAAATATAAACTGGATTATTAATTTACAGGAGGAAATAACTGGTTTGTGTGGTCCAAGTGGGATACTTTGTACTAAATTGAGTGGAGAATGTCTAAAATGCAATTTAAGTTATAATTGTATATATGGTGCTGTCTATTTCGCACACTGTTCTGTAATGGAACATGTTGATTGTGTAGTATGTAAAATTTGTTTTTTGTTGGAGAAGTTTAGAATTATGTAACATATTGAGATATATAATTGGTTTATATATTAAATTATTATAATGCTTTATTTTTTGACAGGGTAAGAAATCTTTTTCAAAGAAATATATATGTCGTTATTGTTATCAAACTGATCACTGGGAACATCAGTGCCATCAGAAAAATTCCTGTAGCTCAGTAGCATCTCCGCAGCAATATTATAGGTTTGTACTAATCCTTAGGTCCATTATATATTGTTTATAATAATATAATAATACTAACAGATAATATTTTTGTTGTAGAACAAACTGTACAGTAAATGATGACATATTGTGTCTGGGTAGACGTAAGTTTATGAAAAACTTGCCTTGCAACTGGACAGTTGGATATCGATGGTCTACAGCTCTGATATTGAGCATTACTCTTGGAGGATTTGGTGCTGACAGGTATATTGATTTTGCAAAACAGTATTATTTAAAATATAACTAGTTAATTAAAATTTATTGATAAAATGTTTATTAAATGCTGCAGGTTTTATTTAGGACACTGGCAAGAAGGCATTGGTAAGCTTTTCAGCTTTGGTGGACTAGGTGTATGGACTTTAATCGATGTAATATTAATTTCTATGAGATATTTAGGTCCTGCTGATGGTTCTTTGTATATTTAGATTGTTAATAAGGCAAGGAAAATTAATAAGGAAAGTCTCATTTTAATTTATTATAATTTATTGCAATTTTTGTAATTTCTTATAAAGTACAGCAATATGTTACATTTGTTGTGATTTAAAATGAACTAAGTGATAATAGTTAATTTGATACATGTGATGTTTATAAACGTATATATTCCGTTTTTATAAAAATAAAATTTATATTTGTTCTGCTATAATAATTTTTTTCTAAATCTAGAGTTTTCACAATCTGCAATTTTTTAAATAGTGATTAAGACATTATATATATATAAAATTTTTAGACAAAATTTTTGTACAAATAATAAAATATCTGAAAGAGAAAGAGAGAGAAGAAAGTATGTTTGATGTTTGTATAAATTCAACGAAAGTGTAATGAAAGTCTTAAATATATGCGTGTAATGAATTTAAAGATTTAATTTATGTATAAAAAAAGAAAATATTTCTAGAAATATCATCAGTTTCTTTTTAATTTGTATATTTTGTCACATTTATTACATATATAAACAATTACGTAAAGAAGAGGAATAAGAGCAAAATATCTTTTGAATAGATTTAAAAATCAGAGTAGTAGTATATATATATATATGTGTGTGTGATATGTGTGGTGTGAAAAAACACCGGCGTATGACAGCGTTGAGAATTGCATTAACATTACGTGGAAGCGTTTCATAAAATTGCTAATTATTTTATTTGAAGCAAGCAGAATTTGCTCTTCACAAAAAAGAACAAATTAATACACTTTTCAAACTTTAATTATACATCGTGAATTTTTACATAACCTATGCTGTATGTGAAATACATACGTACATTGTTTACAGAAGAGTTTTAAGAGAATATACATTTAAAAACTATAATTGTGTGGGCCAATAAAAATATAATATAATGAGAATCTTAGTCAATCTCTGATATTTAATCAATATTCTTGAAGCTTTTATTTGTCAAAATGCCTACAGTTATAGCATTAGATGTTTCTTTATCGATGAGAAGACCCGTATTGACAAATGGAACGAATGATAATTTACAAAATGAGCCATTGACCCGGCACCATTTAGCAGTGCATGGCATAAACGCTCTGTTACATTACTTGCAAGTTAATTCAAAGCTGGAATTTGTGTCACTGGTAAGAATAAGCTAATGCGATGATGGGTTCTTTCAGGGACAATAGATATATTAATATGTCTACATGTGATGCATTATAAATTTCAGATTGTATTTTCATCGTTATATGAAGTTGTTTGTCCTTTCACTCGCGACTATGACAGTATACGAGCAAAACTACAAACTATCGAGGAATGGGACAAGACATGTATTGAAGGAGCACTACACGGTGTTAATAATGTAATTATGGCAGAATGGAGCAATGCTACTGCTTGCCAAGTGATATTAATTACAGATGGCAATCCTGGCATAGGGCTGATGTCTTTGGGCGATTCTTTAAATTCTTTAAATGTCACGCGAGATATGAACTTTCCACTACCTTTCCCATATCCAGGAAAATTAAGTATAGTGTGCATTGGATCACAGCAAGGTAAGTTAAAAACTGTATATATTTTGTTTTTACATATATATTTGAATATATTATTTAATTAGATCATATATTTATTTTTTCAATATTTTCAGATCCTAGTTTACAGGCTGGTTTACCTCTCTATCAACGTTTAGTTGATTTAGCTGGTGGTGACAGCATTGTTCTAGTTCCAGAATCACCACTTAATAAATATTCTGTCGCTGCTTGTTTTCAAAAACTGGCTGAAGCAAATTACGTTTCCTTCCAAGGCTATCTAAAGTGCGGCCATTTAGGCTCTCGCATTTTATTGTCACCAGCTCCTATGGTAATAATAAGTATCACAAGACAACACATTAAATAAATCGTGAATAATTATGTAGATAAATCGTGAATAATTATATAAATAAATCGTGACTAATTATAATTATAATTGCTTCTTATACATGTTTTAGCCTTATACAAAGAAGACGGACTTTGAATTAGTCTCAGGTCTGGTAATATCAAAAACTATAGAAATATGCGGATTTATATCCGTAAGTGATGTCGGTAGTCCAAGTTCCATTTCTAGACATTTAGTGTTACCATTAGCAACAGAAAAAACTCCAAGCATGCAGGGTATATCGTTAGAAGAGGATTCAGATACAGATGAAAATGGAGACGAGGGAAAAATGCCATCTTTTTGTGTATTGCTTCATGGAGCATTGAAGGTAATGTCTTTAGAAATTTAGTAATTATTTTTTTTGTAGTTGTGAACTATAATAGAATTGATTATATTTTATAGGTAGAAAATATGGCAGCCCTCTGTTTATTGAACAATGAGTGGTATGGATTTATATATTCCTGGGCAGATACTAAGAAGAAGTCTAATTTAATGTTAACAGTATTAGAACCAGGATCCGATGTTGTTCCGTGGTTAGGCAATTTCAGCAATTTAGGCCCACTAGATTCGGCTATAAGTTCCCCAGTCAATTTTCCAGTGAGACCAGCTGAAAAAAGAAGTTATACCCAAAATTCTCCTTCATGGATTCGCCAAGTCGGTTTACAATCTGATATTCAGAAAATATTAAGACACGCGAGAAAATTACCAGAGAAGACCCAAAACTTTTATAAGGTAAATTATAAATAACAAACAAAAATATTCTATATAGTTTGAATAATCATAATTTTGAAATAATTATTTTATATATTTATGATCGCACAGGAGGTAAACAGATTACGACGCGCAGCAGTATCAATAGGCTTTATCGAGTTGTTAGAAGGATTAGCCTGCATCTTAGAGCGAGAATGTACATTGCTACCGCCGAATCTGAATCCCGATTGTACAATCCAAATGGGACACGTTGCATTAATGATCAGAAAACCAGAATTCCTTGAACTTAGATACAATATTCCACCTGCACGGACAAAATTTCAAAGTGGATCGTGAGTTGCAATATACAGCAACTGGTGTGTTATTACATTTGATTCAAATATTTGATATGTATACAGCAAAAATAAAATTTTTATTTTTATTTCATACAATATATAACATATTACATTATTTTACATCGTTTAGCTAATTTTTTCATTTTTAGGTATATATCAATTCACACATGTAAGAAAATACATATCAAGTATATTATAAGTTTTATACAATTATAGTTTTATCATATATATACAATTATTAACACAGGAAGACAATACATGATTAGATTAAGATTATTTGTTATATTTAAAAATTTCTTATTAAATGGCATAAAATATCATACAAGCCTTTAGCAGTTTGTATACTTGAATACTTGTCCAAATCTGGAACATGCACAAATAGGGTCTTTGTTGGCTCAATAGCGAGAGATTGATAATATATATATTCACACAAATATCTGCCAGCATTGTGTGAGAAACAAGCTTTGCATTTATGTTTCTCAAAATTTTTATTCACATTATCACAAAGTTTCTTGATGTCTATGCCAGTTTCTAAGATATTACATTCAATACTTGTTTCATCAGGACACTTGCTATCTATATCAAATCTATTATAGCCATTGCTGCAAGCATGACACTCTATTGTTAAAGATGCAGCTACACACGACACACCCACATGTACGACAATCTAAAACAATGAAATTTGATGGAAATATATTAAACAAGTGGATAATTCATAAATATGTGAGTTCATATACAATATACTGCTTACCATAGGATTGTGTTTCTTCCAAAGCTGAGGGATCTCAGTAGATACATAATCATATGATACGGGAATTTCTTTTGTGATAAGTTTAATGTTAGAGAACTCTTTGGAATCTACCCACAGTTTTTGCAATTCCTTCACTGCTTCCCAACTTGCGTTTATCATGTATTTATCAAAGGGGCCAAAACCCGTAACTAAAATCGCACATTCGGAATCTACATCCATTTTGCAAATATAATTCGAATCTCGTGACAGACTAATTAACTCGACAAGCTTCAACTTAACGCTTATAAGTTAATTTTACCAGTTTATCAATGTTATCGCCAGACTGATATACGACTATTGTATTAAGACAAATACGCGTGTGAATGATTTATTAATTTAAGAAAGTTTAGAATAAATAGTCTCTATGATTATCACCCGATAGTTATCGCAATTACGTGTAATTAAATTTTAAAAAATTATAAAAGGACCATGATCTCACGATTTATTCACATCGTAACCTAATAAAATGTAATCAATCATTTCCCTCCCTCATATATATTTGTCATAACGATTAAAATTCGGAAATGATCAAGGAGAAAAAAGTATTGGTCTATGCCATGTAATTGAGTGCATTTCATGTTATAACTGTGTTTACGTGGCAAAAAATGTCATCGGTTTGACGTTTGACGTTTGACGTTGACATGTGTTTCAAGCGATAAAATAGATGTACATACGTATACGACGTTAGAGTACGTGAAAAAAACATTGTTAAAGAATGACACCGTGCGACCTCTATCAGGATTCTTTCTGATACTAATTACAATTACATTTCAATATGTATTTCGATTGCCGCCATTGCGATACTTCGAGAATCACAATATCTTCGACAGATTTCAAATCGCGATCAGTGTGGAACGCATAATATGGATTCGCAGATTCAAATCATACACATTTCTCACAATTATTGTGCTAAAACTATTCTTTGTGAAAAGTTATCAAAAGTATCTTATAAAGTATGTGCTTGAACATAATGTGAGTACTGTGTACAATTACTATAATATTAATGTTGCTTTTTACAGAGAGATGTCGGCGATTTAAGTGCCCGAAAAAAGAGAAAGAGAGAGAGAGGGAGGGAGTCTTTTTTTTCAAGTTTAACACCTGCACCAAAAGATTATCATTATCCACGCTTGGTTGTAACTTCGCCACACGAACGAATCCTTGAAAGGCTTAGAGAAAGAAAACGCTGATAACGAAGTAAATATAAATATTGATTTATTTAAAAATATTAACATTTCTAATGATAAAAATGAATCTTAAAGATTACCGACTTAACAAATATAGTGATATTCACAAATATGTAAGCATGCACATACACTCTACTTAGCCTATGGATCTTTGGGAGCATTTCATTAATGATTTGAGATCTTATTTTGCTTATACATATACCAGTTAAAATTTTTATTCGTATAGATATAGTAAATACAATAATTGAAACAGTGGAAATGTTATAATAATGGAAAATATACATATATCCAATAATTTGAATATACATTTTTTTATAGACATAGAATTTTTTTTATAAATATATAATAAAGTTTTTCTTTATATAAATATATTTATGTAATTGTATATAATATATTAGAAAAAATATTCATATATTTTTTTTCTTATAATTCTCACACATTTATAAATTATTTTCAAATCTGTAAAATACACATTTTTTTCATAATATCACATGACAAAAGGCATGTAGATTCTTACGTAAAAATATTCTCAATACAAATTGAGATTCATCGTTAATGCACATATGCGTTGGCAAGATTCTTAAGTATTTATCTGTCATCATTGCTATTTCATATAAAGCATTTATAATACATAGGAACATTCATAGAATATTTCATAAAATATTTGATAGAAGATTACGAATTAAATGCCTGTACCATAAAACATGTATAAAGCAATTTTTTAAAATATAAATTTGTGTATAAAAATGAGTTAATATTCTTTAAAATATATATGGGCTATATTATTGTTAGACTAACAAAGAAGATAAAGAAAGGTAAAAAGTTAGTACAGTGTACGTATTATATGTAAAACGATGAACGATAAATGCAATGAAACAAGTGTCATTTACGAAACTTGTTCATATATGATGGAAAATATTTTATGATATTAGTGCCAATAAGCATTTTTTGTAATGTCCCGAACAGTCACCCTGAAAAAACAATAGAAAGAAAGGAAAATTAGATCTCAAATACAAATGTATATATTGATATATAATTGCAATATTTTAACATAACTCACAGATATAAAATCTTCCAGTGATTCTCCATACTGTTGGAGAAACACATTTTTTATTTCACCCAT
Source organism: Anoplolepis gracilipes (assembly GCF_047496725.1). Lineage (NCBI taxonomy): Eukaryota > Metazoa > Arthropoda > Insecta > Hymenoptera > Formicidae > Anoplolepis > Anoplolepis gracilipes. The sequence goes on along the minus strand of NC_132976.1, from coordinate 4,964,164 downwards.
ATCTACTTCACAGCGCGTCACAACTAGACGGATAAGACGACTATCGTCCGTACCAAGGCCTTTCATGCTTTTGTACAATTGTTCAGCAAAGAAAGAAGCTCTATATTTGACGCATTTCACTGTTGAAATAATATTTATTTTAATCTAGAGAATATTTTCTTCCATATATATTCACAATTTATTATATATACTAACCAATTGCAAGGAGACCCTTTTTAATATCGCCAGAAAATTCATTTTCAATCGCAGTCTCGATGTCATGACCTGTTATATTTTGATATTCTATAAATATCTGTCGCAATTGTTGTAAGTTTCTTTGGACGAGAATTGCGTTAAAAGTAGACTCATCTGTACCAAAACGCAGCTCCCCTGTAATATTAATATTATATTATTTACACAACATTAAAACAAGAAAATGGAACATCAATGGCTATACTTAAATATTTTGTACTAATTACCAGCTTGTAAAAGTTGTCTAGCATCTTCCATTGCAGCAGCCTGATTCACATTAAATGATTCGTCTCTATTGGCACAACACAATGATACCATCAAGCGTTTGAAATTTCCAGATGTATCAGAAATCAAATCATCCTCCAATGTTCTTCCATACACTATAATTATTAAATAATGCAGTAGATAAACACAAAATAATATTATTTTATAATTTTGATATTTTTTAGTCAACTTACTTCCTTCATATGCTTGCTTAATAATGGAAATTTCATGATTAGACATAGTACACAATACTTCAATGAGTACTGTTTCATCGGTACCAAGACCAGACATTGCGTCATGAAGTTCTTTTGCATAATACTGAGGTAGTGGCATCATCAGAGCAAGAACAAGTTTCTCAAAGTTTCCTGATAGCTCAGATTTTAAATCCTTTATCAGATCCTATTGATAGAAAGATAATATATATATATATATATATATTTTTTTTAATAATATTATACTCCAATTTTATGGAACAAATTTTCCAATTCTTAATCTTTACCTTCCCATAAAGAGTTTTAAATTGAGATGCGATTTCTTGACGTTGCAGGTTAATGCGAGTAGCAAGAATTTGAATAATAGTTTTCTCATCTGTGCCAAATCCCTTCATAGCTTTTCTCAAAGATTCAGCATCGGCTCTAGCATCAAAGCCATCATAAGGTACAACAGTAGGAGACGTCTGTAATAAAAATTCGAAAAAATTTATCAAATGATTTATAGAAATTTAAAATGATTTACAGAATCCAAATGCTTCTTTTTACAACATTAATAATATCTGGACAAAAAAATGTTCACAATATTGTAACTTTCAGAAGTTTTAACTATTTTTGAAATCACCTTAGGCGTAAATCGCTCTTTCCAGGGGGCTGGGGTAGCACCACGTGGAACCATAGTAGGTGGATTAGCAGCGTAAGAATACTTTGAGCCTACCCCCTGCCCCCTGGGATAATTTTCGCCTTGGTATGGGATTGAATTAGTTGTATTAGGTCCAGAAGAATAAGAGAAAGGAGCCATATTGTTAAAACATTCTTTAGCATCTGGTGCTTTTTGAAGATTAGGATACATATTGTAATTTTGCTGCTGTGGATAAGGAGATGGTACAGGCTGGCTAGAATTTGCATTAGATAAATAACTTGGCATGGGCATAGGTTGAGAAGGATATGGCATTTGTTGTGGAGGATAAGCATTGGTTTGTATTGATATGTTGCCAGGAGTAGGATGCATGGCCTGAGTTGGATAAGGAGTTGCTGTCTGAGAATATGGTTGAGGCATGCCAAAAGATACTGGCGGTGCGTTTGAGAAACCCATTGAAGGATAAGATGGATTATTAGGGGCAGAAGGTGCACCAGATGGAGTCCCAAATGATGTTGGTGCTTGGGCTCGTCCCGGCAATTGAACAGGCGGTCCCTTGGATAGATTAAGGTATATAGATAAAGAAACTAATATATCAATCTCATACACAAGCTTCATATTCATCTACTTTCATCAATTAAAAAGCTTATTTTTTCTATTTCATGTTATATATATTCATATTTTTAAACAATAGTGGAAATAAACTAGCCATAGTTTAATAGATAGTATCAAACAAATGTTTCTTTTTTTTATAATATAGAATTAATACAATTTAAAAATAAACTTTTTAATTTTAAGCTAAATGTACTTACTTGATAACCGTAACTCATTTTGTCTGTTCAAGGGTGAAACTGTTGTCACAGAAGAATCTGCATAAAAAAAAACAAAAAACAAAATTACATCTACATCACAGAACCTGTTACCTGTTACATGGTAATTTAACATCACTAATAACAGCATGACATGTATTTTATCGACAGATCGATGCATAAGTATATATATATATATAATAGAAAGCACTCTATGAGAATAGAACAATGGAATTGTTGATATATTGCAATTATTATTTATTCATGAGTTGCCACGTGTCTGTCGCATATGTCACGAATTGGGAGACGCACTTCAAGGAGAAAATTGGAATGGATGATTGGTTACGCCCAACACACAAAGATGTACTCTCGTTACAAAAGACACAGACAAACTGAGGATAAATGATATGTCACACTGGATCTTATATATCATCATTAGCGCTTCATGCTTACCTCAAGTTTTCCACTGAATTCCGTTATTATATGATTACAAGCTTTTGTGTTGGTCAAACGTATGTTATGTAAAAAATGTCGAAACGTCTGAGACGTGCCGCAAGCCGAATCAACTGACGGTTTATAGCGAAGCTAGAAGCTAGACTAGTGTAGTGGCAAGGACGCTAAAGGTGGGAAGGAGATGGATACAACTTCTCTCTCAGCCTCCGCGCCGACTCCACGACGTCACCAAGAATTCCGGGAAAAACGTGTACTATGCTAGTGAATGGAGGGAGATGTCAATGTCACGAATTATAAGGTTAGTGATTTGAAAGGTGAGTGCAAATATAATCATATGATGAAAAAAGATAATTGATAATGTACGCAGAGGGTTTCCCTCCGATGACAGAGTCTCTTTTTATATATTGATCATGATGCCAAATATTGGCGCCTGTACGTAAATATAATATCGTTAGAGAGAGAAGTTAAATATAACGTAATTTAAACAAAATTCACGTGATAATATCATCTGTTTTTCTGAAAATTATTAGCTAACTTTTAAAGTCAAACAGTATATTTAGAAAAAAACAGTTCTATACTCAAACAATATATTTAAGAATAGAGCTTTTATTTATATAAACGTTGCCTGTCCCCCCTCACCCTCTCCTACAAGTCATGCGTTGTCGACACGTGACTAATGACTAATATATATATATATATTACTAACAATGACTTCAACAAACCAATTATATTTTAATGGCTAGAACAATAAGCAACACATACCTATAAAGAGGTTTTACAACATATCTGAATATATGTATGTATATAGCTATGCATATATACAGAACAATGATAATCGAGAATTTCCGATTATAAAATTTAAAAAATAAAAAATTTCTACATTTGTTGAAAGAGTTAAAAAACAAGTTGCCTGTAATTTAATTATAAATTGTACATTTCTCAATATTTTAAGTAAAAAAAAATTAAGATGTTGAGTTTGAGAAATTATAATATTGAAATTAACTGGGAATAGATATTGCGAAATATTGATATCAGTTTAAAGGAAAATTAATATGAGGAAACAAGTTCATATATATATATATTTTATGGGGTTTTCGATAAAAAAGATAAGGCGCAAGCAATCTTCAAAATAATTTATTAAAAATGTCGTATATATTCGATATACCTCGAGTTGGTAATCCGTAATGGTACAATTAGTAACTATATGCATGTCGCATGAGCATGTTTTCAGAGGATCGATTAAAGTTTATTTCTGGTAGATGATCAATCGTTATTGTTCTTATTTTACTGTGAAATAATTAACGGTGTATATAATGACGTCGCCAGTCATTGAAGCGTCACGTGACACGAAATCGCGCGACGACCTAAACACGGTCTCGCACACGTCGTTTGTTGTAGTATGCAAATGTGTTTTCGTCAGCAAATCGTCTAATGCAATGGTCGTTCTAATGACGTCTAATGACGCATTTACTTCCGAGAGATACGGCCACTTCGTCCGTGAATAAATCATGACACACACCCATGATTCATGCGCAGGTCGCTGTCTTGTATGTCGATTGATTGCGCAATGAAATTGATACTTACATTCTGATACAAATAAATTACTTGTCCGCGAAGAATAGAAGAACAAATTTTAGGAAATGGATGAAAAACTCAGTCTATAAAATTATATCTTGATAATTTGAATTTTTTATATTATTTTCATCCAAAAAGTTTTTAATTATTTTAATTATTTGTTATTTTATATTAATTCAACTTTTCAAAGAAAGAGTTTTCTCTTTTTCTCCTTTTATTAATTTTGAAAGAAACTATAAAGTTGTTAGAATTATTAAAAAATTATCTATTTTTTTCAATTTTACAAATCAGCACTATTGTTAATATTTTATTTTAATTAAAATATATATATACGATGCTTACTCTTAACATTAGTTTCTTGATTACGATTTTAATGTTAAAATCATATTGTTATATTTTAAACATTGACATTTGTACACCGCGATTCGTGTCACTGTCTTCAAATAGAGCGGTTACGAATAAATATGACGTGTGCGTTTATGCATGTAAGATCGCGTGCGTGCATCTTTATGTTATTGTCAGTTTTCTTGCTGACTTTGCGCCATAATCTAAATGACCGAAAATAATGACAATATGCAGTTGTTTTCACATAGTGGGCTAATGACATAAAATTTTTACAGTATATTGTAAGCTTAAAAATTAGTCTTATTTTCTGCAGAATTTTCATTTTAAACGTATTCCAAGTGGCGAGTAAAAAAGCTCGAAAGATATGTGTGCGCGTGTGTGATTCGAATTTATAAGATATCAAACATATTATTAGATATTATTAACATATACAACACATACCAGAACACGCATGATTTTTTAAATGTATCATCCAATCGGTCATGCCTGTCGCGAGAAAGCTTCGCCTCTTCGTATGAAAAACCAGGATTATCGATATCCGAATCGATTAAAATTTCACATTTCACGTCATTTTCTCGGCTCGAGTGTGTGAAGAAGTGAATTTCGAGATACGATCATTGGATTTACATACAGTCAATCGAATGCAATGCAATCGATGGCGAACGCAGGACAGATTTAATCTCGCTTTGGAACACGATCGAATCGCGTTTTCTGAAAAGAACTTGGAAATGCTTTCGCTCGGATAAGCAGTGATAATGTCGCTGCAAAGTACGAAGACAGATTGTTCGCGTTATTTATGCACATTTACGAAACATGAACGACTGATGTTGACGATCGAAAAGAAGGCGCTTTCCGACGGTATACGGTATACGGAATGATGATAAGAAAATATAAAATACATGAAAATTGAATTGGTATAAAAACAGTGGCTCATAATTTACGTCGTTCATGTTTGCAACGCGATACAATAATGCGTTCTCACAAGATATATAAAGATATTTTCGGGAATATGTACACGATGTTATTTAAAAACAGAATCCATCAATTCTTCGTGAGTGAATTGCGCTGATTTTCGTAATCTTCCTTCTTTTGCTTCCTGAATTTTCTGTCTTTACTTTTTCATTCGTAAATCAACGGAGATTCTCAATAAAATGTTTTGCTAGTCATCATTCGTTTAATAAAATACGTATATTTTTATAAAACAAGAGATGTATCATATAAAGAATGATATAAAGAATGAAAAGAACGCTTTTTGCGATACGCAACAGCGATTCTGATATCATCTTGTCAATAACAACGATTAACGCAAACTTATATTTTTCATGGAAGAATAATGGTAAAACGAGACGATTGTTTTTAACATTTATTACGCGAATTATATCGCGAAGTACCAAGACGCCCGAAATGATAAGCGTCGTATCTTCGGCAGTGTAGAATTCTATGTATGTAGTACATGCAATCACGCGAGTTCTTCGTCTCGTTGTAACCTTCATTTGCATAATAATCGCGTAGGTAATGCACAAGGCAATGCACCTCGTAACAAACATGCAACTATCACGGTTGTTGTATATTTATTGCATAACAAAGTGCGCCAGTTCTCTTCGGTTGTGATATCGGGTTATCTCATGCTGATAATACACTTCTCCTTCGCTCATCTAATTTGAAATCGACTTTTCACAACTTCTCTTTCAGAATGATCAAAAATATAAATGATTTTTCCTATTGGCCACAGCTGTGACTATGAGAGAATCTTCCTTATTTCATTATAATAGTGAATGAAATAATCAATCAGTTTTCTTTAAAAATGTTAAACAAATGATGATAGAAAAGTGAAGGAGAAGTGACTATAACGTCAAAAATTTACAATACTTTCATATAGATGTTTTACCAAAATCTTTTCTTTTCATACATAAAATTGTATTCATTCTGTCATTTTGGCAGACGAAAAAACATCTTACGTCTCTTTCTTTTTCTTCCTCTCTCTGCAAATTTCGACATATATTCTACATGTGACATCGCTAAATATCATAAAATCTCGTTTTGTCACTATTCGTAGTGTAGTAAATTTAATTTGACAGTTGACAGTTTGATCAAATAGTTTGATCGTTTGTTTTATATCTTTCGTAATTGTAGCCGCGGATATGATTTTATATTTTTAATAGCAACGCCTAAAAATCGCCTCTACGTAATTACTTATTGGCTTACATCGTGATCTAGAATCGTACGATTATGCTTATTTACAATCGAAACACGAGTCGAGAGAATTGGCCAACAGACAAAAATTCATTTTTCATATGCATTAATCACGCCGATCAATCACATAACGGACTGATATTTACGCAAGCAACATGACGATATCTCTGTCTCTCCCTCTCTAAGTTGGCGATTAGTTAGAATTGTATTTTGAAGATGGTAGTCACAGGATTGTTATTATTCTTGAGTGTAACGTGTAAGTGTGTGCAAGGCAGTACATTTGCAATCGCGCGTTCACGTATATACATATTTATTATTAGATCAAAGATCTAACTTTGATTCAATGATTACTAGGTCATTGCATTTGAATTAAAATGCTAATTTTTTTTTACATTAATATTTTTCGAGTAAACAAAAACTATACATATATAATCGATTTTTATTTGAAGAAACGTGAAAAGCATTTTTTTAAATAATAGACTAATATAAGTATATAAACTTTTCAATTTTCAATTTTTTTCTATATTTTTTCATACATTTATTATTATTTATTTTGCAAAAACGGAGACATACTTTTGTAAAAGAATTATATTATTTCATGTGTGTTGTAATACTTGATTATCAAAAAATGTATACTTTTCCATAAAACTGATATGAAACTTTTGGAATCTGACATTTTTCATACGCAATAATTTATGTGGCTGACGTTTATTTTAGTACAAGCGGTATAAGTCGACTTTATAAAATATATCCGATCAAGACATTGCAGCAATTTATATCTACATCATGTTGAAAGTTGTGGTGCTTCAAGACTAGACTTATATCGTTTTTAAAAAATTTAATTCATTTTACAGCGATATCGATTAAAAAGTTTCGCAATATTTTTCATTTCGGCGTGACGAGTAAAATGTCATGTTCTTCAGACTTCGCATCTCAAAGAGAAGCGTAACTTCGTCCTACATTAAAATTTTATTTAATCCTTAGACTTGGACCGAAGTTTCACCCTGTCCTGTCAAAGTATAAAGTTCGACTCTCTCCTCTTTCGCAAAATTTCGATAAGCAATTACGCATCCTTCGATCGGCTTTTAAATTTTAAACGATTGCTTAAACATATACATACTTTTATCTCTCTATATTCGCCGTTAATAAATTCTAGTATAGCTAAATTGTAAAGCTATTTACTCGAGAATTTAGTAGCAGCTTCACATGTGAACTTTTACATCGATTTTTCGGCAGCATATTAACAACTTCCGACGAGACATTGCTTCATCAAATTTGTGCAACAAATCGATGAGTAAAGCGTTGTTTCAATGAGAGATTGGGGGCGTTTTGGTCCGCCGATTTTGCGTCGTTAATCGTGCACCCTTTAATACTCAAATCTGAGATATTCATAGATGCGGATAGTAGTGCATGATTACGTGCACTGCGATAATAAAATTTTATCGCTCTTCCAGGAGGGAGAAAGGGTAATGAATGACAATGCGGACGTCAAATTCGCGATTTATCCCCCCATGGCGACGAAATACGATGCACTATCAGGCGGTACGTCCTGTGGACAGTAAACTTTTACTGTCGTCGGATACGGTGCGAACACGGCGGCTTTCAAAGGCAGTACTATGCACGCAATGACATATTTCTCGTAATCGTTCCTCGCAGCTCTCCGGACGTGTGCGGTTACGCATGATAATTTGGAATTGTGGATATTTCACGTCTTCATGTAATGCATAGTCAGTTATGAGATTATCATGCGACGTTTCTTTCGTTAGTGTCGAGAAGACGACACGGTGGAAATAAATTTTCATTTTTATATGTGCTGTCGTTTAAAATACATCGGACAATTTTAAAAGGAGGTCACCGCTCGCGTTTTGTAGAACAATTAGTTTTTCATTACTTATCTCTCATTACTAATATCTCCCTTTCTTGGAGAATTAAAATTGTTTCCGTTGTTAATGGAAAATGACAAATTGTGCTTGTGCGTGTAATTATTCAGGTTGCAGTTAATTATGCACTATTCCGTGAATTAATTTCCTCGTATCAGGAATGATTAAATAATATAATTAGAACAAGACCTTCAACGACTTATTTTTAGAAAGATTTCTCTCCAGCGTTGGAACACATCAGGGAATAATGGCTCCGTATCTGGGTCATGGCTTTAAAGCTGATATCGTTGCGTTCAGCTTAAACAGTAACTTTAAATTATGAAAATTATTCTTAAAGATTGTGTATCAAATAGATTGAAAAATTTATTTTTTCAGTCAATTAAACTAGTAATTGTAGTCACTTAATTTATGCAGTCCTCGTAATTTTTAACACAAAAGTGTAACATTTTATTTTACTTAAATCCATTAGCAGTTATCAATAATTAATTTATAAATAACTGATTGACAAAGTTATCAACCTTTATAAAAAAATGTTACGCGTGGCAGTGTAAATTGTTTTAGTGAAAGCAAACTATATATAAATATTATAAATAATCAATCGTTGATTCTCCATTCAGAAATCAGTCAAGTGAATTAGAATTTCGATATTCTAATTCATATTTTTGAGGTGTATTATATTATGAAAAACGATTACGTAATTGACAGGCCGAGTATTAAGCGAAACTATATCTTTGGTCCCAGATAAAAACGAAAATTTCAAATATAATTAGCACAATTTATTCTGATATTCATCGTGACATGAGCAATTTTTTTCAATCGTTAGAAATATTTATTTCCTCGTAAATCTAGTTACATTTTATAATATAATTTTTTTGTTTGCTTTTAAAAAGCTTTTTTTACAACAATACTTATATTTTAATTTATAGTACTTTATTTGTATTACTTTGTAAATCATTTCATAATACTGTACAAAAGGGAGAAAAAGGATTAAGGTATAAAAAATTTGCGGGTATAGAGATAAAAAATCATAAAATCGTGACCTCCTTTTCGATAGAAAACTTGTATTGCTTCTTCCTGTTTGAACACAAGATCGTAGTTAATCAAATTTATATTTGCGTGACATGCGTTGCATGCGCGTTGTTTCTCATCGTCTGACTAATTCGTAACGCTATCGCATACAACGTAACACGATAAATCTTAGCTTCCCGCAGAATGTCGACCAGTACGGAACTCGTACATATCATACATGTTTTCAAAGATAACAGATTAAACATGAAATTGAAATAGATTTAACCACATAATGCGGGATAATTTTTTTCATCCAATATTTTTCATAAAGAACTTGATGATATTATACACCGAGCCTAGAATTTTTTGTCTCGCATCCTTTGATTATATGCACGTTAATTATTGTTCGTATACGCACGGAAATAACGCGAGAGTATTTGGCGGTATTTCCGGTTAGCTGACAGCGTGCGATATTAGCACGCTAGATTTTTCTTTTTGTTGATTCTTCCCTCAAGTTTCCGTCGTTTTTCTACTCCATTCTGAGTGACTTTTGTTTTTCGAAAGAATATATACGCGATTCTATCGTGATTTTTCTGAAGGACTACGCTTATTAAGTAAAACGACAAGATGCGAACTTCCGCTAGCAGTAATTGATTATATTGTACTTATGAAAAAAATTATCGTAATATTGCGCGCGACAATGTAGGAGTTATTTGTGTAATTGCCTTGTTTTATTCAAAGATTTTTTTTTCATTAGAATATTTTTATTTTTCAAAATTTATTTCTGTCAATGAGAAGCGACTATTTTTTTATCAGCTGTGTCTCATATATCAGTAAAAAGTAGTGATCTTTTCGGAGTTTGTGCGATACTTGTGCAATTTTTATCGATATATTATACAGATAACATACAGGTCACGCGTCATACTAAAAATTCTACGAGTCGAAGTTGTAAATGTCAAAATTTTATCGCTCGACATTGCTTGACATAACGGGCTAGTTATAAAATACAAGTGATAAATTCGATAAAGACGCGACCTCGCTATCGATCGTATGGAATTTTTAAAAGTTGTTTTTTTTTTTTTTTTATGACTGTTATATTTACAATATCTTCAACAGTAGTCGTAATCGTGTAATGGAAATTGTAATTTTGTCTCTAATTAATGCGAAGGCGAAAATATATACGGATGCTCGTTCATCACATCGCCTCTGAATTTGCTGATTAAAATTGAGCGCTCGGATGATGACAGTAGTCATAGAATCGAGTAAGGAAAATTGGAAATGTATGTGTGCGTGCGTGCGAGATTAAAATAATTAAAACCAAAATACCTATGTGCTGGTTTGAAACATGCGAGCGGAAGTACACATGCAACATCGTTATTTGATATAAATAGATAAATAATCGATTATGTACAAGTATGAACAAGGTATACAAGCCGTGACAGTGACGTGTGCTTTCGTATGCGTGCTCAAGATGAGCCGTCACATTCAGCCCCTACATTTTATTCCTCGCTAAACATCGTCTATTCTCAGTTTCAACGTAACATGTTATCGTGTTACGTTAAAAGTATAGCGAGAGGAACGAAATGTGGCCTCTCTCGAATATTGATTCGCGAGAATGTTGTTCTCACGCTCGCCTGGCGTTAACAATAATGTCGGAGCACAGCTCCGAGGAAAACAGCATTATATATTATCACATAATTTCAGGCTACTGATTAATCTACATATTATTCGCTTCTTCAGCAGCGAGATCGCTAAAGTGAATAATTAAGTCGCCTAAAGTCGGCTATCGCTTTAAACTTGGTCAGTATCTCTAGCTGAAATTTTTTCTCGCTGAGGCTACACCTCGATGCTAAGCTCGCCTGCCAAACTACCTTTTCATTCATATACATATATATTTCTCAGCCGATCGAGTCAATGAAATTTTCCGTCTTATATAATCACGCAAATCTTTTGTTTACATGTCGGGTTGCAATTGCATCTGCTGACATCGAGGCGCGGCTTAAGCGCAATGCAGACGTCCGAAAGAGGTCTGCGGCCATGATACGTAGAGGAGATCTTCGGAATTTTATCGTATCGTATTCGCTCACGAAATGATCAATCAATCGTTGACGCAACGAAACGGTTTGTAATAAAACTCTATGAACGCATGTAACTGTAACATTCGAAATTCTTACTCGCTGTCGGCGACGTGTAATCGACTACTTTTGGCAGTAAACGATAGGTGGTAACGAGAGAGACTTCGAAGTTTCTTGCGTCACCACGGCCGCAATATGGTACGTCACGTTGCATTAAGTTGCACAATATTTAGTATCTTCCTCGAGCGACGTCTTAATTTATCTAGTAACGATAACGATGCGACGACTTGACATTCCGAATTATCTATTAATTTTTACAGACAATCTCGTGTGAGTCATGTCACGCGCGTTTAAAAAGAAAAAAAAGGAGCACGAGACGAGACGGAAGGCTCTCGCTCGACTTCGTAGAATCACTTGTCTACTTTGTTATCAAGAAGAACTAACGTAGTTAGTACTAGCACGTTCGCGCGCGACGCTCGATGCCTCGGATTTCTATGAACGAGGTGTTTCTTAATCGAGATGTGTCAATCGAATCGACGTGACGCCTTGTGAATTAATCGTCATTGATAGTCACGAAAATTCGCCTTGTTCTACGAACATTATTTTACACAATAATGCTCGATATATATCGTGTGTGATATCAAATATATATCAATATTAGTACTTTGTATATCTGTTAATTGGATAAAATATGGCTTTGAATCAGTTTTTTTGCTAATATTAATAAATGAGACAAAAATGATGTAGAGACCGGTTTCATAAATATCTGTTAAAATTACAGCTTTAGTTTAATTACGTTATTAGATTGAACCTTGCGGTAATCAAATCGTTAAAGTGCAGTTAAGGTCAACCAATATTGATGAAACTGGCCCATAATAACTTGCTAATCCGCTAACAAAGCATTATCATTCTACTAAGCCCGTCGTTTACTTATTACAATATTAATTCTCAGACATTACGCCAAAATATATGTAATCACTTATTATACAATATACGTTTACTTACTGCTGCTCTAATCGTCCAAGTTTTAATCAAGGCGCAGCGCCGTTCGATCGTCACTAAGCCATTCTACCATAATAGCGACATACTACTAGGATTTTATTATTTATTGTCCTTGTTGAAGTAATTCGCACTTTAGTGCGACTTACTGTTCACTCTCTTTTTTTTAGTCCTTATTTCAGGATGACTTTCGGGCAGTTTGATAAGGAATCTTGAAAACTTTCGTGGATGGGACGTGTAACGGTTCTTCGAAAAATAATAAGGCTTCGAACGCGCGAAGATAACGAAAGGTATCAAAATTCGACAACTTCCGAAATCCACCGGCTATCGCGGCAGTGATTGTTTCGATGTCTGCTGTAGCTTTCGGCCGAGAAGGCATGATAACGCGTTTGTTGCGTCGCGCATCTCAATTTTACGCATTCGTTACAAAGTGATCATCAGGTAAATGTGTTTCAGATATATTTAAATCTTTATTTAAACAGTTATATATATATATATATATATATAATGAATCAGTCTTTTAAAATGAGAAATTGTGAATTGGCAGTATATTGTTAGAAATTATTAAATAGAGCCAGACGGCTGTTGCAACGTTGATTATGATAATGAAAAGATACAACAAACACGCTGAATTAATCCGCCGTTACACGTTTTCTTTCACACCCTTGGTAGATATTATCGGATTTATAACCCTAAGAAAACATTTCAATCACTGCTCTACACTATAATTCTCGATACTCCCCATCCATCAGATCGTCCGACTCTTCCAACCCTCTCTCTCGCACGGCTGTTATTATTTCTTGAATCTAAAACAAAACCCACCCCTCTCGACTAGAACATCCGATCGGGAACGAAATCCATTTCTGTGGTAAAAGAAAAGAAAGAAATCATCTCCCACTCGCCCGAGTCATCGAGCATCGAACGCGTTTTTCGCGATTATAGATGTGAACTCTGATTCTTCCATCTAACGTGCCATATCTCTTGCACGCGACAGTTCTGCGCGTTACGCGAAGGCAGTTCCGCGGATCCTCTACCGACGACGACGACGACGACGACGACGACAACAACGACGACAACTAGCTCGTCTTCTTCAGGAGAGTAGGACCGAGCAGAGTCTGGCCGCTGATCTATAGAGGACCGCCGGAACCCGGACCGACGACGACGTGGACGACGGCGATCGTCACACGGTAGTGACCCGATCAACCTCGACGTAACGCACAGAACTGTCGCTGTGTCAGCATATCACTTCCTTGCCGTCGATTATCGCCGTCTCGGACGAGATGCTCTTCAAACGGTGCTGGGATATCGAACGGCGGCCGCGTCGTCGACAGACCCGCCAGATGATGAAGCATACGACACCGAAGACGGTGATCACGAAGAGCGCGCCCAGGGCTAGCTGCAGAGGTGGCAGTCGCAGGAGCACGGAACAGTGCGTCAGGGCCTCGTCGTAACCGGAGGGACAGTGGGAGACGCCGTCGCACCAAAGTGAGGCGTTTATGCAGGCGTCCAATTCCGGACAACGTTGCTCGCAATCCCGCGACATTTGCAGACCCGCCGTTGACGTCACTGACGGTCTGCGGGTCAGAGAGGATCGATAGAGTTATATTGTTCCGCTGCGTGACACGCGTCTCTCTCTCTCTCTCTCTCTCTCTTTCTCTCTCTCTCTCTCTCTCTCTTTCTCTCTCTCTCTCTCTCTCTCTCTCTCTCTCTTTATTGCCACTCGCTCAATCGAGGGCAGGTGACGTTGAGCGGATATTAAGGTATTTTATAGTAAAAAAGGATAGAAGAGAGAGAGAGAGAGAGAGAGAGAGAGAGAGAGACATTTTCGAACAGCCATTACTTTCTTGCAATTATATTTGAGATATATGAGAAAGCACAAGGGAGACAGGTCCTGATTTAATTTAATTTTTAAAAAAAGGAGATTCTTCTCCGTAATATTGACATTTTAAAATATTTAATATTTCATAAAGATTCTATAGAGTTTTACGTTTATACAGTATATTTTTTTCCAGAAAAATTAAATTATCAATTATTAAGATTATTATTTTGTGCAACAGGAACGTAAAACATTGTAAGATATATATATATACACTTTAAATTCTACATTTTATAATTTCCGCGCGAGGGATTTTAATACAACTGGCAAGTGTAAATATATACAACGTGTGTATTTATAAGAGCAATTTTCATTTCTACGATAAATTATACTTTACGAAAGAGATTGCGAAAGTTATAGGTAAGTTATAACAAAGTTTAATGAAGGGATCTTAAGAAAGAGATTGCGTTCGTGAAGACTCTAATAGTTACAAGGCCTCTGTTATTCTCGCTTTATCGGAAATACTTTGTCTACTTCCAGTACTTTCGTACTTGTAGTTCACATTCACTTCTCTCTTTTACTCGTGAAAACATTGTGCTTACCTTCTGGTAAGCTCGAGCCACGTGACCGTATAGGAAGCTGGCTCTTCCACGATAAATTCTACGGCGATGGTCCTGATTGGATCCTGACCCGGTGCAAGAATCATCGCGTTACTGCTAACGGCCCAACCGTCACTGAAAACTTCCACCACGTGATGCCTCGAGTCAGCAAGTGGCTTTGGGCAAACTGACACGTGGATAGCACCACCCGTGTGCACGATGATACGATTTTTGGTCGCGCACTTCGTGCTGTTGGACATAATTATGCCGTGCATTTTCACGTACAAATATTGACCTGGACCGGGATCGATCAGCCATGGCTGGTTCTCGCAATTTTTCTAAAAATTGCACGAAGGAAAAAAATATTAATATATGCTTGAAGTGGAGTAAATATAAATAAATAAGCATAGTCACTCACTAGAAAAAAAAATTGCGATTTAAAATATATTTTTTGATGCTCATCATTTCTTACTTCACTTTGTTTTGTCAAAAAAACATATCGAGATTCATGATATTTATTTTTTTCGCAAGCGTTGCTAGAAATCAAATAATGTCATTGCTCTTACTAAATCTTTCCGCGTATTGAGTGATATGAGCCCGTTTGCAAACATAATTTATCTCTTCTCGTATTTTTAAGACCAGAATATAATGAGATAAGAATGATCTCAGATGTCAGTTTCTATCAAGTCTGTATCTAAAGCCTCCCTATATTTACCTCATTTTCCTCGGTTGGTGATGTGTATTTAATTTCGCCAGATGGACCTCTGACCCTGCGTTTCTGCATGCATTCTGCATGCACCGTCTTGACGAACTCCCAGACGCCTTCGAAGAAGAGATTGTTGTAATCGTCCAAAGCGTCCATCGATAGAACGCTGAAATGCACCTCGGCGACGTTAGAGGTGGATTTGATATTGATTGGTAGCGATCGATTCGAGCAAAGACAATCGCGTTGGATGGGCGGCGCGTTTGGCCAAGGTAAATCGAGCACCTGTAAATAAGCAGCAAAGAGAGATGCTTCCGACCGATTTATTCTTAAAATTCTTCTGATTTACATCTTTCCAATTAATATACGTCACTAAAGAGAGGTGGTTCGATTGAGAAATGAATCTCGATAATCATGTTATTGAGTCGCAATATCAAAAGCATTCACCAATCTCCGCGTTATTAGAGATCTAACTAATAATTCAACTTTTGGTGCACACGTTGAAATCTGATTCATGCCGGTATTGACTATGGTAGAAACTTCAAAGCTTGTCGGCCTATTTCGGTCTATCGTGTTTCGGATTCGGAGATTGCTGATACTTGCTATCGCATGAACAAAGTTATTACCCTTAATTACTAGATCAATACTACCTATTAATTCATAGCTTTCATTGTATCAAACTGTAATTCGCGTTGCTCGTAATTTTCGAGTTTAACCTTTTCCAGCTAATTGCTAATTCACAAATGATAGTCGTTTAAAATAATTAATTATTGCATAAATTTTTCTTATAAAACATTATGATAAAATTTCACAAAAGCTCAATTAAAATATTAATTCACAAGTAAATTAGCGATTTCATGACACGTGTCGATTGCAAAACTTTCGCGGGAGGATGTGTAATGGGGTTGCCGTGGAATTAATCACGATTAGCAGAAGTTTCAATTACGCACCTTAACGGAAAAGTTCTCGGACCCGACGCAGAGCAGCCTATTGAAATCGGTGCTGTTAACGCTGCGACAGGTGCGATTCCCATTGAGGAGCTTGTTGAACCTCAGCTTCACCATCTCGTCGTGTTCTCCTTCGAAGCGGTACACGCAGCTGCAAAACCCGTTTCTGGCCTGCACTTTCAGCACTTAATCGAATCTACACGCCTCGCCGGCCAGGCAAAGGAGCCGGTTCAGTGATCGATACTGCAGGAAGATTACGAGGAGCATCGAAGGTTGGACGCTCGTTAATCGGAAAGCGGCTCGCAAAGTGATTCTAATGGTGTACCATGGTAACGTGCAACCACTATTACCGAGTTTCTGGTCTCTCTCTCTTTTTGGACGTCAAATTATTTTTACCAGAAAACGTTTCTGCCTTTCAACCAACCCGATCGGGAAATAAATCTCTTTGGCGAATGCAAATAGTAATCTTATTAAATTAAGTAAGATTATTTTTATGTTTCATCTCCCTCTCTCTCTCTCTCTCTCTCTCTCTCTCTCTCTCTCTTTCTCTGGCCGAACATATATAAAAAAATAGTCCATTGAACGAAATGAATATTTGTTTACGTAAAAAATTTCAATTTATGTTATAATCTCCTACTATTGCATTCTATAAAATACTGATCAATTTTGAATGCAGATGGTTTACCTACAAGAGGGAGGGAAAAGCTGGGAGTACATTTCTAGAGTATTATGTAATAAAATACACTTTCTCTTTTCTATGCATTTTGTTGGATGTTAGAGCTGAAATTTTTTTTTCTCGCGGAAAAAGATCTCGGCGCAAAGCTCATTTTACGATTGTCATAAAATCTAACTGATATTTTATCGAGGTTGTGGAAGATTCGATCCTGCGGACAGTAATAAAAGAACGACGCGAGCGATAGGACCGTACGAAGGTTAAAGACGAAGCGTGTATATTCGTTCTGTAGGGGAGCACATATTTTTCGTACTTTATCGCAGATATCTAGACTCTGTGAGTTGTACGATAGCTATAAAGATTTTGCTAAAAGATGTCTGGGATCCGAGAAATAAATTGTTACAGATCATGATAAGTTTTCTTTATGGAAATATCTGGGATAAATCATCAGAAACAGAGATACCAGAGACCAGAGCGATATTTTTAAGTCTTCTGTTTCTGATGATGTGTTCACCATAATATGGTACAACTATGTGTAAAGATGGCTTTATATTGAGGCTTGTGACTAAAGAGATATATTAATCAATGTAACATATCAATATGTCTCGTGCGCGATCTCGTGCGCTATGGATTTATCGATAAGTTGATAATTTTGCTTTAATTACGATACAGACATAATATATAATATATATCTTGAATCGCAGCTTAGCGTGCGGTTTTGATCTCGTCTCCATTTTTGCGCAATATGTCATTTCTAAATCATTTGATCACGAAAAAAATGATAAAAAAAATAATATATATTTTACGAGGCGACACAACGGTTGTTAATAACAGGCTGCTATGAATTGATGAATGATGTGACGATTTAACAACGTCATTATTGCATCATTATATCGTTAAATTAGCTTTCGCAATGGCATTCCGAGCTGATACGGTCTTACCGTAGACGATAATGTCAAATTGTCAACTGCGACATTCTATCGGCGAACAGACAATTACGATAGTGTATCGATTGACGAAGTTGTTAGGCAAGATTGTACCATAAATTTCAAGGCGTGCGCTAACCACGTGTTCAGTAAGTATCAAGGTTAATCGAGGCTGGACAGACACGCATTTTTTCGGTAAACAAATCCAAATGAAAGATATTTTCCCTACTTAGAAATATATTTAATTCGCTATCATAAATTTGAACACAGCATCGTACTCTTACCTTATATTCTTTGACCCTCCACGGCCGTACAGGAATATATCGCGCGGTCCTCTGAATTTACGATCTGAATAATTGTCTCGATTGCGGCTATAAAAGATGCGGGAACATGGTCCGCTACCGTATGGATCGCCATCCTGGTGAAGATCGACAAATTCGTACAGAGCGCGAAAGTTGACGGGTCTGGAAAAATGATTATTTTACGTCGAATTAATTAATTAATTCGTTCAAGTAAAAGTGTTCCGAAGAAAACCTATTAATTATATCTACATACGCACGAGATACGCCAACACGAAGCATCTATCTGTTATATTTATGATATTAATCCGTGAAGCAATTACAAAAAAAAAAGAAATTAGAATTTAGACAGAGAAAGAAATATAAATTTGAAAAAAAAAAAATAATTTTGTCTTCCTGCAATAACACAATCTCGTAAAAATATATTAGATTAGAGATGCTAATACGCTTTGCGTTTACGACTGCGGGGATGGATGTTTTAACGTAATAACAACCGCGGGCGCGGAAGTAAAGGGTTAATACGTGCTGTTGTCCGGCAGGGTTCGGTGCGCTGATGAAGATCGACGAACTCCGGCGGATTGTGGAAGGCGGCAGGCCTTGAAGAGAGACGTTGCACCGGGTGCGGTTACCGGGATGTTATTAAACCGGCCCGAGCTTATTATAAAGCTCGCTGTGTAGGCTTTACTTGGTGCGGAAAGGATTAACTGGACCGTGCGAGGTATCCGCATTGCGCGTCACTCATCGTCGGCCAAGCACGCCGATGGTGTCTACACGCGTGATGGACACGTGCGAGAGATTAAAAAAAAAAAAAAAAAAAAAAAAAAAAATAGAGGACGACGACACGGCAGATAGCGTGATAAGCGCGAATGTAACGCGTGTAAAATGTGAATTGGAGTGTGTCACCGACGAGTCGCGGAAAGATTCTCAATTATTCACTGACAGAAACGCCGATCGGGATCTTTGTCGCGTGCACTTTGAAGAATTATCGCATGCGCGAGCAAATGGGAAACAATAGGGGGTAGAGAGGGGGGAGGGGGACACAAATGCTCGCTGATTCATGCGACAGAGATCGACGTGATCTCGATTTAATTAACATTTGATAAAAATAAATTTTACACGCGGATATTGTGCTTTTTATTATTGAGTCTTTCAATCAATATTGGACAGACTTTAAGATTTCATAAATCTTTTTCTCTCCCATCACTTTAGATTATTTATCGAATGCAAGAGCTTCCGATGCAGTATAAGGTATTTTCTCGAAACTCGTTTCTTCATGCATGATATGCACAGACGGATTCATTTAAATAATTTTTATATTCACGGAACAACTCGAGTCAAGAGATAAACGTAACATTTTTGGAGGATGGGAAGACAGGACACGTATAAAATTAAGCAAATGGAAGATATAGAGGCCGCGTATCTCGGTATTCCTCTAAATTCTGCTATTTTTCCTTTTCAAGGGAAAGAACGAGGTAAAAAAAGGAAAAATCCTTACTCTCTCATGAATAACCTGTATTATGGAGAGAGTGTAGGGCACGACGAACGAATGAAACGTGTTGTTGCGACAGATATTGCACGTCGTATTGCTTTGAAACGCTCTCGCATATTTCGCTTGTAACGTTCCGGTGGTTCGATACAGTGTTGTAAGCAAATCGGATGAAATGTCAGGTTACAAGAAACGTAAACGTTGTGTATGCACGTAGATATATATATATGTGTCATTTTTTTAAATTATTTTACTAATAAAATTCGTCGATGCCTGGTGTTACATTCTTTCAATTTTTCGTTAGCATATTAATATTTTTTTTATACATCTCTCTCTCTCTCTCTCTCTCTCTCTCTCTCTCTCTCTCTCTCTCTCTCTCTCTCTCTCTCTCTGTTTCCGAATAAAAAATTTCCAATTGTAAGAATATGTAGATATCTTTTAAATTTTTGGATTTTGTCCAATTGCATTCATGCAAGCATTTTTCAATTTTTATTGTATATCTCTTTCTTTCTGTATGAATATTTTTCAAAGAGTTAGAAACTTAATATATAATATCTTTCACATAGACTGTAGATATGGCTAAGATATTAATGGAACTTATTAATCCATTGGGATATTGTTGTTTACTAGTTCGAATCCAATTAATTAAGGAACAAGTTACAGAAGTTATATAACTTTTTAAACGAATATCAAAAGTTACAGGTAGTCTAGTGAATTCAATTAAAACATGGAATATAAGCGATACTTTAACTCGAACTTTGATTTAACTTTTTATATTTAATTTTAAAATATCTCTTGTATATATAATTTATTATATATTATTATATATAAAATTTATAGATATTTATTTTTATAATTTCAGTATCTTCACGCGTACAGTGAAATATCGATTAAATAGCGCAGGCTGTTGTAATTTCAATAAAAAGTTTTAATATAAAAAGACACTTGCCTAAGCGCCGTGGATTCAATCATGCGCATCTCGATAGTTAGACTGCTGCCAGAGGAGACGAAGCTTTCTCCCAAAGAGCACGGACGACTGGTATTCTGCAGGATAGCGTGATCGCAGGTCTTCGGTACTTTATCCTTGCAATATCTCGCTAGCAACGTGGTATTACTCGCGGGACGTGCAAGAACGGGTTGAATCGGGTCGCCCATTCTCTCGGCGTAACGTTGACGTTCTTTCTCACTGAAACACATCAGACACAGTTGGGTCGACTCTCTTTCGTAAAAATGCTGTTCCATAATTAAGAAAGTTACGACGTCTTGAAAAATTAAATCGATAAGCAAAAGTTGGTATAAATAATAAAAATCCGAAGTACAATATATATCGACTAGGTAATTAAAAATTAAAACAAAATAATATACTTACCAGACGACATCGTTGCACTCCGATAGCGGCATCATCTCACCGTCCCAGACCATCAACGTCGTCGAGCAATCCTCGTCCGTGGTGGACAGACTGGTGCCCACGTGAAACTTGAGGATGGATAACCAGACGCGAAATTGTGGCTGCGGTGGTCTCGGGGCCGGTCTCCGCCAGACGGTACCGGGTCTCTGCTCCGGGAATTTGGGCAACGGACGCGGGGGCGTCGGGCTCGGCGGGGTGGGGCCAGCGCCGCGAAGATGGTACAAGCACGTGCTGTTTCTCGGCAGTGAGTGACGGGGTGACGCCAGGACGCCGCCGCCGGTGCCCCTCAGCCAAAACTCGCAACGTTTATTCTTGGCGTAGGTCGGCGATTCGGCGTCCACGAACGTGACCTGGAAGCCGACCACGCGCGTTCACGTTGCGTGCAGCGGGGCCGGGCTTCGCGTCTCCCCGCGAGTCGCCCTCTTCGAACGGGCGGTTGAGCGGATTGCCCGAACGATCGCGTGTTTGCGGTTCTATCTGATAGGAATGTATTCGCTGCGGTGTGTCGTTAGGAAATTTTACGGGATAACGCGAGCGTCGATGATATCGTTGTTTTTACTCTACAATGCGGCAGCTCGTTGAATTTTATGCGCAATCAACGAGGTGAGACGAATTCCTAATTTCTGATTTTTCATAGTAAAGAAAGAAAAAGAGAGAGAGAGAGAGAGAGAGAGAGAAAGAAAAATAATAATTTATATCTCAGTTCTTTATAAAGAGATTAGATTGTTCTGAATGTAATAATTTTTATGATGACTTATTTCGATATATGTACATAGTAATTTTCTTTGATTACTGGAGTTCGTTGAATTAATAGGATTAATAATGGTAAAATCAATTAAATAGAAATGCTTGTATGCAAGAATTATAGTTGAAACGCAAGACACGATTCATTTTCCAAAGCATTCTCTCCCGTAGGACGTATCTATATCTAACACATCTAAAATGTTTAATTTTATGGGTGATTAAGAAGAAGAACGGATAGGCATTAGACATTAATTAAGGCGGTCATTATACAGTTTATACCGAGAGTGCTCTCACGTACTTGCACTTCTAATTGAAATCCATGTAGAGAATGGGGCGGTGTCGGATGTAAGAAAGTGCCATAAGGGGAGGTAGTAAACTCCACGAGGATCTCCGGACCGCTGCTGATGGCTTCTGGTACGGGTTCTCCGCCGCCGCAAAATTTTAGGATCACAGGCTCCCTGGTGGTGTATCCGTCATATACTGTTACATAGTCCTGTAAAAGCAAATTTATGTGTGTCTCTCGCGTGGAAGATATAAGCATAATTCGAGAAGAAATCGATCGAATCCTTACGATCATCATAGGTCTAATTTTATCTTATTATATGTCGATATAATTACTTCAATTAATATAATAAATAAATAATAGTCTAACTTTTATTACTATTACTAAATATTATACTGCTAGTTGCTTAAGATATTAACATTAATAATATTAGAGAAAAAAATGTAATATATTAAAAGATATAACTCTGAAAAATATTAATGGATTTTTCCAGAAGAAAGAAAATTAAAAAGCCGTATAAAATCGAAATAATTCTTCGCGAGAGGGTGATTGAATTTGTGCGGCTGCATTTAACTCGCAATCGGCTCCACGTATTGGCAATAGAAATATCGATTGTGGTTTTTTCTGATCATGGTAAAAGAGAGAAAGCGAGAAACTTGAAGATTTTTCTGTTGACAGATCACTATGCAAAAACAGCGCATCTGTTTGGCAAACTGGTCACGTTATTGTTGTCTCGCTACGCGCTTTTTCTTTTCTTCGTCTCGAATTTATAACAGCTAATCCAATTTTCGCGGTGACTTTACGTACCTGAACGACGTCGCAATCTTGCCAGAGACGTAGCTCCCGGGGTGGCGGCTCGGCTTGAGTAGCTGGTCGCGCTCTTACAGCTACCAATTGGCCTCGGGGCTGTTTTACGTGTATTAAAGCGTGTTTGCCCGCCGGCACGTCGTGCTGTCTCACCTACGTCGTACATAGATACGAGCAAGTTTATTTCTACTCAAGCTATATTCTTCTTGCATAAAATCATCATCTTCATGTTTATATGCATTATGCAATAGATTATATTTTCTTAGCGACTAAAGATATAAATATGTATAAATGTTATAAAAACGTTATAAAATGTTATAAAACAAAGCAGTAACAATACGTTTACATTGAATAATTATTTAATTGGTTCTAATCCTTTTCGTTTATTTATTGTGCGCTAATTAAACATTAATTTTTATCTTTCAAAAATATAGTTTTATGTATTATGAAAATAATTACGTATTTAAGAAACTTAATGGTCTAACAGATTTTCCTATAAAGTTTCAGTAATAAAATGTTGAATTTATTTATTTTTTTTACTTTTTTTTACTTGGATGTTAATCTGTATCCGATGGATAAACATATTTTTTTCAATCTAAAAGAATAGTAGATAATGCGCTTTATTAAAAAATCATGTAGAGTTATTTGGTATAATATAAAAATAAATCCTGTTTGGCATTTACTCTTCGTGATTGAGCTAACAGAGAAAAACGTGTCGGATCAATCTTTATTTAGACATGAGAGACTTTACGATGTCGAGCGTAAGTACGCGATACAGATCAGAATGGTTGTAACAGAGTTTTCGAAATAAAATAAACTTTTAGTGGAAATATATACTGACAGAGATTGTGTGTGCGAGCTTCGAAGTCGTAATCGAAATCTATCTAGCGCAAGTCCCACGAGTGTCCGCCTGTCTATAGTTGTACGAAGAGGATAAATGACTACCTCTGGTTGTTGAAACGGGAGGCCGTAAATTCTACCGAAACCTTCACGTATTTCGTCCATCGGAATGACTGAGTATCCAGGAGGTTGATTAGTTTCGTAGCATCGACTCGCGATGACAAATGCTGACATTATTACAACCGCCATTGGTTCTACTGAGCTTCATCATAAAAATAATAACTTTCGTGCGGAAACAAAATTTACTATTTAACGAAGAAGAAAAATTAAACAGAAAGATGGAGAAAATAATGGAAAGAGATGAAATATTTCGAGTAATTTTTTTTTATTTATTTTTCTTTTTTAAGTGAAATTTGTCGTAACAAAATCAGTGATACCTTGCTAATTCTTTGCGAAAATATTGTCGATGCTTTTGCTCACATACGGAACTTCGTGTTTGGCCGTCGACCAATTTTGAATTTTCTACTGCAAACAAAGAATTGTACCGGCCAGAAAGTCGTCTCTCGCGTTGATTTACGTGACGAGGAGATTCACACGGTACTAGCGAGGTGCTAAGGGGAAATAATGGCCATCGGAAGAGAACCATCCGAAAATTTGTTAACCGCATGCGAGAGGAAGCGAGCCATTTTTACGACTTCCGTTGCAGGTGTGTCTGCTTGAAACAGAAATATGAGCCGCGTCAAGATTCCGGAGAGAGGATCCTCGTCTGACTATGTCGATCGTATATCATTGTCGCGCGTCTGTTCGAACGAGCAAATTAATTCGAGCGATGATACATTATCCTAATGATACGACAAAAACGTTTTCTTAATAAGTGGCCTAAGAAGGAAAACGCAAGAGATAAAAACTCTTATAAATTACATTTTTTTTTGCACGTGATTAAATATTGCTGAATAATTTTTCGCGTATTATTTTATTGTGCGTTATTAAATAGTCGATGAAATGTATGAATGGCAAATTCACTGCATTACTTAATATACGGTTATATCTTCTTCTTTTTTACAATTTTTTATGATGTAAAATGAAAACGTGTCACACACGATTTGCCAATGTACGATACAGTTTAAGCGAGCCTTACCGCGTAATAGCAAGTGAGATTGCGGGGATAGAGACCGGGAAAGTTGGGTGACTGCAATCTGCACTTCTTCCGGTCGCAGTCGGTGAATATACGGGAGCAATAAGTCCCGGATATTAGGTCCCCTAAGAACTGCTCGGAGCTCGGCTTCGTAGGCAGTGGCACGTGTTGCTCGACCATTTGCACCGGCATCGCCATCGACGTGTTCGCGTATTCGACAGACATGCGCTGGGTCGACACCGGCATCCCGACGACCTGCGTTATTCCTGACCACGTGACATTGGAATTTTAATTATCGACGGCGAAAATATCGGGAAATTCTTTGTCCGCACAATTTCAATGATCGCCCGTAATGATAATCCGCCATGCAATTTTTGCAAACGAGAGGCTACTTGAAAGTCTGGACAATTCTTTTGTCAAATACTCATTCGGGAAATATATGTATATTCGAGTTTTATTGATTAAACGAGGCGACAGAATTACACATTTGAGCGAATTAAAATGTACATTAAAAGCATTATAAGTATAATAGATTTTCAAACTTACGTATCTTTTACTTATAAATGTCTTTGTAAAATTATATTATTTATAAAGTAAATTATTTGATAAATATTACAATATATTATCAATATTATATAATATAATATTTTTTTCTCTAAGTATTTTTAACTTTAATTTAATTTTATGATAGTAACAATAATATAAGTAGAAACGTAATAATGAAAAATTTCGTTAGATTTTACTCGAACAACCTTTTTACGGAAACTGTCTAAATTTGTTCCGAGCTGATTTCAACCGAAACGATTCAGCACGAAATAAAGGCTATGAAACGTGGGACAAATGTCAAACGTGTCGGAAGCCAAACTTCGAGATACGTGCTCGAAATCTGTAAACGGAAGCTGATCACCTACCGACGAAGGGATTTCCGTAACGCACCACCGCGTCGGACTTCCTGATCATCTTATACGCCATCCTAAAGTCGAAGTTGAATCCTGTCTGATCTTTGCTAAGCCTGAGCAGCTTGAGGATGATGGAGACACTGGGTGTTTCGCTATAATAGATCGCGGGGCCCCAGGATGTGCCGCACCAAAGACCACCGACGTCGGGACGCTGTGCCTCCGAGATCTGCAAGGATCCATCGGGACATCCTTCCGCGGTGAATGACACAAATTTGCCTAAAGTAAAACTGTCGAAGGTCAGCTGCAACGGAAAAAGCTCAATGTAAATAACAACGAACAGATATTGAACAATGTTTAGTTAAAAAATTAAAATAATTTTAAAATAAGCCTTTCTGAAATAAGTGATGAAAGTACTAATGAAATAAAAGAGGTTTGAATTTATTAAATAAAGAATATTTTATCATATTCTAATCTATTAAAAAATATAAGGTTGACTCTAGGGATATTACATATTTTTATATTACATATCTTGTCTTTAGAGAACTGTCTACTTTTTTATATTTTATACTTTAAAAAATTTTTAATTAATTTTTCAAATATGCTTTTCTAAATTTTATTTAACGACCGACATTGTCACGATTGGATGAGTGATTTTACTGCAAAAGTTTCTTTTTTTTTTTTTTTTTTTTGTTATATTCCCGCTCAAATAAATGTGCATCGGCAGTCTCATCGATCATTGATCGAGCCGTCAAAAATGGATAGTTTGCACGATTTTTCATATGAATGAGTAGTCGCGCACGTCCATCCGTGTCACGCGATTAAAATATCGACAATTCCACTTTTTGGCGATGATAGAAAGCAATTCGCATCCATAGTCATGCGAGAGTGATATGATTGACGTGTTAAACACCAACCAAGAAATATGTATATGCAACAGAATGCGCTTGCTACTTAAGAATATTTCGCAACCAATAATAACTGTTTCAAGTTTGTTTATATTTCATTTTGTTCAAATTTTGTTCCGAGAAACTTCAGAAAAAGTGGATTGAAAAAATTTGCAAGTTTATGTTGACTTGAATATATCATAAGATATAATTCGCAGGTCGCCGCATATTCTGTTTTACATCAATTTAGCAAAGTCCTTTGGTTCCTTTGAGAGAGAAACAAGAACACTAAACATATCTACGCATAGACCACTGGCACGAAGTAGTGTAAGGGATTCTCGTGACCAGCGCTATGCAGATATGAGAAAGCCAGCAAATAATTACCGTGTAAATAATTCGACTGCTGGAGGCAAAAGAGTTTTGTGTGCACTCTAGAGAAAGTTCTCGCGCTCTCGGAAACTCGGCGCATGGTCAGTTTTACGCAATTGTCGAAAAATTCGCAACGTTTATTAAAAATTCCGCTTTTAATTTCTCCTCAGAAAAGTCGGGCAGAAAAAAATAATTCCCTTTGCTGTCGCATAAAAAACTGGATGAGCAAATGTTTTCCGGAATATGGCGAACTTTGGTTCACTTATGTTTCCGTTGCGTAATTTTTTTCGAAATTCTCTTTAAGAAACGCGTTTTGATTTGAAGGTATTGATAATATCAATGTCATAAAATTTTGTTTACGCAAAAAAAGTAATTATTTATTTTGAGAATTCATAGACTTTTTTTATTCTACAATTCGATAAAAACTTGAGCATTCGGAATTTAATTTGTTACATAAATCCAACGCCATTTTATTCTCCTTTTTCTTTATAGTTTCCTGGATTCTTTATCGAATTTTGTTACTTTGTTAATGCATACTTTAATTAAAGTCAGATTCAGTAAAATGTAATTTATTGGAAATTTCCGAGACGTGTTTTTTTGTTCATAGTTCGTGAAGAAACTGTTGATAAATAATGATGCGAATATAAAATCAATAATATTAATGATAATTGAAAAGATTTTGAACGGTTTGCAAAGACTTACCTGCACGATATCACCAAAATCGTCACCTGGCGCGTTAAAGGTGAGCTTGCAAATGTAAGGCACCTTATCTTCTTTCGGTCGATGCAATTCCAGATCATATGTCTTCCCCACGTCACCATAATATGTTTTATTGCAAGCTGCAACATAAATATTAAGATATTTTAATTTTACATTCTTCCTATTATTATATTTATATGTATCGATATACTTATTTTTATTCTCTCTGTTATTTATTCCTGAGATTATTTTTGTCGAGTTTGTAAAGCCTTTATAATATCACAGTACTTGCATTATTGGAAATTTGCTTGACATATTCAATCGCTATTATAACTGTGTATGCGTGCATACATTATATGATGTTACATCTATTTTTAACATAAAATTCTGTCAAAAGGTCTAATTTATTATATTTTTTGATTCATATAATTATCATATAAATATAAGAAAGTCATAAAAATTAATTACATAGATGTGGGATATCATCACATATATAATTTCGATAATCTTCACAATTCTTATAATTTTGATATCTTTCGATAGCCCTTTCTCTTGTTCAATAACATAGTGATACGTTATCCTACAGTAGATTTCGCCTTATCTTCTTGAAACCGATTTCTTACTGCGACCAACAACGTCGTCATGGCCGTCCGTAAATTTTCTTTTACGAATAGCATTTTTCAAACCTGGAAGTGCACTTCCCAGAGCCGTGAAAAATCGTATCTGTAGCTAAAAATTTATGGGAAAAGAAAGATGGTGGACGAGTGTGCCTTTCTGTAATATTTTTATCATATTTTTTACGAAGAAAAAAATACTGTAAAATTTCAATTTTATATTTACAAAGATATAATTATATAATTTTTATTTAATATATTCAATTAAAACCGATGATTTAATGGGATACAAGCAATTATTGGATTCGCATTAATCAACTTTTCAGCTCTTTTATCTTGATTTTTTACGTCACAATTTTGATTATAAGTCATTAGTCGTTATGAGAGTTCCATTTTAGCTTTCTACGGAATTAGTATTCTTACGAACGGCCAGGGGAATTAACTCGATTACAAAGCTCTCAATGTAATCGCAAGATTAGAGACGACAGGTTAAAATAAAGCGCTGGTTCGTCGTAATAATCCAAACGTTTTGTTGAAAGTAATTTGATTTAAAACAACAACAAGAAAAATGTACATAAATAGAACGTTTAATCTATATTAAATCTTTCTTACTTCCTTTAGCAAATTGTTACGAAATATCTTTCGCGAATGTATTAAAAATATTTCTCGAATTCGTTAAATAAACCTGTGAAAAATGTCGGAAATAAAAAATTGACGAAGCCGCGTCATAATAATTCATAAGTATGACATTTCCGTTCCCTCGTTAACCGCAAACCGATTCCATCAGAGAGATTGCGAGGGATGAATCCTCGCGGATCGTAGAGCATGCCAAAATAAGGAATTGATGGAAGATGGTAATGAATTATCGATGAGCCGCGTCGTTTGTTTCATGCCAGGTATTCTGGCTCGATGTTTCAGATGAGAAACGAACGAACGGAACGACGGCCGCGTGCAACTTTTCCCTTTTTCGTTCATGTTTAATGGCATTTGCGGTGGATTTAGAAAAACGGTGCTCAATCAATGTCTTGTGAATATGACCTTTCGTGAGAAGCCGATGAAAGGCACGTACAATCAATGGAGCACATGATATTTCGATAGAAGAACATTCGGCTGAATAGTTATTTATTCAAGATTCACTCACTGTCCAGTGAGTAGGAAAAATCTGTCCGAGTGCTCATTCACAATTCAGCGAAATACGATCAAATTTTCAATTTAAATTTTAACAGAGATAGTTAGGTAAGCGAAAAATTTTAAAATCTAAAAATTTTTTTATTATTCGGAAGTAATACGTAATAATTTCATATAATTTTATGTAATAATTTGATATGCATACTTTAAAATAAGAATACCTTTTTTTAATGTATAAAAAATAAAAAAATATATCAATTTATATAAATTAGGAAAGGAAAGCTCGCGGAGATAGTTTTAAAGTGATTGCCAACTTTTTGGATTATCGTTTCTTTCATAAATTTATTTCCAATACTTTCTTCATGTTGTAAAAACATTCTTCTTAATAGCGGTTTGCTGATATTATCTACTCACAA
The DNA here is from genome assembly GCF_047496725.1 of Anoplolepis gracilipes. Taxonomy (NCBI): domain Eukaryota; kingdom Metazoa; phylum Arthropoda; class Insecta; order Hymenoptera; family Formicidae; genus Anoplolepis; species Anoplolepis gracilipes. The sequence goes on along the minus strand of NC_132976.1, from coordinate 4,933,808 downwards.
GTAGATAATATAATACAAAAGACTCATAATTAATTGCACATTTATTCTATTCTATTGGAATAAAATGTTTTAGTTTAACGATTAAATTATTTTCAAAATTTAAATTATGTAAAATAAGAGCTCTTCACGAAAATTTGTTTTAATTTACGATATCGACATCTTCTTTAATTTTTTTTTATCGCTATCTTAGGTAATTTTATCACATTCCTCGGAGAATGTTAGCGTTCACTTTGGAAACTACTGTTCTAAACCATTCGCTCAACTCATTCACAATTCCCATCGATTAGACGAATGGAGAATGCACTAGTCGATCGAGCTGCTTTGGCTTCGCCGCGTGCGTCCAAGGCGGAATTACCCCTAGCTTCGGTTGATTACACACTGGACTATTGTGAGGCTTCAAGGGTCTATAATGGATGTATAGAGGTGGAAATCAAGGGTTCACTGGATAGATGAGGGTGTCGTAGAATTGAAATGGTTGTCACATACGTTGTACGCATACATCCCTAGACAAAATATGCACCATTTCCAGGCATCGTGTCATTCCTAATCAGAATTCGCGTTGATCCAATAATGTAATGTCACTCCGAAAGCGTGCGTTTACCTCGGAATAATTTCTTTAACCATTGACTTCAATATAGGAAATAAATAATGCTAATCGTGTCCTATATGATAAGATTGTGTAATATATCTAAAATTTCGAGAAACTTTATTTAACAAAAGTTTTTTTCTTGCACATTATCGATCATTGCATATGAAATTGTATTTCGAAAGTTTTATTTTTATACATGGAAAACTTTTATAGATTAAGTGTATCTAAGTAAAAATAAAAATAATCAAATACATCGAAATTATGCATACTTTAATAAAATTATTTATTTACAATATTTCAATCGGTCAAATATTTTTTTATATATTATTAATCCGATTTAGTTCAATGTATTAACTTTACGTAAAATTCATTTGTTTATATTTTTTTCAATTTACTTAAAATCGGAAACTTGAGTTTTCAACGATTACAAAATTTATGTGTTTGTTTGACTAATGGTCGACATAAACCATTTCGTTCCGTCAGACGTGTCTGGCCATGCGCTGCATTCTACTACTGTGGCATCAAGGAGCTTCTTCAGCGGAAACGTCTGACGAATGACTAGTTTCTGTCATTGCCTCGGTGCATCTCGCCGAGCATCTCGCGTCGTACAAGCGAAGACAAACATTCGTTCTACAAAACGCTGTGACTAATTTGTAATTTTATTCTTAACGAAAACTTCCGCTTTATATCGTATTATGTCAAAATGTTTGATCGCATGTACTCAACAATCACATTTCACTTAAAAAAAATTTTAAATTGTATTACGAGGATTATGTTGTGATAAACTGTATTGATTTTTATAAATTTATCAATAATAAACAATGTATCAATAACAAATCCCAATTTATAAGGAAAACAATTGTGAGGCATTTGTTTTAAGAAGATTGTCTTGAGATAACAACCATTTAACTGTTTCATATTTTGACTTGCGCTGTTCACGTTCGCGTAAACAGTTAACCGAGGGTAGTTTTGAAGCTAAACGTGTCCTTTGTACTGCGCAATCGAATTCGAGTTGGCAAGTAGGAACGCCATGCACAATTGGCATCGAGCCAAGCGAGCTTAACAATGCCTGAAAATCTGGATTCGGAATGAATGTGTCTCCTTCCAGCTACGACTTCTGTAAATTTGCCCGATTGTTCCGTGTCAGGTCGAATGTTAAAGAACATTGATATATAATTACGGGATCGTTGAGTTTTAAATTTCAAAAATATTTTTAAAGATATATTATAACTTTACACAACATTTACAAAGTTGTTGTTGCACTAAGGTTTGCTGTACAATTTTAAATGTACCATGAGAGAGAAGGAGAATGAAATGATTCATCTCGAAAAATATTTTCCACGATATATGTTTCCAAGATCGTGTCATTACGGAATTTTTGCACGCGTAACGAACAATAAAAAGAGATGCGACCTCTCGACGCGTCTCGTCTCGTCGACGAGATACGGATTTTTCACAGCCTGCAAAAAATAGAGGCGCACGTTACATACGCGAAATTCTATGACGCGTAGCTGCTGTCGGACGACGAATTCGCGCGCCACTCCACTTGGCACCATTCGTGTAAAAGTATGAAAGTGTACAATCCCGAATAACAAGAAGAGGAGACGCGCAAGAGTCTGGTAACGCACGCGGAACGAAATTGTAAACGAGAAAAATCAAATGCAACGCGCACGAGTTCGCTGATAATAAATATAATGATGAATATGTGTGTCCACAGAAGTGCATGCTCGTTAATGTAGGAAATTACAACGCGATGTATTTTCGTGCTTGAAAAGCCCCAAATAATTGAACCAAAAAAGAAAAGAAATAATTGATATATTATAATCGAATCAGTTCCCTGCAGGATAATAAGAATAACTCTGTAACGTTGGAATAAGATTTATATACTCCACTCTACACGTGAGAATATTCTCGCTCTGCGCATCTGGTGATAAAATGGAGATAAAATAAGAGTCACGTAACGCAAGCACTCAAACACACATATTGATACTATTCTGAGAGGCAGATCATCCCGCGTATATGATATACACATAACACACACGCACAGGAAAATATATATAAATTAAATAAATTAAAAACAATTACGTTAAATTATATTCATAATTACATTAAAAATAAATTAAATAAAACATAATAACGTCGAAATAAAATGCATTTTGCTCATCGTCCGGCACGTGGAATGCAATTCTAATTACGTTTGTCAGTAGACAATTGAATTGTGTCTCAGTGAGCAATCACGAAAATTAATTTTTATGCATTCTCCTTTCCTCTCTACGTTCTCCTTCCGGTTCACATGTATTTGACAAATAAATAATTGATTTCGGATAAGCTGTGAGTGCGTTTTGTTGTCGCTACGTTACGTAGACGTCGATGTTGAACGATACGGAGGTTGAGTAACAAGTGCGCTGACACTTTCAGTTATAGTCTTCGTCAGTTAAGATATACATAAGATGTTACATAAGATTGAAATTCACTTGGAAAAGTAGTTAACGCATTGTTTATCAGAAGATTATTCTAGACAGAAAAAAAAAGAAAGAGAGAGAGAGAGAGAGAGAGAGAGAGAGAGAGAGAGAGAGAGAAAGAAAGAGAGACGTTCCCATCAGTTGAAAGAATATAATGACATTGAAGTTGGATTAACTCGGATAAAGATATTCATGACACGCGTGCGTGCATTCGTCTTGCTGATGCATCCAATTGTACCAAGCGCAAGATTAACGTCTACGAGCGGCTGTGGGGCTGCGATAAGAGTTATCACTTCTATTTCAGAAAAAGCAATTACTTTTTTTTACTCCCCACTCCATCCCAGAGAAAATAATGTCTCTCTGAATATCGTGTATAATGTGTACGATTTATTTAAGAATAGTAAGTTTAATTCACAGTTTAATTTGTAAATAAATGTTAATACAAATGACATGAAAAAGAAGATTTTATACAACATACGTTCTCATCAAGTTTGCAACAATGCTTGCAGCAGTTGTATAGCTTAATTACACAAGAGAATAATAACGTGGGCAGCTGAGCTGCAATGATAAGCATTATTCATTCCACTAGGCGAGGCCATAGTACGTTCATCATAAAGAAGTAACTAAATTATTCTACAAAATAAATTCTGTTTATTTCTTGTTTATCTCAACTATTGCCATTTAAACGTTCATATTTTTATTGAATTTTTTGACAACGTTGCTTTCATTAATGTATATTGAATTACTTTAATTCATTCAAGATATTCGTATATAATATGATTTTATTACAGTAATATAGTAATCGTAGTATTGTATTTTCGATACTTTTTATATTTAATTAATTAATTAATGGAGTTATACAATGTATCTAGTCTACACGAGATATTAATTTGATCCTGATGCATTATTACGTAACATTGCGCGACAAAACGAATTATCATCTTTATGTAATAAACGCGCTTAACAGGTGGTGGTCTTTTTAACGTATGGGGCAACAGGATAATGTTCTTATCCCAAGGATTATCTCCGGAAATGAGTTTCGGGTGAAGATTATGCCGCTTCTTGACTCCCTGGCGTACGATAAATTCGACGAAATAACAGGCTTGCAGCGCGTTCCTCGAAACTTACACTCCTTTCGTAGATCCTTTTCCAGAGAGTTACTTCAAGAAAGAGAGTAAAAGGAGATCTCGTTTTTCTCAAGCAGATCGATGATATAAGTCGGATCATTCCGAACAACATCCCAGCTGATCACAAATACGTTAAATTGTTATTGAAAGGGCTGAATATAATTCTTGAATATGATAATTTTATTTCGCGATTTTTCCTTTCGTTTATATAGGCAAATTATTTGTATATATTATGTACAAAACTATCTCGATATTCTCGTTAACTAAGATTTACCGATACGAAAAAAAATACATCATAAAAACTCACGAATTATTTATATTAACATAATTAATAAGGGAGCACACGCGTTCCATTAATATGGATAAAGTAAATAGATATGATATTTTTTAAATCGCTGACATCTCGCTTGATTCTACCTGATTCTACATTGCCATATCCCATCACTGGATACTCAGAGAGAACTTTGATCGAACGCCCTATGCAAATTGCCCTACTTTCTCTTGCTTGTTCATTTAGCTTTACGCCGTTTGCGTCAGCAACGTTATTATTTTTTTTTAAACTGTGCAAAGTCGGCGCGATACGACGTTGCAAAAGATTGATGATCGAGTGAGTGAGAAAGAGAGAGAGAGAGAGAGAGAGAGAGAGAGAGAGAGAGAGAGAGAGAGAGAGAGAGAGAGAGAGAGAGAGAGAATGCTCTCTTTCACGAAGATTTCAAAATATGCTTTAAAGGCTTTAAAATTTATAAATTTAATTCTAGTGTAAGACTATTTTTCACAGAACTTTATTTTCTCTCGAAAGTGCAGCGGTTCGCGCGACTTAAAAATTAACAGAGCGAAAGAAAGCTTTCAGTCGCGGCCGTTCGTTCTTTAGCTTTATAGAGTTTTATATCGGAGAGAGACGTATTGATTTTACTTACCGGCAGCATAAAAAAATAGATAATGAAGAGAGCGTTGAATGAAATAAAAAGCTTGCAAAAGAGGAAATTAACTACGGGTCTTCGCAGTTCACTTCCTACATTGTATTCAATAAAAGTTATCTTTTTAAAGTCTTTTTTTATTGGAGATTACAGATCTGTTTTGATATATATGTGTATTCTGACAACGAATATCTTTTTTAAACTAGTTATTTCATAAGCTCGCAGGCAGAAAGGCATCAAACGTGATATGTCAATTTATCGATATTAAATTAACAGTTAAAATTATTTCATACAATATATACATATATATATATATATATATATAAAATCAGAATAAAGGAATTAAAGATATTTGATATGTTCTCTCTTTTCGACAAGTATATATTTTATAAGATTGGTTATTTAATTATTCGATAATTGTTTTAAAGCTCTTTTAGTCGGAAGAATGCACAATAATATTATATTCTGACAAGTTTTGTTATATAATAATTTATTTATTTATTTTAGCAGCTGACCTGATTACGGACAAACTTCTCCTTGACAAAACAAATTTACAGATGCCGGTAACTATTTTTGCGGAATAACAAAATTTCCCTTTATTTTCAGCGAGGCATAAAAGAGGCGCCGCTAAAGATTAATCAGTGGTTTCCGTAAGACCTACTTTCTCGTTTCCGTTGTACAAAGTTCCACGGTCCTTCTACCTCGTTCCCTCCATTGAAAACTTTCATCCATTTATAAAATCTACCGTTGTTCGTACGTGTGCTCGCTTATAAAGGGTCTCCCTATAACAGAAATTACTCGTTACTCGACGTAAACGAGTTGAAGTTTCTGGAAGGGTAAACTGCTTCGCAGAAGATACACACGCGACCATATCTCTCCTCTATGCGATGAGAAAAATCGATCCCGGAGATGGGCGCTCGTTTGGGGTTCGCGACAGTATTTATCTTACCTTTTCCAGCAATGCCAATAAACATTCATCTACGTTCTAGCGATCAATTATTGGCGCAGCTGTGAAAGGATGCCATTCGGCGTCGGGTTGCTCTACGTACTTTTCTCATCCTCTCTCTCTCTCTCTCTCTCTCCTTTTTTTTTGTTTTTCTTTTTTTTTTTATTCTAGCCACGCCGCATTTCGCTCCCGTTTCAATTTCGTCGAAACCGGAGCATTGCCGTTCATGAAAGATTCATAATCCTGATATTTTGTTATCGTACTTGTATACCTGCGTCGCAAATAAATCTCTCGCACGCTTCCAACGGAATTTTACTCAAGGAAAACGATTCGCGGGATAGATCGTGCGAATGCGTCAGAGCAGGTTGTTTACAAGGAATCTAAAGGCCTTAGAAATCGAAGTATTCCCATGGGAATAGTGTCACGTGTATGTACGGTTGCTTTCAACTACAGTCAATATAGTTCATATGTAATCAGTAAAAGAGTCTTCCCTTATTTACTTTTTCTTTTTTTGATATAATAAATATATCAAAAAAAGAAAAAGAAAAAAAGAGAAGTCCTCAACAATATCACAAATATTACACATGAATAATTAAAAAAGTAAATACATATATTTTTTGAATTGCATTATGTTCTCTATGCGTTCCTTGAACTTTTTTATTATTTATTTTAGCATCCGCAAAATAATCCCTGCAAGGTTGATATAACAATAATAGAGAGAAAGAGGAAAATATCGCCTGACGAGAAATGTTATTCTGTTCAATGATAACCCATTTTACAAAGCATTGATAACCCCGGGTATATCATGTGCGTGGTATAGACAGCCTGTTCTTTATGGTTGCTGCTCACGCTTTCCACGGTACGATTTCCATTAGTCTCAAAGCGGAGTAGAAACTACCGACGAAATGATCGCGCCATAAATTATGCCGTGAGCTTTAACGACTTCTGATGCATCTAGTAGCACTATATGAAAAAATCACGTTAGTTTCTATCTTTGTGACATTTTATAATTACCTTTTCCGCGTAATTAATTAATTAAATTTTATTCTTTAATTTATAAATATTATTGAAAAAAATAGCAAAATTATTATTTAAATATCACTTAATCTTTACTTCAGTTTAGCGATATATTAATCAATCAATTATTAATCTATAAATCTATAAGCTAGCAAAGCTAAAAATTGTACAGTATTATTAATAGAAATCTTCGATATCAACAAAAAAATTTAATAACGTATTTCGGTAAATTAAAAAAAAAAGTTGACTTTTTATTTTTTACGAATCTTACTGAAAACTCCTCCCATTATTCGCGCTGTCGTCCTCCTGTCGTTACTCTCGACGCATTTACAAATCTTTCACGATGAAGTGCGCCACTTGGAGAGAGTGCACCGTGTGTCCGGGAGTAAAAGCAGCGAAGCACACCAGTGCTACGAGGAAGAAACAGTTCGTTCGCCATTTCACTTCCTCTCTCACATACGGATGCAGAAGAGTGATGCAGAATTCGCTTCCCCGACGATGGAGGGATGGAGGTCAGTTTGACCCAAATGCGGACTGGGTTGGCTGACAGCCAGCGTGTCGTGTACCCCGAACATCCCCTCGTCGACGAGGCACACACAAGCGCATCCAGACTGAATCCTTACTGATATTTTTTCGACGGTATTGCCGAATACGCGCGGCGCGCGGATATCAATTTTCGAAACCGATAAGTTGATCGGCTGTCACTAGTTTCCATTAACTTGCAAACCGCGCTGGTCCTCCCGCTGTATTTCTGTGATTGACAAAGGGATATACGGTCGGATCAAGTTTAGTGTCGAGCCCAATTTAAACAATTATTTTGCCATAACGACAATGTGACACTGTAATTAATCCTTATTATAAGACAAACAGATTTTAAAGTTATTTAACTCTTGAACTAAAATATTTTTAAAAAATCTTTAATTTAAAAAATGCGATCTCAGAAATCTCTCGGTTTTTCTGTTATTTTTTAAATAAAATCAATAATTTTATTGCCGTAATTTAATAATTAATAAGTTTCAAAATTAGATACAGATATATATTTATTATATATTATATGTATATAACATATTTTATTTTTGAGAGACTTTTTAAGTTATAATAAAAAAAAGTAAGTTATAATAAAAACACCAGAGAGAAAGAGAGAGAGAGAGAGAGAGAGAGAGAAAGAGAAAAACTCTATCTAAAATATTTATATTAAATACATTTATTTAAGAGATAAGTGCAGAATTGTTGCTTTGCAAAAAAATAATTCAACATGTTTTTATTATATTTGAAATTTTTGTTTTTTATTAGCGTACAGAAAACTATCATTAAATTTCCGAGTACTAACTGTCTATCTAGATAGCTGGATATTTTTGTTGAATTTTTTCTGTATAGATTGGTTTTCCCAATCGTAGGTTGTTAAAAGTTTCGATTACAATCGCTTCGACTGTAAACGTGGAAAAATCATATAAAAAATATCAAGCCTCACTTTTTAATCGACACATGTATCACTTTCGTTATCTCACTAACCTGTATTTTATATAAACATATAGGACATTTCACGAAAAAATACAGTGACTTTTGAGACACTCGACCAATTTTTATTTTCTGATACAATTTTATGTACTACTTATATATATATATCACAGATATATATATATATATATATATATTTAATACAAATATTTTAGATATACATATATCTGTGATATATAAACAGTATATAATCAGAAAATAAAAATTGGTATAAAATATTTCACGAAAAAATACAGTGACTTTTGAGACACTCGACCAATTTTTATTTTTTGATACGATTTTATATACTGCTTATATATTACAGATATGTATATACTTTCAGGTATTTTTATCTTTCGGACAATTAAGGGGGTTGCTCTCTGTTTTTTTAAAAAGAACAGTATGGATATAACGTTAACGATAAATATTAAATGTCACGCGCGCGCGAAATTCGTCGGGACTTATGATTAATTCGGTCATATTTTTCGTTCCTTTTACTATCTTCGGCACCGTCTCCCCTTTTCGTGACCGAAGTCACATTCGTGCCAAAGCATATCGCGAAGATATATAGGGTGGTTAAGCAGGAATGGTTCGCTCTTAACGAATCCCCGTCTCGAATTACGATCGGTCGGTAAACGATCGAACTTTCGCATAGTAAATTAAACGCGCGGCCAGTCTGACAAAAGTATCAGTCTGACGAAATTTTTACAACGCGACGAGGGGGCGAGAAAAACATACGGTGAACTCTCTCCATCTTCGCTTTTCTTTCATTCTCACTGAGTAGCTATAGTAATACATGTTTGCAGCATACGTTTCGCGAAAGTATCGCGGACAACTGAAGAACAAACTTTTGTTACACTTTGTCGTCAAATAAAATTTACAAAATATAATTTGTTTACGGTTGTGTGCGATTTCTTTGTTAATGATATAAGATTGTAAAATATTTTTTAAACGCGAAATTAAATTTTTCTCTTTGCTTTAAATAATCACTTATTTCAATCTATTATCCGACTTGCGTTTTACTGTGCTACTATTCAACTACGCACTTGCGGTGACTCAGCCGATTATTTACAACTTCAGATGGTTCAGCAAAGATTAGCTGATCAAGACGTAGTTGCTTTAAGAAATAGAGTTATCGTGTTGCGTAAAAGCAATTTTTGTCGAGGAGAAAAAAAAATGGATACAGGTAATCAAGAGAATCAAGAGAATCAAGGGAATCTTAGTAATTCTGAACTTGCAAAAATATTGCAAACCTGTTTGACAATGGAAATCGGCGAAGCCAAGAAAAAAATCGACGGTAAGTAAAATGTGACATAGTATTTCATAGTATTATAAGGCGATACATAAATTTTAGCTGGAAAAAATAAATCTTTCGTTGCAATTATTTCTATTTTTTGACAGAAGATTCTATATTTCTATATTTTTATAAAATAATGTTGTCGGTGATATCTAGGTAATATGAAGGAAATAAAACAATATAAGAGTGCGATACGTGCTGAAATTAACAAAAGAAAGCAGTTTAAAAAGAGAGTAGCGCAGATGGAAAAACTTAACGTAACATTAAATGAAACTTTAAGAACGTATGTTAAATAATTATTTATTTCGTAATACTATTATTATCTTTATATTGAATTCGTTATTACACATATCGAAAGTTCGTTGTTTTATATAGGTTAAACATGAACGTTCGCGAAAACTCGGAGGCTCTTGAAATGATGAAAGCAAACATTGATCCTCAATCTAAATTGAATCAAATAGAGGCGCAAGAATATGAAAAACTCATTGCTGATTACGAGGAAACATGGCATTCTTATCGGGTTAGTAACGAGTCTCTATACAATTTACGTACACTTTTAAAGTTTATAAATAATAAAAGAAATTGATTTACAAATCTTTTTCTTTCTCCTTCTTATAGGCCCAGTACGAGGAACTTCCGTTAGCAAAAACCAGAAATGCCGTCAAGATAAATTTGCAAAAACTCCAAATAGAGTACATGGTCATGGAGTATAAGAAAGCAGAGTTGGCAAAGATTATTAAACAGAGAGAACATATCGACTGGATTCGTATGCGTTCTAAGATAATTGAATTTGCCACCGTGATGGTGGAACAGTCGAAAGTTGAGAAACATTTAATGAAGCTGAAAGAAAATGTGAGAAACTGTGAAAAAGAATTACAATCGACAGAAATGGAGGTCTATAAAGTTTTAATTGATTTTTTTAATACATATACATATATATATATATATATATATATATATATATATATATATATATTCTCTCTTTCTCTTTCTTTTTCTTATATCCGTGATATCTAATTTATTGAATTTTTGCAGCTGCAAATGCTACGTAAGAAAGAAGAAGATAAAAAGGAATTAAGAAAACAAGAAGTGCTTGCTATGGGGCCACCAAAAATTAACCCCATACTATATCAAGAAACGTGTTCCTCAAATCAAATGCGTCCAAAACATCAATGGATGCGTCAGACTTTTGATGGTAAAAATTAATGTTATATTTTATATCTTTTAGATAAAGCAAAGACTTTACTATAATTATACAAAATATGTACAACAAGGATCGCTAATATACGTTACACCGACCTATTTTTCAGATAATATATCCGTCAATACTTCGATCTTAGAAGAATTATGTATAGACGAGAACATTAAAGAATCGCCTGAGATAATAGATGTAGAAGCGATACATGACAACGATTTTGAAAGTACTACAGTCCAAAAACAGAAAACATGTTTTAATTTAAAAGCTACTAACGTTATTGAGAAAAATGAGACGAGTACCGCTCCGGTAACGCCGGATGTAGAGATGAGCAAAAACGAAGAAAATATAGATAACGACGTAAATTTGGAAAGGGATGACGACATCAATATGAAAGAGATCCATCAGGAAAAAACACAAAAATTGCGAGAGTCTATTAAAACGCAAGCGAGCTGCTCTACAAACAAAAATCTGTTCAAGCATAGCGCCACCAATATGCCAGATGAAATTCAAGCAAAAAGAATTCGATTACAAGAAGAAAATAGTAAAGATAGCAGTAATATTATAATTACTCCTCAGCCGTTGAGTATTGTCAAAGAAACGAATTCAAAATCATCGTCGGTTCCGAAAATTATAAACATAGAATCGGTGCATTACAATATTGAACCGATATCGAAACACGTTCAGCAGCCAAATATCTTCTCAAGCAGTATGTTTTCTCCAATGTATCTCGAATGCTGCAACAGCATAAGTTCCTTCGATCTCTTGTCAAAAGGTTGTCATTCTCGCAAGCTGTACATTTTATCACATTGCATTTTTTACTGTAATATTACACATATTTACCTCGTAATATATTACTACATTTTGTGTGCTTATGAATATAAATAATTAATCTCTCTTCTTTATATTTATATTTTTATAGTTTAATTGCACATACAGATATATTACATGAATTTAATTGCATACATTAAATGAGCAACTAATTTTATAATAAACTTTATTATAGCTCCATCATCATTATACGAGGGATCACTGTGTAATTATAATTTTAATTTATCTCCGACATCTGACATATCGATGCCAACCATAGATGCTCACAAGGACATACCTTCTTCATCAAAATACACTTTGCAACAAAATAAAAATCAGTCCGATGAGAAAAAATCATGTATTGAAATTTTTATATTTTAAATATTCAGCGTATAATTCATTTTACGATTCTCATTCATGATTTTATTTTTCTTTTCAGCATTTTCGTTAAATAACTTTGCAAAACCGACGAAAGACAACTTTACTTTATTTTAAGAAGGAAAAGAAAGAAGATTTTACCATTAGATTATATTTAACCAGTTTATCTTTATGGAATATAACATATAACTTTAATAATACAAATGTTAAAAAGTTTAATATATTCTACGTTAATTACGTAAGTTCCATTACACACATTAATTAAACATGAATTTTATTATTTTACTTCTAATTATAAGAACAAAATTATTAAAGTAAATTTAAAATGTATTGAAATTTGCATATTTCAAATATTGATGTAATTCCTTTAATGATTTTAGAATTGTAACTGATAATTTTATTTTTCTTTTCAACAATTCCATTAAATAGCTTTGTAACGCTAACGAAAAATAACTTTATTTTAACGAGAAAAGGAAAGAAGATTATATGTACCAGTTTATCTTTATGTAATCCAATATAATTTCAATAATATGTACCAAAAAAAGTTCTATCATACACATTATAAAGTAAAACATGAATTTTATTATTTTTCTCCTAATTGTAAGAACAAGAAAGATTATTAAAATAAAATATAATGTGCATAAACCTAAAATACTCTAAATTTTTGTCATATTGCTTACTTAATATTACTTGAGATCGTCCAGGTTATTATGCAAGTGAAGAGTTAACAATGTCTGTATGTTCGCAAAGTTAACAACGTTTATGTAATCCCAAAGTAATTTTCTTACAAGAGGTTAAAATGGCTAATATGCATCCTGTGTACAGCGAGTAGATATCAACTGCGACAACTTTTCCGCGTATATTAAATAAATGCTTGTTCACTGAATCGTGATTATGTAGCTTCCGCGAGTTTCGGACTCTGTTACGCGTGTACCGAGTCCCGCAAATTCAGCTCTCGTAATTTCGCTAGAGAGCATCGAGCGAGTTATAATCGTTTACTTCCGCTGAGAGAAGCAAGACGAGAAGGAAAATAAGAAAGAAGAAAAAAAAGAGATTTTTCTTGCATTTTCTCTTTCCTCTCTCTCTCTATTTGTGCAACCAGTAGAAAAAAAAGGAAAGACTTAGTTTTGTTAAAAATAACTTTATTATATAGTCTTATTTTCTGCATCTGGTTTGCAGAATATTGTGACTTGTATGTAATCACGCTGTGGATAATATCCCGTGGTTGTTCTCTCGCAAGCTCTCTTTTTAATTACTTCTGGAATTCTTATTACGCTTCCGTGATATTTTCGTGGCACGCACAAGTTTCATTTTATTTCAATAGAATGTTAATTTTAGAACAATAAAAAGAGAAGCAACATTTTGTTACGTATAATACTGTTACATTTCTAATTATCTTGCCCATATTAGCGTAATGAAACTTGAAAGTTTTATTAACTTTTTTATCTATTAATCAAACTAAATGAATATTTTATTTCTAATTTACTTGAAAAATTTATTTTGACTTTTTTATATAATTTTATATTCATTTATTTTACTAATCGTTACAATAATTTTAAAATATTTTAAATTTTTATCTAATTTTTTTTAGATAATTTTTCTTCACTAAATTTTACTATAATTTAAATTCTTGATTATTAATTTTTATTAAAATATTTGTAGCAGCAATCAATATTCATCTCGTATAGAAATTGCTTTATATATATTCATGTCTAACATTCAAAAATATATTTATTATAATTGATAATCTAATTGAGAAAAGAACAAAATACTTGAGAGAGAACATGCAAGTAAATGGACATGTCGCCAATCGTTTTTCAGTAATCGATAGAAAAAGTATCAAGAACACGCGAAAATATAACTTCTTAATCCACCTCTTCAGTCTCCTCCTCGGGTTTAATCACATCAGCCGGTGTAATTGATATAAATTAACTCGCTCGCTGGAGCGTTTCATTTGCAAGGAGGAAGAATACGAAAGTTTGTTATTACCTGTCGTAACTTTGGCGGGCTGCTTTCTCCTCCGCGAGGAACGAAGGCTTCTAGTCGAGAAATTGTGTCCTTTTATAACCAATGTGATGGGGGAGGCCGACTATCAAGCTATTTTATTTCAAAAGTTTCGCATTGAGGTACGAGAAAAATAAATGGGACATTTAATGCCGCAATTGTCGAACCAATGTCCGTCTCGTGAGAGAACTTTAATCGATATATCATTCAAAAATTTCTTAGTCAAATTTCATTCAAAATATGTGGTTACATATGTTTATATATAAATGGATGTATGGATTATATTATACAGTCATAGTCAAAAGTATTAGGCACCCTTAAATTTTCCGTATTTTTTATTTTGTTAAAAATATATAAAAAGATTTAAAAAAATTTTTTAAACTATCGATAGCACTTTAAAGTTAAAATTTCAAGCTTTAAAATATTTTTTTTAATTTTTCGTCTGCGATCATTTCTCGCCGTCATTTTTCGAGTATCGATAACATGTTTGAAAAACACAGATTTAGTTTCAAAATTATGTATTTCGGCCAAAAAAATTGTAGGAAAATTTAAAAAAGCATTTTAAAGCTTGAAATTTAGCTTTAAAGTGCTATGGATAGTTTTTAAAATTTTTTAAATCTTTTTAATATTTATATACTATTAACAAAATAGGAAATACAGAAAATTGAAGGGTGCCTAATACTTTTGACCATGGCTGTATATAATGTAATAATATTTTTTTAAATATATTTTGTATCAAATAATGTATAACTTATTACAAGAATTTTTATTACACAGGAAAGAGAAAACAAGAGTTAATCAAGGAGACAATTGTAGACTTATTATTAAAAAAAATAGGAGACAATTGTAGACTTATTATTAAAAGAAATAGGGGAATAAAAATTTACTAAGAGCAATTAAATAAGTAAGAAATTATTTATTTTGATTAGACAATTATGTTATAGTTCCTTTAGACGTATGTGTATACAATTCGAAAATTGCCTCTCTCGTCAGATTTCGATGTCACACGAAAGCTTTCTGGTTTTTCTTTGCAAGATAATCTTTTTTACCCCCTATACAGTTGAGTCGTATGGATACGTGACTAGAATATATCACTTGTACTTTGGCTAAAAGATAAGTCGCTATCGTTTTTCAAGCAACCCTTTCCTGTCCAGCGAAACTGTTATTTTATCGAAAGTGGAAATTTAACACGTTCGCTAATATGAATTCATTAATTCTACGGAATACCGCGTATATTTTATCAACGATGGGAATTTGCTTCTTGCATGATCAAATATCAGTGGGTGCATTTACGTATCATGTTTTATGTATCATGTAATGCTTCTTATGTTCAGATCATAATTAGGTTGTTAATTACTCTACAAGCATGAGTTGAATGGTGTCTTTAAAATTTGTTTGCCTTTAAAGGTAAATGCGTAATATTATGTAAAGCATATACAATATCGATTAATATCAATTAATATAATTAAAATAAATGACAAGATTTATGAATCGCACACAATAAATAAATATTTTTTCTATAATTATATTTATTTTTAATTTAATATATTATATATTATATATTTTTATTTTAATAATTTTCGACGCTATTGTTTTTATAAAATGCTCAAATATATAACGAGTACAATATTTATTAACTTATGTAAAAAACATAACGCTGCAAATTGTGAAATCTTACGTGCTTTGTATCGTGCAGAAATTTCTCAATTTTATAAAAATGTGAGATACGTATAAAGGTTCAGCACATCAGAGATTCTATTCTATTAGTCCGGTATTCAGGGCCTTCAATCTGTTTTTATTCTCACAGCGATTACTTTGTAAACGTTTATTTCATAAACGTCAGACCTAATATCGATCAGCGAGGCATTTCGACGCAAATAGAAACAGAAACATTTTCATTCCGCACCCGCAATAAAAAGTCCATTGTTGCTCGCGCGAATAAAGGGACGTTCACATTGCCAGAAGTAATTTCCTACCCGCGTTGTATCATGTATACGCGCCGTGTATAAACGCATCTCATAACTTGGGTTAATTACGCCAAACACACACGCGGGGCCTGCATTTTGGAAAGGGTTGGTTGGTTGGTTAGTTGCTTTTGCCCAAAGTCCTACTGAGGCGAGAAGGGTAAGAGCCCCTTGGATACGCGCGGGGAGGTTTAGTCGAAAACCCCTGGCAGATTAAACGACTACGACGTCGCTGATGGTCTCGCCGGAGCATTCAGTAAATTCCGCAGCCATGCAAACGACCGTCGTGTATTTTGGCAAGCGTTTTACTGCGTGCACGTGGCGAGGATTCGAGCTTGCTTGTCCTGGTGCAAAGACTCAGTCGGGGATTTACTCGAAACCCTTCTCAAATGCCGTACGCACCTGCTTAAATTGTAATTGACAGTAGAACGCGTTTTGCTCAGATCGTTTTGAAGAAATTGTACAATAACGGTGGAAATTTAATTAAATACTAGTTCTTCTTTTCGAAACATTTCGATTGAAGTATCTTTGATGCAAAATGTTAAATAAAAGTTGCATCGCAATTTATCTGTTAAACTTCGCTGTCAAATTTCTTTTCTTTTTATTAAGATAATAACAAATTATTTCAAAAATACTCCTTAGCTTTGGGGAGAGTTTTTTCTAAAGTCAAAATTAATTTATTCAATATTTAAACTACAATGATTTACATAAATCGTAATCGTATAAATCTTATCATTATGACGTGGCAATTGGCACTTTTAACGGATGTGAAAGAAAAATAAATCGCGAAATTAGACGATGCCGAGAAAAGGTGGACACGTACGACTAAAGAACGAATCCATTTTTTGTCACCGAATCGTCCGCTCGAACTGCTCTATTTTATCACGATCTGTCGATAACAGGCAGGTCTGACTAAAGGGAGCGTCCCTTGTCTCTTACGTATAGGATCATCTCGTCGTAGATTCTCGCGAAATGAAGTGGCTGACTGTACGTGCCAGCTCCGATCGATTGTTCCGTTATATAACGATAAACCGCTACGTCAAATAATTTTTTTTTCTCACGAATTCACGATATAGTTAATCTCGTAGAGTTCATTGCGCAAATCGAGACTCAGTTACATGCGAATTAATGCAATATGTAATAATTTAATACGAACGAAGCTGTAATGTAACGCGTACAAAACTGTCGCTAAATATTCGTAAATAAATATCAGAATTCCTATTACATTTGCGAGTCAATTAGCGAGATCGATATTGCAGCCTTCGATCTGTTGCAATTAATTTATGGCAACACGAACAACATCGCGATTCAATAACCAGGTTAATATTTACACTCCATATGTTTCTATTAACGATTCGCATGATTTTTTGACTTTTTTTTCACTGGTAAGTGATATTATTAGTTTCTAACTTTCTTTGTTAAGGAAAAAAAATTGATAAAGAAAGATTACTTTTTTGCGAAAACATTTCTTTGTTAATTTTAATAAAAACAATTTATTTGTGATTGCCATATTTAATGTAACTTATTTAAATAATATAGTTTCGACATAAATAATATTGGAAATTAAGGTTCATTGTACATAAATTTTTTTTATTATTACTGTTCTACGAATTGTTAGTTTTACAAATTATATTTATAAACGAAAACATTTGTGGACACACAATAAAAGATATGTATTAAATTATTATCATAAATATCATCTCGTACAGCTATTATGAGATTACAAGTAAATGATTTTGCAAGAAAAAAACGGCTTTTATTTTGATTTAAAAGCTTGCTTTTAAATCTCTATATAATAAATTTTGCTAATGCAATTGCAAATATATTCTCGCTTGATAATTAATTACAATTACCTTTTTCCTGATTGCAGCACAAGCCACATTTTAAATTTAATTTAAATCTATAATATGTATAAGTATGTATATATATTATCGAACATAACGTTTGAAATTTTACAGTGTAAAGCTCTCGAATCTATCGCGTAATATCAATAAAGAGTGTCTTTCTTTGAGAACAGCTACGCTGTAATATTGCTCTTGTAACGTTACTGGAATTTCATTCTGTCTTTACACGCTGCGCAGCTGCATCGCAACGACTGATTCGTACGAGGAGGAAGAAAGCAGAGAGGTCGGCCTTTCTAACGAAGTAGAAATTCCTGCACATGTCGGCCTTTGCTGGCAATTGCAGCGAGGCGCGTTTCGAAACGGTTATCGAAACTGGCTGCCAGAGAACACTGAATAGATCAATTACCGTGCTAGAACACTCAGCAATGGGAATTGAGACCAAAATATTCGCGGTTGCGTGTTAAACATGGATGTATGATTTCACGATACCAGCCGTTTGCTCTCTCATATAATACAAATGCATATTCACAATTCATTCACGCAAAAAATATTTAATTAAAGTGTATAGGAGGATAAAGCGTTACATTGTGCAAATATAGCTTTATTTATAAAGTATTAATACGAGCAGTATAGCCAGTGTATGAAAACAGTGAACATGTGTTTTAACAAAATTTGAAATTATTTAACTTACAAGAGAACATCGCGAACCTGAAAATTCTGATTTTGGATGAAACTTTATATACTTGTAGAGAAGAAAGGTAAAAAGATAAATTTATAAATTTTCAATTACCGTTTAACCATGATTCTAAAAACAATTTTAAAAAATAATTTTTGAAAAAAATTTAAATTAAAAAATTATTTGCTCAAAATTTTATTAATGTAGTCAAATACAGATATTTTTATCATAAAACTTTTGTGCAGAACATTTTTTAATATCTCGAATGATTTTTCGAGATCCATCTAGAAAAGTAAAAAAAAAAAAAATTGTTCTACATATCAGGAGTGGTTTCAACCCATAGAATTGTTTTTCAAACTGAAAATTTCTAAAGTCATCTGTTTACCTCCTCTACATGTATGTAAATTTAATTTCATTAAAATCAAAGTTTCGGGTTTGCGAGGTTTCCCTTGTTAGAGAATTTGTGAAATTTTTTCTACCTACATTAACTGTAAAAAATTTTTTTTTGAAAATCCGTATCATTGTCGACGTTTGACGCGATGAGATACAGATATTTCGAAATGAGATCGCGAAAGTTGAGAGATTTAATGCCTCAGGATTTCGTATTTCATTTCAACCGACTTCAATGATCTCCGGTTCGTCCGGTGGTTATCCGCGATTGCGTTAACTCGTCAGGTGGATATGCATTTATCGATGAGCCGATGAAAGCCCCTTCAGGCCCTTTTGTGAGCGAGTAAAACTAGAGGGCAAAAGTTTCACTCACGCGAGCACGGACGCGTCTCGTCGCTACCATCCCCGCAGTCGTCGACAACGTTGCAGACTTTGTTGAGGGCGACGCAGTGCCCGTTGGCGCACTGAAACTCGCTCTGCCGACAGGAAAACACCGTGGTCGCCGTGAGGATGCAGGTGCAAACGAGCCAATGCATGTCTGAAACATCATAAAAGTTACGAGGTTCAGTGACGTGGAAAATCTTTCTTGCGCACGTGACTTTAACAGCACGGAATATATATATTTTTTTTTCACACTGTCTGACTATTCGCTGTCACTCAAATAACATATTTATCTTTTTATATAGCAATTATACAGATTCGTTATATATGGTATCTAATTTTCATATATTATATATATTTTATGTATAATTTGTATGTATTTAAATAACTTATACAATGGGATGATATCAATGATTTCGATTCATTTTAAAATATGACCTATTAGATATTTTTGATTCAATAATTTTTTCCGTAAAAATATTTACTCGTTGTAAGTACATAATGGTATTTGAATTTTATGAATAAATAGGCAAGCGAATCGGAGGATCAAAAGTTTGGTAACTTTTGATCCTCCTGGTGGATGAGAGCATATTTACACAAAGATTTGGGGTGAGTTTCGACATGCAAATATAATAATATATCCATCTTTTTATTCTGATGTGTCAGAGAAGGAAAGAGACATGCTGTTTATAAGGATTAATCAAGTTCAAAAGCAAACTCTCTTTTCATTCCAATAAATATTTTTATGAAAATCGGTGTATTACAATAATTAAAATAGATATATTATATATATATATAGCTTATAAAATTTGGATATCTTATTATTTTGATAAAATGATCTTCTTTAAAATGGAACAAATTTGATTTTTTTAATATATATTATGAAATTATTCATGATAAGATTGGTAATGGAACAAGATAATTCTGTGTATGTTACTTATTGAACTGAATTCAACTCACTCATACCATTGAACTCAAACGTCACATATGGTTTCTGGGATTAACAGAGTTACTTACTACTAACGTAAAAATATTATTGTTGCGGCGATAAAGTT
Source organism: Anoplolepis gracilipes (assembly GCF_047496725.1). Taxonomy (NCBI): domain Eukaryota; kingdom Metazoa; phylum Arthropoda; class Insecta; order Hymenoptera; family Formicidae; genus Anoplolepis; species Anoplolepis gracilipes. Next base: position 4,913,259 of record NC_132976.1, on the reverse strand, counting down.
TCGTAACAACATGAACGCGCAAGTTAGTCGTCGAAGTTAAATCGAACAGGAACACGAAAGCTATCGGGCCACGTTTTCTCGATTTCCGGCGTCGCCTGAAAGCGTCGACGTCGTTCAATTGAGACGAAACTTTCGCTATTCTCTCCTCCATGTAACCTCTATCATCTTTGTTTTTTTTTACACTGCTGAAACTGAGGTCAGATCGAACACACTACTCGATTTCGCTAATTATTCCCTTGTTAAAAGCAAACTTTGTAATTTTCAAGTTGCAATTTTTGTTTCTCTGAATGTCTAATAATGAAAAATATTTCTCTAAATAAATCGCTCACCTTTATAATAATTAAATTTAATTATCTCTCAACTAGTTTTCTCCATTTCGATTAATATTTTTTTTATATTGCGTGCTTGAAAGTTCTCCAGCTATTGATTTCTAATAAATTTTTCGAATATTTATTTCTTTTTATTTTATTTTAAATTACTCTTTATATATTTAAATATTTTAAAAATTTCTCGTCTCCATGTAACCTCTATCATCTTTGTTTTTTTTTTTTTTTTTTTTACACTGCTGAAACTGAGGTCAGATCGAACACACTACTCGATTTCGTTAATTATTCTCTTGTTAAAAGCAAACTTTGTAATTTTCAAGTTGCAATTTTTGTTTCTATGAATGTCTAATAATGAAAAATATTTCTCTAAATAAATCGCTCACCTTTATAATAATTAAATTTAATTATCTCTCAACTAGTTTTCTCCATTTCTATTAATATTTTTTTTATATTGCGTGCTTGAAAGTTCTCCAGCTATTGATTTCTAATAAATTTTTCGAATATTTATTTCTTTTTATTTTATTTTAAATTACTTTTTATATATTTAAATATTTTAAAAATTTCTCGTCTCCATGTAACCTCTATCATCTTTGTTTTTTTTTTTTTTTTTTTTTACACTGCTGAAACTGAGGTCAGATCGAACACACTACTCGATTTCGCTAATTATTCTCTTGTTAAAAGCAAACTTTGTAATTTTCAAGTTGCAATTTTTGTTTCTATGAATATCTAATAATGAAAAATATTTCTCTAAATAAATCGCTCACCTTTATAATAATTAAATTTAAAAAATTTTTCATATATTTGAGAGATAGCAATATTCAACTTTTTATTATATAAAATGTTCTCTATCTCTCTCGCTCTCGCAAAGAATGTAATATGCATATTATGTTTAAATAATAAATGGGATAAATCCTTACTAAAAGATATTACCAGTCAATGCATATTCCATCATGCATCTTCTATCTCAAAGGCCGTATAATATCGTTATCACGTTTTTCGAGCAGATGAGGAGACGTGCATTTTTCTTCTCAGCTCAATCGGTTCGATGCGTAGCCAACTGAATCCAGCCGCCACAAAGAGAAAATACAAGTACAAAGTAAGAAAGAGACGCTTTAGTATTCATGGAATTACGAAGACTAAAGAAAGCGAAGGGAAATCGGACGAATGAGCGGGGAAAAAAGAAAGTTATTCGTTGCGGCGCTATGGTGTATGTACATACATTCTCGCCTCCTCCTCGTTTCGTTCTTCTCGAAAGCTATGCTGGATAAGTTTAAATGTCGGAAAATATGCAGAGCTATTTCTGGAAAAAAGCGGGAAAGTTTCGCGAATGTTGTCCAGTAAAGAGACGACCCATCGCTTACCTTGACTCCGAGTGCTTTAAGTCGCCTTTGCATTAAAATCACGAGAAACATCCGCGAGATAAGGCTGCGTGAAATCCTAGATGGATTTTATTGCACATGCTTCGTTACACGCAATATGCATGATACAATATAATACAGTTTATCTTATAAAAGTTAATATTCTCTCAACTAGCTTTCTCCATTTCTATTAATATTTTTTTTATATTGCGTGCTTGAAAGTTCTCCAGCTATTGATTTCTAATACATTTTTCGAATATTTATTTCTTTTTATTTTATTTTAACTTAGTCTTTATATATTTAAATATTTTAAAAATTAGAAAAAATGTAAAATTCCTCAACGTTCTATATCTATACGATACAAACTTATCTCGATCGACTATAAAAATACAATTTCCCGTGCTACCATTGCACGTATATTTTCACATAATCTTCAGAATAAATCTCATTTTGAATATTTTCTACTCGTACAGTTGAAAACACAATAAACGTTTTTAATAAAGTCTCGACTATTGGGACTGTCATCTCGACGCTAACAAGTCGAGATTATTGCTTTCCAAGTTTCGCGAGTTTATATCGCACGTGTCATCGACTTTACGTACGTCAAGCGTTATATGGCGATCATAAACGGAATATCTTCAAGATATCTTTCAGACACTGCGTCGAATATTCGGGCGTTAATGCGAGATTCGAGCTTGCGAGCTGCGTCAGCCCTCGTCTTCACGGATTTTGGCTCTTTTATCTTTTCAGCCCTCAATTCCGCCAGCGGATCTTACATGCCATGCTTCTCGTCCTGAATTTCCCAAATTTCCGGCAAATTCCTATAAATACCTCGCCAGAGTTTAGACAGAATCAATCTCTTAATGGAGAAGAATACGTACATGTGTAAATAATAATACAAATATATTCAACAGTGGAAACTTTTGTTCTGTTGAGCAATCCATTAAATTAAATGTCAAGTTATATACTATTATTGTTGTTGTAACTTTATACTGAATTTATGTACTAGATATATATCATTGTAATTTCGAAGAGAGAGAGAGAGAGAGAGAGAGAGAGAGAGAGAGAGAGAGAGAGAGTGGATTTTTTATATATAAAAAATACATAAATAAATATGCTTAAAAAAAATGACTTACTAAAATTAATTGATGGTTAATCAATAATCCTTGGTAATTCTTGATAATTTTATAGAAATATTTAAAAAAATTAATCGCATTTCCTCTAAAATAACAAGTAAAAACATATTACATAATACTGATATCCTTTTAAATATAATGAAACAATTGCTAACATGTGTGAAACATAAAAAGTAAAAAATTTATTTAACTTGATAGAATTTAACGAGATGTAGTATTTAGAGATGTTTTAAAATCTAATGAAATACTTGTACACTGCTTTTCACGCAAGGAATAATAGCATCAGTATATTAATTCATACGTGTTTGTGCTTATTAGCGATCTATTCAATTAACATAATGCACGATGTGTTCGATAATGTTTACTGACTTGACTATAATTGACTACACACGAATTAATTAACTATTTGTGTCTTATCTAAAGCAGTAATTAATATATATAATTTATTTGTATAGAAACTTAGGAAATACGATTAATTTTTCTTAACAATCACCAGTTAAATGTGAAAAATAAAATTCAAACATTTCCCATGTACATCACTCTATACGTTTTTTTTCTTTTATTTCCCTTTTATTTTATTGTAAAGCACTGAGAAGAATCTCGATTGTAAATGGAAAAGTTTGCGCACACACATCAATCTAAATAACCTTGTCACGATATTTATTAAATTATATTTGAATTTTAATGTACTTTATTAAATGATTGTTATTAACTGATTCACTAATTGTTAGAAAATTTACTGCTCCTGTCGCCATTTTCTTAATGTAATTTAGAATTTAAGGAGCGATCATGACACATTAATTTGAAAAACAAAATTATTGATCAGCTGATCTGATCAGTTAATTTATACATGTCATTTCTTATGTTTACAATGAGAACATTTTTTAATTATTGACTACGAGTGAAGGGAAATGTAATTCATGATCAAATTTATTGCGAATGTAAACGCAACATTGTTCGGTTCCATCAATTTTACCTTTCGTTGAAAAAATGTACGGTCGTACAATTTGCATAAACAGCGAGTTACTATCGGGACTGTTTTAGTGATGCAAACGATGGTAACGGACGAGGGAATGAAAATCGAGAACTTTCAAAAGTAGTTAGTCGCTCTTTTGAATGGTACTCGGTAGTAGCATACGAAATTAAATAAATGCAACGAAGATCCTTAAATTATATAATTCTCTTCACATTGATTCGTCACTGTTTTGATAAATATTTTTGGAATAAGAAAATTCACAAAATTCAAGTTATGGAGTTTGAAATTAAAAAGTAAACTCTTTTGTACCTATATATATATATATATATATATATATATATATATATATATATATATATATATATATATATATATTATTAAAAGAATAAGGTATTTGTTATATAATTATAAAATATTTACACAAATTCTACTATTACATAATACAATATAACATATATTAATCCATTCAAATAATTTTTGTACTTGCAATAGAGGTATATTAAATGTATGTGTATATTTAAACTATATAATAGATTATATTTCTCTTTTTTAGTCAAGGATTTGTCTCAGATCTACCTTCTTAGTTTTCTATTAAATGTTTGTTTTCTGTTGAATGTTAAGCTTGGTTAATAGTAAATCGATTTCTTTTATTTCTTTATCGGCTTATGTTTTATTCATAACAAAGAAAATTTCTTTAAACACATCTTAATGTCGTAACTCATAAAAAGTAAATAAAATCAGATAAAATATTGAGATAAACAGGTCGATTGAATAAAAAGGAGACTTTTTGCACAATTCTTTCAAAAGTTTTACATATTCTATAAGAGTTAATAATCGATCGTCTTGTTTTTTATTTTTGCGTATTTGCGAAAAATACCAAGAAACTATATTTATTATCTATTTAAAAAATGCAGAAGTTGATAAATTAACTACGATTTAATATTATAAGGATATATATTAGATAAATATTTCTGTTTTTATCTATATTGAACTTGTATAATATTTTATCTTGATTTTTATTTCTTTCTAATCGTTTTTAAATAAGTCAGTCTACGCATTTGAATAAATTCAAATAGTTTTGAATTCGATAAATATAGTGATATTTCGAGCAATATTTACATACTATTGTTTTTAAGATATTGGAGGCTGTACGATGTTAAGATTAATATAAAGAGAGTGCACAATAAAGAGAGCTCGAGATAAAATCGCAAGCATTTTAAAACATTAGCATCGAAACAAATAAACGATTACGTGTTAAACTGATTAAATTTACCGTAAATTGCAGGCAGGTGGATTCTAATTCGTGTTCAATGCTATACTATTACTGTTCTCGACTTCTAATTGAAAGATAGACTAGAGCGATAAATTCACATTACGTACAATAAGATTGCACCATGAGCTTTGTGCGTGTTTCAATTATAATACGGCGAAATTCTGATTATTATCAAGTGAAATCATTAACCGCTCCGGCGCATAACCCACTGACTACACAATGGCTTTTTGGAAACTTTCTCCAGGTACAACTGCAGGCTGAACTTCATCAAACTTCTCTTCCGCTGACGTCGAATATAATATCGCATCGTATATGTACACGTATATATACGTATATTCGTGTCGAATGTCACGTTTTGCGTGCGCGAGTACATGTCGGCAGTCTCGTCGAAACTTTAAGCTAAAACCACCATCCGTGTCTCTTGAACTGAAGCTTCTCCACCATTATGATTACCGGCTTTCAAATTCAAATGACATTCGAATTATGTAGGAATTAACCATCTTAATGTTCTGCTTCTGACAATAATATAAACCGCCATTCACACCCTTTGAAAATACTCGTAATAAAAGAAACGCCATTAATCTCCACATTGTTGTATATTAATTTTAATATACTAGAAAATTCATTTCAAGATTATCTTTATTCATTCCAGTAATTGCATTATTCAAATATTTCAGTCAAATTTAAATAAATAAATGATTTATATTACGTCTCTCTTTGAATAAATGCATATACAGGGGTAAAATATATTTATATGTAATATACAAATACGTTTTAATGTGTTCAAAATATATAATTTTTTTAATATCATTGCATGTATTTAATAATGTGATTTGTCATTTAAAAAATACCGCTAAGTTATCTTGAAAAAAAAAAACATGACATTTCGCTAAAAAAATATAGTTTAATCCATTCCAGACAATCATCACATAATGCATTGTGTATTCCGATCTAAACTTTCTTTCGCTACTTTTTTCTAACGTCCCCTATACCATTTTTCACAATGTCTCTCTTCGTCAGGGAGATGTGTCACCCTGCCTCCCCCATGTCTAATCTTTTGTCATCATTTCCGCGAAAAAGAATGCTACGGATGGTTCGCATAAAAGATACAACCTGTGGTTTTTCTCCCTTGTTTTCGCTCACTCCCCTATTTTCTTCACCGAGGAACGACGAAAAATGTTCGTGGGTTTTTGTCGCCCCAGCCTCCTCAACTTATCTTCTTTCTCTATCTTGTTTTTTAACTCCCTACCCTCTCCTTCTTTTACCCATTCCCATTTTCTTTTCGAAGATTACTATCGAATGCAAAAGCATCCAAAATTGTCCTTGAAATGTTGTTTCTGCTCGACGATAAGGGGGAGCCGGCGTGAATTTCTGGTGAAAATTCTGCCAAATGGATTTGAGATTGCGCGGAGAAAATTGCGTGGGAGAAGACCTTATAACGGTATATAACAATCTACATAATTATAATTGATTTTCTGAGACCGATGGTAGAATCAAGTTTCAAAATATGACATAAATATGGGAATAAAAGGATCATATAACATAACACTTTAATAATCTTTGCAGTTTTAATAATTTTGCAACTTTTCTCTCTAAATTATAAGTCACGATTGTTTCGTGTAAAAAGAAAAAATATTTCAGCTTACTCACTTTTTTTGAAAATAAATGTTTTTGGAGAAAATTTTTATATCAAATTAAAATTAAATTTTTTCCATTTATAGAATTGTAATAAAAACAACTAGCGTTTTTCAATCTGGTTTTATTAGAATAGAATAACATATTGATTTTATTAAATTTCCATCTTGCGCCCTGGAGCATGCAACGAGATTTTATCAGAAATGTACGAGATTTTATTGAAATGTGTCTATATCGTTGATAAATCGTACATAGATAACAATATATGTATTAGTATGTAAACCTGTAAGTACATGTATCCTTATACATATAAATAAATTCGAAATCTGTCTATATCGACAAATTGAGTAGAATGAAGCTCAATTATTCGTATTCGAGGAATACACATTATGAGCTTTCGGATAACGACATAGATTTGTAAATCAAATACCAAAACTCAATTAATTGCAATGTTTGGTATGCCCAAAGAAGATTGTTAATTACAGCATTATCGACTGCACAATTCACATTACGATGAAGTTGTTACGGAATTATGCGAAATAAATTGTCATTCCATCCATGTAGAACACATGATTGATCTATAATTTATTGCACATTATGTCTCATAAGGATATGTTAACAATAGCCTTTTTTATGTCACTGCCTTGAAAAATCGTATCAATCAACTCAATTCTGAATTACAAATTTTAATAAAATATGGATTAATACATCAGTTCAATCATTTTAGTGAGCTTTATAAACATGTGCTTAAGCTTAATGGTTAAACGAAGGATACATATTCATATAAAGATATATATATATATATATATATAAAATAATAATATTTTTTTTCTTTAATTAAATATTATACTTTGCTTTAAAATTCATGTATCTCTGGCAATTTCTCGCATTTCAAAATTAAAAGACGAAAAGAGTTGAATAGACTCCATTTATGTACAAATATCTTGATTTCTTCGTAAAAGAGCACGACTTTTCAAAAATTTCTCGAATAACTTGTCAAGAAAAGTTCCGATTACGCTAGACTCGGCTGTGCCAGAGCAGACACGTTTCATTTGAATAACGCATCTTTCTTCAAACGAATCAACTCGTGTACGAGCGTGAAGGCACGGAAAGGGAACGATAAGAGTTTCTTACTCGCCTGAGGGTACAAAGAGATATGCGGCGTGGATGAGGGGAATGGTTTTAGGGATCTCGCCTTATTTCGTGAAAGCTTCGCATTCACATAAGATATTTCGTGTATTAAAATTCATATCAAATTGAAATTTTAGTTCTTTATTAAAATCGAAGGTAGAATAATTATATACAATAGTAATAGAATTATGTCATATAACGAATATTTCATTACAATAATAAAATTTTTAATATTTTTCTCTACACAAATTGTTATAATTAAAGGTCCAATAAATTCATTTTACACAATAGTTTTAAATCAATCTAATTAATAAAAATGTACCTAAACAGAAAAAATCTTTTTGCAGCGAAAGAGTTAAAAGAACATAATTTCTGTATGCAGATCGACCTCTAAATTTCTAGATTACGATTTCTCGAGCGGAGTTTTACCAAGGAAAACGGAAGCGACGATCCGGAAATATGTCGTGAAACGCACGAAGATCGCTAGTCGCAGAAATTGCGCGTTGGAAGAAACGGAGAAACGTCGAATCCAATTTTAACCGTAGATTTTAAAGGCGATGGCTTCTTAATGGGGCCACGATCAAAGTGACTCTGGACGATAACGACTTTACTCTAATGCTTTATAATTATTATAAAAATATTAATATTAAAAATAATAATATTATTTATATAATAATAATAATATTTTATAATAAGAGATATACATAAATATTTTTATATGTATATTCAAATATACGATAATGTCAAAAAGAAACATCGCGGAAATGAAAGAAAATGTTTGTGTAATGTATGTACAATTTATACTAGTGTTGAAACATAATACAACAACTTGTTTTCGATCAAGTTTGCATGTATGAAAATACATTACGAGCTTAGCGAGCGTGTAATTAGCTGACTCGTGTTAGATGGACAATGCAAATTGCGTGTATCTGGATCATGAATATCAAGCGAATGCGTATCGATTCTCTGGGTATATCGTCAGATCGACGCCGGTAGCACGGTGTCAATTAGATCATTTTCTATCGCGCTATACATCGAAAATAGCGTTGGCTGGTATATGAAACGAGCTGTTCGATTTCGGCGCGTAATTACTGTCGGTCGTGCCATCCTAAATCTGCCGTTGAACTGAATCGTTCTAAATCGACGCTGATCGCAACGGCGATGTAGTATAACGGTAGATTGCCGTGAATAATTTCGCGACGAAATTCGACGAGATTCACGATAGGCAATAATCGTGTACAAGATTTGTTCACCCGTTCTCAGCAATTTATGCTGCGCGTGAATTAAAACGTGGCTGGCAAAAACGAGCTTGCCACGTGTGAGTTTTATACAAAGTGATAAATGCATGAGTTGCAAAAAATAAGGATGAAACTTTAGAATACTGAAAATACTTGTATAATTTTCGGTAGTGCATATCATTATGGAGATATGTAAATTCAGGAAATTCTATCTACATGTATATGTAATCCGTAAAAAGAATATATTTTATGTATATATTATCAATAGTTCAGGTTATATAAGTTTCAAAGCAAAAGTATAAAGCTTGTTAAAAGATAGAAAATTGTATTTATATTATCTTCTCTCTATATTCTCTCTATACTTATTTTAATTTAAATTTTTTAAAATAAAGCAAACATTCTGAGTCGCTTCTAGTTTAATCTGAATTACATATCTCTAAGCTAATTTGAATTTTTCTTTTAAACAATATTTTAGAAATAAGAAACAAAAAGAAATATATATACCTGTTTATATATATATAAAAACCTAGTTAACTAAATTACAATATACATCGGATAGAGAAATTCTTGTTGCTGAAGAAATTTCAGGAAGCTGCCGCACCCGATAGGTGATTAGCACGTTCGGCAAATTTGTCGCACAAATTTGTCAAAGTGTCGGTCTAACTAGTGCCGAAGTCATTAGTGCCATCAACGACAAACTAGCAAGCCGCGATGCGCCACGTAAAACATCAAACGGGCGAGCGTTTCCATGTACCGATCAGATTCCGCGAATAATTCGCGGCAATCCGACCGAAATTTGGTATATTAAACGTGTGAAATCCGTCCAGCATCTGGCACATACCCGAAACGCGCACGTGGACGGCGAACGTCCATCGAATATAAACTCGGATATGTTGGACGGCGGGATATACACTAGAGCCACACGCGGGCGCGCATCCGGAAACACAGGTATTTCGGAGGTCGTGCTATAACAGATAGGATCCATTGTTCTATCTGCAAGATTAACAAGCTACGAACTATCGCTAACGGATGAAACTGCGTGCCGTTGGGCACCATCCGCGAATAGTTGGCATTCAATATCTTTCGTGGGTCGCTATACGTTTTTGGAATGCGGCTTGTGGAATCAACTTCCCGCTGTTGCATTTACGAGAATTTCAGTACTGCGGTCACGCAACGACGGACTTTAATATATACATATATATCATTTTTCATATAGATATATATGTGTATCATAATTTCTTCAAAAACCATGTAAATTTTCAACAGTAAATAATGTAATAAATATTTTGAGCACAAATTTCGGTTATCGTGATTATATAATTCAAATTAAAATTCTGTAAAAATTTATTTGTTTAAAAAAACATAATTAAAAGTGTATAATAATAAGTTTAAAAAATTAAATAATAATTATAAAGAATTAAATTAATTTTAGTTTAATCGATTTAAAATGAAATCAATTTTTTACAATTAAATCTAAAATTAAATTAAATTGAAGAGAGCCAAATAATATTACATTGTCACACATAAAATATTAGTTCTATATCGTTTCGAGCAAAAAAAATATAATTGAAAAAAAAATTTAATAATATGCTAATTTTCATTTCTTGAAATGAGATGCGAAAATTTCCATAATTTTATTTCAATCAATTGTAGGAAGCTTAAAGTTGAAGTGAGGATAGAATCGAAAGTGAAAAATGATTTTTTAACTTTATATTCCGGATGCTAAATTTTGCAAAGCATTGATCGTTTTCTGACAGTATGCGCTCAATCTCTTAAACGTAAGTGCATTTAATATGCTAATGTGCAATGCATTCTTCGAAATAGAATTAACCACGTTCAAGGTTCGCAAGTTGTGGAGAGTTTAGTTCCACGTTTCTGTGTTTCGTGGTTTTCCTCGCGAGTGCAGTTGCAAATTTTCAACGACCGTTAAAACACGCAAGCTAGCGGTTTCGGTGGACCGTCAATCGGATTAACTAAATCCATTTTCGTTTCCATCTGGAGAATCGCGGTCGTTGTTACCGCAACACTTTGAGGTGCTGTCACAAAGGGTATTTACAGCTATGGATTTTAAATGTAGCTCCCTCTCAAAGATTGCAAAGTTCTATTGTTAATGGTTTGCTAGCACGTTGGAAGGTGAAACAAACTATTCCTTTGTGGTGAAATTACGCTTAAACAGAGTTTATCTGAAGTAGATTCTTTCAGTATTGCGGAATCTTACATTTCAAACAATTGAAATATCGAAACGGGCAATCATGAATATACCTGATTTTTATCTTTTTACATAAAGTAAAAAAAAAAAAATTAAACTTTGTACTATTTTTTTATAATTAAAATTTATTTTATTGTCCCTAGATTTGCTTTTTATTTTACTAATATTTTTTCTTTCCAATTCGGCATAATTCTTGAAATAAGGAGCTTTTAACCATTCAAATTATCAGTTATATAATATTATGACGAATCAAAAATTATAAATCATACAACAGAACAATTGATGAAAAAAATCGACTGACACGAAATTCACTATCCGTATTTTCTTCTACGTACAAAACGCCATTGCGTCGTTGCAACGAAAACGAGTTTGAAACGAATTCGTACGTTAAAACGAACGAGGGAACCAAAAAAACCAAATTGCACAGAAAGATACGAGACACGCAGCAACGTAATAAAATTGCGTGTAACCCTACCGATGCAGCGTCAAAGGGAAACCATTTCGATTTGCTCCGACACAAATTTCAGTCAACTTTTGACTAAATAAAAATATCAAAACGATAATTGGCATCAATTTATGCGAGTTCGAGTGTTTCTTTAATTCAAAAAGCATTACTAAAGATTATTATATGAATAATAGATCTTTATTTTTTAATCAAATTTCCTTCTAATAATTCTATTTCTAAACATATTTGTATCTATAAATAATTGATATAATATCATCAAATGCCTAATTTTCTTTATTATAAATAGAAAAATAATTATGTTTTAAGTTCCTACAAATAACAGGTTTTGCATAATTTTCTATTAATATTCGTGAAAACTTTTAGAAAAAGGAATTGAATCGAGAACATTTTCTGTGAGAAGAAGAAGATATATAGAAAATAGTCAAAGATACCAAAGTCAAATAGAATAATAAAAATTACATCTGTCATCTGTGGTAATTATCAAGAATGGCGCGCGTAGAGATATATTCTCTTTTTTCCTGACAGAAAACTATCAGATCTCTAACGACTAAATGAGATAGAAAAAGAATAAAACTATTGTAAAACAAAGTCCATTTCAAAGTAATACCCTTTTAATTCTTGATAATATCTCTTGATAATATCCAATGTAAACTTTATTATATATATTATTTGTTTTAATAGGATTCGCTAATATTTTCTATAATTTCGAAAAAATTGCACAAAGTACCGAAGCAAGAATTGTACTTCATTATCAAAACCGATTAGAAATTGCTTTGTACAATTATAAAATACTTTTTTTATGTAAAATATGAATGTCGGAAATATTATATAATATATTTATAAAGAGATTGTAAAGGTTTCTGTTATATAATTCCATCCTTTTTTTTAATCCTTTCTTTGTCGATCCCCTTATTACTTGTCTATATCATTGAGAAGGAATCCTTTATTGAGCCTCTTTCGGCAACAAACTTCGCTTTTACGGGTGACGCCGGGAAAGTAATAGTTTCAGGAATTGATCACTTACAATGTCTGCCACGTTGCGTATCCGGTGCTTTTGGTAATTATCGGATAATTGAATTAATTTCCTAACAAGCTTGTTCTTGACTTTGATACACCTGAGAATTCAAGTTCTAACACTTACAAAGACCTAAGGTTAGGATTATAAATGACCACTTTCTTCCTGCCAAATCCAAGTTATATATCAAAAGTAACAAATCACAAAAGATATTTCTCGCGTTTCATTTTAACATTCAAAATATGTATACTCTTATAATTTTGAAAAATTTTTTATTACAAATATCAATTGAAGAATGTGGTTGCGCACGTATACATGCGTTACATAGAAAAATATATACTATATGAACTCTTTTAAATGTAAACGTAATGCAATGAAAAAATTATGACAAAGATAAAGTTAATTGTCAAATATCGTTACGATTTTTATTATTGATTAAATGATATATATTTTTTTACATTTTTCGATTATCGAAATGTTTCTTTTTAATCATGATTTAAATTAAAAATTGATTCGACGTTTCTTCATCTTCTCTGCGTCTTTCCTTCTTCAAAGCAGGCAAAAAATTCGAAAGACGACGTACCTCGATACGATAGTAAATTTGATCGAAGATCGAGCGGACTTCATTCTCGCCGATGCAGGATGAAATAGAAGGCACTGCGGAGGTGCCATTTCGCAGCTCGGGCAAAGGCGGTTATTGCGTTTTCCAGCTAGGTTGGAAGTAGCATCCGTGAACAAACTAGGCTCTTCTTAACCTTAGACTCAAATAAGAGGAAAGCGAAAATTCGAGATGTCCACCGGTGCAGTAAAATTGAAGTACCCGCCAACAAGTTGCGATACTCAATCCGATTTAACGAAAGACGAAACAAATTCCTTTTTCTTTAGTTCGTTCTCTTATTCGCTACTTCAAGGAAAAGAAAGTACAACGCGCTAGTTCTTACATCGCTGAGTTTAGCTCTTAAACCGCACCTGGAGATTCAACAACCCATGCAGCTTCAATCGTCGTATATATTTTAATTTTTATTGGGAATTTTTGTTTAAAAATATTCTTTAAAATTTTGAAATATAATACTTGAATGTATATAACTGTGATATTTTAAATCGGTGAGATATGTAATTATGATATAGATAAGAGTTCAAAAATTTGTATCTTTTAATTTTTATTTAGAATTTTTGTTTAAAAGTATTCTTTAAAATTTTGAAAATAAAATACTTGAATGTATGTATATAATTGTAATAAATAGAAGAGATATATAATTACTATATAAATAAGAGTTCAAAAATTCATACAATTCAAGTATTAGATGATCACCAGTCATCCACGTGTTTACTTTCGTCACTGGCACAAAGGTGAACAGATTCATCTGGCCAACGAGGAAATTGTTATGTCAGCATAATCTGAGCTTTAAAGCTTTAGGCTACGCACGACCTTTCTCACTTCTCCTCGCTCAACTTATTAAGCCTTTTAAACACAAACCTTTGACAATGATTAATTGTCGTTGTCCAAATTAAACTGTCTGAATTTTTATTCTTCTTTGATTCTCCTTTGTATCTCAAACTTTGACAATCACTTTAAAAAAATTATAGGAATCATATAATGTTAAAGAGCTATTCTTGACGTTTCTGATTTAATTCGATAATTAAAAGATATTTCCTTTCTTCTCACCTTTCTTCTACACGGAGAAAATTTTATATTAAAAATTACTATGGTATGTAGTAACTGTGAGTCATCATTCCAAGTTAAAATGCTATGTAAAACTGTAGAAAATTGACGTAATTGACGTAATTTTTACAATAATAATTTTTAATATAAAATTTTCTTCATGTACAAATATGTTTTTCCGCGTAAATATCATAAATATCATAAAAATACTCAAACATATGTTTAAATATTTTTAAAATTATATTTAAAATATTATAAAGCAACTTTATAAAATATAAAAGTATGGCAAGTTAATCAGTGGTTGTGAAATATTTTATTCTTACGTATGTACGTACATGTATTGTATAATATATAATATATGTAATCTATAATATAATGTCATCATTCGGTGGTATTTTTCAGCATATAAAATGCACAGAGGCCAACCAAACAAAGATTTACTCTTACGAATATTGAGCATACGAATATGATATAATCGACCATGTTTCTTCATTATTTGCGGGCACTTCTACCGGCCCTTGTCTACGTTCGACGCATATTTTATACTGCGCCAGATTTACGGCTGCTCGTGTATAATAGAAACGTATGTCGTATTTCGGGATAAGCTCGGAATTCGATGCCGCACGGCATTTGAGCTAGGAGAGAGACGAGCAGGGATCGATGTGTTCCCTATATAACTTCTTTAAACCGATTCTCGTGCACGTGTTCCAAAGAGCACTCGACAAAGCCGGAGGATATACGGCTACTTTCCGAAAGTATCGAGCGATACGAAAGAGACGGTTTTAAGCACGTCCAAGCTTCTACCTAAAATCTAAAATAATAAATAATGTTCAACTAACTAAAACCCAAAATAATAAGTGATGTTAGGTTAGTCATTTTAATTTCATCACTTTTATACTCTGTATTTTTTTATATCTTATATATAAATATAATCATGCGTGTAAAAGGTGATTCTAAATAAATATTTTAACAGATGATTCTTCGTCAAAAATTTTAAAGATTTTTTTTATACTCTTCCAAAGGAAGAAGTAAAAATTAAACTTTCATTTTTTTTTCTCAAATTATGGACAAGTTAAAGCAATGAAATTTGGTGGATACTTTCCACTAAAATGGATGTTATTATTAATATTTAAAGAAAAAGAAAAATCGAATTTTTTCCTCCCTCTTTGGAGAAGTGTAATAATTCTTCAGGGAGAGATATAAAAAAGTATTAAGTTTATACAAAAAAATCGCTTTTAATTTTCAACAAAGAATTATCTTTTAAAATGATTTAGAATCATCTTTATATATATTTTCCGAATGTACATAATTCGGCTGTTGAAACTAATATCACAGGCCTAAATCACATTCAACTTCGCCGACTCTGCAATTCACGATTTACTATATCTTGAATTGTCATTCGCTTTGATAATTCGTGCCGTTACCACCGGCCGGGTCTTCTTGTCAGTCGCCATTGTTCGCGGGAGCTATTAAATTGAGCAGAGCTTCTCGTCAGTTTGGTGCGTACATGCCGACGCTCGATGAGGCTCCGTCGAGGACGACTTCCGATGACGTCTGAACGTCTCCACTCTCGGATCACAGTGAGTTGGCGAAACGCACGGCGATGGAGCGAAGATTAATCCAGTTTGTGGTTGGATCGAATGCCGAGCGATTTCAGGCCGATTTTGTCGTCGCAAGCGGGGGTTTGCGGTTCATCAAAGATGATGACGAGCCTCGCGCGCACGACAGTCTGATTTGGGAGACGTTTCCTGGGAGCTGTGCCAGAATGTCCTCGAATTAATTGCAGGCACAGCCTGCATCCCGACGATTTGTCAGGTCGGTTTTCGCGGTAACATCTAATCGACAGACGTACCGATTATACTGTATAAACGACGTAGATTGGATCAGATAAAGAGATAGATGGATGAATAGTGATTTGAATTTCGTTTTGCGAATAAAGCCTCCGCGAAATTTAAAAACGCTTATATAAGAGTCCATGTATAATGAATCATTTAACTTGACTAGCTTCACCAATTTAAGGGGTTCATTAATAAGAGCCTGTTATTAATATAATGTGATTGTTGACTTAATTATAAGCTCACTGTGCTATAGAATGCAATTAATTTCAGCAGTCGAGGCGGATGTGGCAGTTCCGTTGCACTACTTCTCGCACCTCGTGCGTTTGTGGAATATAATTAAATATAATATTTAGAGTGACCGTGTTTAATTTAACAAAGGAAATATCAACACGTGGAGAGATATGCTTAATGAGCTCCGTGGACTTAATTAACTTGACGCAAATATAAATCGTTTCTCTTGCAGCCGCCGCAGAGTGTGGAAAAAATACTTATGCTGGTTTAGAGGGAACCGAGAAAAGATTACACGTGGCTCAATCTTTTACAGGCAGTATCGAGATTGCAGCTGATCTTATGATAGATGGATTCCATAATGAAGGCTAATGGAATCGCTCCGTGTGTCGCGGCTATCGGGAAATTAATTCTACGTCACTTGAGAGAAAGAACCCCGCCGCGTAACTTCGCTAAATAATCAACGAAGCTTTAATGCAAAAATCTATCTACTGCATATATGTCGATAATGAAAGTCGAGTACTCACGCGGCCGCGATCGAGTCTCTCCTTGACAGATGGATCAAAAGTAAATCAATTACATATACTAGCAATTAAATCTGAACTGGATTCAGTCGAAGCAACGTAGGCATGCATATTATTCGACGAATTTAATTAACATGCGCTAGTTATATCATGCTTTTCATTAGCTTCAGCTCTGGCGTTCTGAGTGCACACACATCCACGTTTACGGGAGGCTGAAAATCAATTTGATCCGCGATAAGGCCACGCGCGTGCGGTGTAATTTTAGATTCAGGCGAATATCCCTACCGATTTTCGGCGGATCAAAGCCAACGAATGTTTCACAATAGATTGATCATGTAATCACGTAAAGCGAAACCATCAGGAAATTAATTCTGCGCTGTATCGATCGAACCACCATGTGTATGTGCCCGTCAGTATTGAAGTAATTGTTTCGCTAAAACGTCCCTATAAATTAATTAATTTTACATGAGAAACTTTAAATATTTTATATCATTTTATATTGCAAACCACTTTCATGTGTATACTGCAACAAACTATTAAGCTAAATTGACTTGCTATGTAGAATTAAAGAAATGTGTGTTTAATTATTATAAATAAATTATTCTCCGCAATATAATCTTTACGTAATATGTGCACTTATTAAATTATATTTAAACAGAATTTTTCTTCATTTAAATTATATTTATGATACAATACTTTGTTCTTTTTTAATTTATTGATTAAAATAATTATATGATATACATGCAATTGATGCCCTGTATTTATTGGAAACAAATATTTCATTCTAGAATCAACTACTTGTCTGCGTCTGACTAGGGTGTACTTTTTCCACTCGTTCGCATACATCGCGCGCACTTCACGTTTTTATCGGGAAAGCGCGAAAAAGCGAACGAAATATAGTTTTACATCGATTAGCTTAATTCCTCACGTCCCACGACTCGGGATCGAATCAAATTGTCCGTTTTAGAAACGGCGCAAAGCTATAAATGTCGCGCGCGTAAATCGTCTTCTCGCCTTTTTATATCGCGCAATCACGCCGAATATGCGTAACGTGGCACCGGCCAGCGACGCGACAAAGGGTCAGTGATTTGAAAATTTCCATCGTGGAATGAAACGAATGCAGGAAATATTTTAACGTGTTTCGCTTTTTCCCCGTACAACGTTTAATTCTCGATCGACAAATTGCGTTGTTCTTTTTATCTTTTTTTTTTTTTTTTTTTTTTTTCCGAGAAACGAATTGTCACATTTTAAATCGCGGCTCTCTGTACTCGAATAACTTGCAACAAATTTACAGCGATTGAAAAACATAGTAATTCACCCTTTGTTAAAAAACGATTATTGTTATATTTATACTATCTTTACTTCGAGATGACGCAGTGCGGCTTATATTAATTGAACAGTACAATAGAGTATCGTAATACATGCTGTGCACGTTCTATCTGCGGAAACATTGTTACCACTACGAAATAATCACAATGCATCAGCGTCTTCAAAGGCATTGTACTTCTATTCATGCCGGTATTATAAGTCAATACGCCTCACGCTAACTGTATATAACATAGCTGCATTATCGGCTCGCGTTACTGCGATACGATGATAGAGCACCTTATGATGCTTGGCAGTCTTGAAAGATAAACGGAATATTGCCGGTAAAGAGACAAAAATGTAATCACATTCTTCTCGCGCAGTAAAAAAAATGTTTGACGTTGATGTAGAATCTCTGATATAGAGTGGTTCTAAATAAGTGCGAAAAATTTTAGAAAAAGATTCTTTATTGAAAATTTACACGTCTTTCATATAAATAGACTCCTATATCCCTCTCGGAGGAACTACATTCCTAAAGAAGGAGATAAAAGTTAGATTTTTATTTTTTTCTCAAATTTTGCAAGTTAAAAAAATTAAATTTCTTGGACATTTCCATTAATAAAAAATATATTTATTACTTTTGTAATAAATCCTTCTATATCGCAACCTATGCCATTTTTGCGCCATACTGTGCATGAAAATATAATTTATTTTTTTTATTTGAAAACATTAATTTTACGAAAAAATAAAAAGTTTTCTAAAGTAATCAAGTTTTTTAACACATATTTTTAGATGATCACATTTTAGCCCGTTAAAAAGTTCAAATAAAAAATTGTATAAGAGTTGTTAGTTTCGTCTTCTTATAACAATATGGAAGAAATAAAAAATATTAATAAATATCCTTTTTACTAGTGGAAAA
This sequence comes from Anoplolepis gracilipes, assembly GCF_047496725.1. Taxonomy (NCBI): domain Eukaryota; kingdom Metazoa; phylum Arthropoda; class Insecta; order Hymenoptera; family Formicidae; genus Anoplolepis; species Anoplolepis gracilipes. The sequence goes on along the minus strand of NC_132976.1, from coordinate 4,894,019 downwards.
TATCCACCAAATTTCATTTTTTTAACTTGTCCAAAATTTAAGACAAAATATAAAAGCCTAATTTTTACTTCCCTCTTTAAAGGAGCGTACTCTTCAGAAAGGAATATAGGAGTATATCCCATTGATGCATTGTGATTATTTTGTAGTGGTAACAATGTTTCCGCAGATAGAACGTGCACAGCATGTATTACGATACTCTATTGTACTGTTCAATTAATATAAGCCGCACTGCGTCATCTCGAAGTAAAGATAGTATAAATATAACAATAATCGTTTTTTAACAAAGGGTGAAAGACCTTCCTTAATTTTTGACATAGAATCATCTTTTTAAATTTTTTGCACTTATTTAAAATCACCTTGTATATTGAAAATAGTAAAATTAACAAACCTAAAATATAAAATATATACGTTTAATATAAATCTAATTCAATATAACTCTAAGTATAAATTTAACAGTTATTTATGGTCTTATTGAAATTATGATAAACTGCCATTCCCAGTAATATTGTTCCTACTTGGGAGACATATATCATAAACAGCATTCAGTAAACAAGCTCTGCTGGCAATAATCCAGTATAATTTATTATCCTCACTTCTCGTTAGTGCACGCAAACATAGATTCGCATTAAATCATGCGCTGTATATAATTTTCGGAATCCGTGACGTTACACCTAGCGACTTAGAAAGCTTCGAGGAGATTGTGTAGAGCAACGAAACTTTTAAAGCGCGATCTTTCTTTCTTATCGCGACAATAAAGGCCGAGACCGAACCACCTGCTATCTAGATGTAGTACGCACGTGCTTCGTTTAAACAGCAAGTAGAGTATATTTTTCCAGCGAGAAGTATATACCTACTAACGGGGAAAAAAATGTTATGCAATATCGCAGCATAATTTACAATATTGTTTTGTCAGGCTAATTCTGAGCGCTTGAAGTTATAGCTACCATACATAAAGCAGGTCACTATAGTGTGCAGAAACTCTAACACAAAGTTTATAGTAATTTTGTAGAAAGCACGCTCAGCTGTGTGAAAATACATGCGATAAAAATGAAATGTTTCTACTTACGCGTATCAAAGAAATTATTTTCGCGATGTAATTATATTCTCTTTACGATGATTTTATTTATAAAGCAATATTACGATTACGATCAGAATATTTTTTAAAAACTATATCATTACGTAAAAAACATTTGAAGAATCAGAATACAAGCACATACATCAGAAACACATCAGAATATGTGATACATAAAATTTTATTCCGAATTATATATCAAATTATAATGTTTAAAACAAACTTAAATTTTTAATATAAATTCTATTATTATAAAATTATTATAAAATTGTAATTTATATTATATAAATGTAGTATAACTAACAATAGAAACAACAGAAGAAAAAGTTTAATAATACATTTTTATAAAATTTCAGTGGAGTAGCAATTGAATAATATATATCATATTTAATACAACAATATTAATGGAAGAAGAATATTTTCCATGTCTCACGTATCTATATACATATATACATTTATATATTTGTTCTTTTCTTTCCATAAACATTCGTTCGTTAAAGGATGAGTCAAGAATCACGCCACCCTTGTTTAAAATCCGAATGCATTGCGCACACGCTTCAACTACATACCATGCTACATATCTAGTGGAAACAGGTGTTTGCCCGATAACGCGTCCAGGTCTCTGATTCTGCGTGATCTATGTCATTGAAATCTCTGCCATAAAACTTGAGAATCATGATTTAGATATTCGATATTGCGTTCTGGCACGCCAACATGCTTAAATTGGTTTACAGCTAATTTTATGCATAAAGCTATAATCTGATTTTTTTTTTTTAGATTCTCATTAACCGTATATCTGTTTTAATAAGATTGAATTGTGTTGGATATATGTCATGTTCTTATTGAGAATATTTCTAATTCGCGAAATTACTCCACGCATACATATACAGTTAGAAGGTTGCATTTTTCTGCTACCATCGTATTACCGAGTTCCGTTTTTAATGGAATCACTCAAGGCCGGAAATAAGACCGATCTATTTCTTTTCAGAGATATGAATCAACACGGAGCTGAAGTCTGGGAAATTGACCACATTACGGGCTACGTTAAACGCTTTCAAGCCTATCGAACTTCGGTCAGCTCGTTATTCCTTCAATGCTTTCTTTTTTATCGCGTTTCTCGATGCAAAATTCAGTACTTTATTTATCCACAAAGCATATTCTCAAAGTAAATATTTAATGTTAAGTAAAAAGAGAAAACAATTCTTTTTTCTATAAATAATATACTTTTACATTTTAACTCTTATCTTCTATCTCTAATTTAATTTGGTATTTATTTATTTATTCCTTTAAGGACCTTCTAATAAAAATTTAGTAATTTATTTTTAACAACAGCTTAATATTTTTACATTTGTTGTAATAATAATTTCTGATAAAATTAACAAATTATAATTTAATCACTTGAATGTATGCAATATAAATCGTTGTATTAAATTACGTTTATTAAGTTACTTATTAAATTATATTCTCGAAAGCAAAACAAAAAAATTTTGAAAATTAACATTGCAGCGTAATAGCTGCATTTGATAATAATATCTCTTGTATATGTATATTATGTATGGTGACGGCGTATAACAATACGACAGATAAACGAAATTACTTCATTATAAAGGGTAATTTAGTACCGAATGCGCAACAATTTGATCGATGCGGTTTCAATAGACGAGTTTGCATACAAGAGATGTGCGGAAAACCGTGGTCTTTTTCAGTGTCGCATTACCACGCTTGACTCGTCCAAAATGGGAACCGCAACAATCGCACTAACGAACTAGATCAAAATGTGTGTGATAGAATTGCCACGAAAACCGTATCTAGAAAACCGTGAAATCGACAAAAATTAGGCTAATTCAGGAAAAGGTCAGGAAATTTCGAAAAAATCGAGGCAAAAGTCTAAAATTGTTCAATTAAGAATATTTGTTATAAATATAATAAATTTAAAAGAAAAGTTAAAAATCAAGAGCATGTTTTCTCAGCCTCATATATATCGTAAATGTTAAAATATAATTTACAGATAATTTATATAATATTAAATAATTTTGTATGCTAATATGTTTATTTTCTTCTTCTCATTTTTTAATTTTTCTAAATGTAAAAAGTGACACTATTATTTTTACGATATATTTGATTTTACTAAAATTATTAAGTAATGTTATGTATGAATTTTTCAATTTTCTTCCTAGAATCTATGTCACTTCTAACATGATTTGTAACACTTGATTAGCAAAATTACATTTGCTTTGGAAAGGGCATTTGATAAAGCTCTGAAACTTTCGGAGCACGAGCATTTCGTATGCAGTGACCCGTTTTATAAAATCGGCGAACTTTAGAATTCCATTTGTGTAACAATCGCGAGAGAGTGATGCGATCGGCGCGAATCCAATTTACGTCGTCGCGATAATTCGTCGTAGGGAGGGGAAATTGGCCGATCTGGCCGCAATCATCGAGCACGTAAACGAGCCCGGAGGAAGAATAGATAGCGGAAGACATTCCCCGACCTCTCCTCAGCGTTAATTGGCTGGTCCAAGCAAATTAATGATACGCTGCAATTAGTCGAGTTTACGTAGTGGTTGGGCTATTTGCTTTCACGTAGAGAAACGCGCAATCTACGTTGCTTGGCGTTTGACGACAACAACGATGATCGGCCAATTAACTCTCCTCCGCCAATTAATCGATCGAGCAAGATCGAGAAAAGAGAATTGATTTTTTACTGGATACGATCCAACCGTCGTCAAGAGTTGATAACAAGCATTCGATACGAGTGTCATGGTAATTTTTCTCGAGCAAAATCGATCGATTTGATCACTTTAGTGAGCGATGCCCGAAAAGAGCAACGTAAATTGCATCAATGTGAAAATGCTGCTCTGGTGCAGGAATTTTCAATAACACACTCAATACAAAATAATATATGATATTTAAAATTGGTATTATTTTTTATTGCATAAATTAATACATGTAAAGTGTATATAAAATTAAGGAATTGATGAAATTTGGAGGAAATTGATAAACTAAATAAACGGATTAGATAAACGTAAACGATACGAGATTGTGATCTTTTTATAGAATAAATAGATGCTTGCATTTAGATGTATGTAACGTAAAGCAAACGAATATGTAATAAAAAATATAACGTAAAAAAACGAATATGTAAAACATGTAAAGTGTATATAAAATTAAGGAATTGATGAAATTTGGAGGAAATTGATAAACTAAATAAACGGATTAGATAAACGTAAACGATACGAGATTGTGATTTTTTTTATAGAATAAATAGATGCTTGCATTTAGAGGTATGTAACGTAAAGCAAACGAATATGTAATAAAAAATATAACATAAAAAAACGAATATGTAATACATGTAGAATAAAAAATATAAATATAAATTATTGTCTAACTACATTGTCGACATTTTTATTTTACAGACGTGAAAATTGAATGGCATCCGTTTCTTGTAGAATATTGCCTTGAAAATTACCCGATGCTTTCTGGAATTGAAGAATTTGTTCGCCAGTCTGTTCTGCGATGGAAGAAAAATTGGTGTCACGTCATCGACGATGCGCGCTTTACTTGCTTTGTTTCTCAGCGCGATTCTTTCCTCGCAAATTTCTTCTTTGCCGCAGCAAGGTAGAATGCTATATGTATACGTGAAAGGTACATGAGCTGATATGAATTTTAAAAAAGCCAACATCTTCCTTTTCTCACGGGAATAGATAACGCTTTTGTATTTGTCGGGGACAGCCTACTTTATTTCCTTTCTTCTCACGTCCCTCACTCGATTTCTCGAGTCGTCGTTGCAGAAGGAAAAGAAAAAAAAAAAAAAAAAAAAAAAAACACCACCGTTCGAGTTGTGTAGGTGGACCGGAAGGCGGATTAAATTGAAGAGGCCGACAACGTCAATTTCTCCGTGTAAAATCGTTCACGCTTAACTGTCATTTTCGTGGACGCCGTCTTTTATACTCCACACTCGCGCCAGAAGATTGAAAATATTGGAAAATTCGCTTTTTCCGCGGTAGCGTAAAAATAATTTTCACCACGTCAATCTGAATTCACGGCCTGTATTCCGTGGCTGCGCATAACTTAATCTACTCGTAGTATTATGTTTAACTTTCATGCAAACTCGCGAAGCGTATCTGTTAATTCTATATTACACATAAAGCTTATTAAAAATACAAATTACAATTAATTAAAGATGCGAAATGAAAGCAACGTCAAAATGTGGAAGGAATTTTGAAAAATGTGTAAAAACTTGTAATATAAATTATACATATACAATAAATGCTTTAGCGAAATATATTTGCTCACGGAATGAATTGTGAATTTTTAATAGCAAAAAAATTCTTTGTTTTATAAATTTTATTAGAAAATTAATTAATAAAATTTAATTATATAATGAGTTTATGAAACAGACTCAAAATAACTAATATTCAGCTCATATTTGGTCTAATATTTTGGTTGGAATAAACAACGGTGCATGCACAATAATGAAAATTGGTAGCTTTCCAATATGTCAGTCGGATATATCGATTTATATCGAATTAACACTTTCCCGTTAGCGATAAATCCTACCATCCGTTATTACCGCAAGCGGTAATAAGTCATGACACAAATGGTAATAAGCGGTGTCACCTATATCTGCAGGGGCGTTGCCTGCATTTCTCGCAAAATGCGAATTGAAACATCACTGCAAAGTACAAGTTCGCAAAAGTTTGATTGTGAATATTTATGATCACAGTTTTCTTCGTTTCGTAAAGAAATTTTTGCGATATTGATGTCATAAATTATCCGATCAATTGTCATTTTTTTTAAAGACTTATTTGTTTTCTCTATCCTATAAGTGATCAAAGTAAGATAAATAGAATAGTAATTATGAAAATACTAATAAATTATCAATTTATAAATAATATATCAAATTATAATAATTGATAAATAATTATCAAGTATTAAATTATAATCAATTATCAAATTATAGTCATAAAAATATTATTCAAGTATCAGAATGACAGAAATTTAAACTCATAGATAATTTCGAGATATTAAATTTCCACATATTAAAATATTAAATATTAATATTTAATATTAATTTTAATTTAATATTAAATATTTCAAAAAATTAATATTGGAAAATTTAAAAAAATTATATTTAAAATTGCAAAATTTCTTTATGCAAGAGCAGGAAATAAATGACGAAAAATGCAGAGGCGGATTATTAGACTCACTTCTTCGCCATTTATTTGCGCGATTTACGAAGCCCCTGTCTGGAGAGGTGATTTTTCTACGGATGCTGTAAGGTCGTGATCATTTTCGATCTACCTTACGCCATCGTTTACGCTCTTTCCAGACACCCTCTTACGTCACGTCGACCCGTCTTTCAAAAGCAGAAAGGAAGAAATGAATTGGCGACTTTCAAAAAGGATGATGTCGATCCGTGAATAGTTCTTTGTGCCAATGTCTCTCTATGATATTTTACGCTACTGCAGTAGCAGCAGCAGCAACTACTTCAAGTATTGACGTCATCATTCAAATACAGACCGTAAGATGCATTTGGATGGACGAAAATGTAAGAAATAAGAAAAAAAGTTACAAAATACATATTATCAAAAGTTTAAACAAATCTTCATGTATGTGCGCATTAAATCAATTAATTAATAAAAAAATTGGAAAATGATTAAAAACTTAAAGAGAAAGAATTGTATGACACTTAGTCAAAAATTTTCTGAAATAAAAATGGATACAAAATTACTGTTGCATCAATTTTTTTGATAATGCAAAATTTAAAACACGCAGCATTTTTTTAATTCGTATTTTTTTTTTTTAATCCGAAAGATTTTACTGCAGTATTAAAGAACGTCAAGATCACTTCGTAGCCTTCTTTTTTCGTCACATTTATCTCAATCGGGGCCGTTCAACGAGCGACGTCGTGATAACGACATCATTATATTTTTTTCTTCGTATAAAGAAGTACTTGTCCCGTTTTCGTGAACTGGGGTTTCCTCAAAAGCGTCATATACTCAAATTTGACTTGGTCTGTTGCGCGCGCGAGTCTTATCACGTTTCTTCATTATAAATAATTGTTGTTCTCCATCGGTGTCTCATCGCTCTATTTGTAACACAGCTAGGAATAATTACAGAAAGTATATCTCGTGACGCGAGATCTCGTCTCGCTACTTGCATTATTAATGAAATTCCCTTCGCTCAGACGACCGTTTTGTACCCCTATCGCACTTTCCTTCTCATTTTCCTCTCTGTTTTTTCGCTCTTATTTCTTTCCACTGTTCCGGCTCTTAAGTTCTGTCGTCGTACGATTCTAATGGCAACATCTTGGAATTTTATTATCCCTTCGTATCCACTTCGTTAGGTGCATTCACGTGAGAAAATGAGCGTATACAATGTTAAAGGTAAAAACAAAAAGTTAAAATTACTTTTAAGAGGATAACAAATAAATCCTTTCAAAGACGTGAGCCTTTCTTTCTTAGATGTAAATAATATATAAGTTAATAAGATTCAGTTGAAGATTTTCACCACGCTTATTTTCATCCTTTAATTCTTATTGATTAATTTTAGAGCATTTTTTTATGTCAGTAACTAATCTTTTAATTATTATTATATCCAATAAATTCAATTGTTGGTTTATTCGCGAGCGAGCGCGAGAAAAGCATAAAAATACAACGAGCGAAAAAGAAGAGGCAACGAGAAAACAAGATGAAATGAAAACGACGCGCGTAGACAATTGTAATTACATCGACACGGGGTCTTAATATAAACGGTCGCTTAAATGAAGACGGAAACGCAGCTTCCTTGAGCCGAGAGGACATTTCCTCCAAATTAAGAATGCAACGTCTTTGGACGGTAAAGCGCCGGTGCTTTTTCTCGTCTCCTTCCTCTCCTATTCTATGGGTTTCGTCTGTGTGGATTTTAAGCTTCTTCATTAATAATGTAGAGATTGCCTGTAATTCTAATGGCCGAAGCGACGTCTTGAAATTTCATTCAATTCGTGCAGCCACTCTGTTACGAGCGATCGTGCGGTTTCGAGCGAAATTCGAGAAAGAGTACAAGGAGAAGGACAGAGTGAGAGCTCGTTGAAAATAAAATGAAGAGACCGTTGTCGGTTCCTCGAGGACGGAGAAAAGGACGCTCCCGCACGTCTAATATAAATATGCAAACATTTACATGCGTTGCCTCCTATACAGAGTGTTTCGGAAAAAAGACACTTTTCTTAGGAAAACTGTAAGGAATATGATTATTTCTGTCTTGCGTAATGTTTTAATATTCGATATTATGTACCTTGGTAATTAAAACTCAAATTAAAACTTTGCGAAAGTAAAACCCACTTGAATCTGAATAAGCAATCAGGCTTTACAGTTTGTAGTTTAATTACATCTGAGAAACTCAGTTCATAGAAAGCTCTTTCAATTGCTTCTAACGGAAAAATGATTGATCTTATGATGATAGAGTTAAGAAAGTATCCATTAAAATGTAAATCAAGTTTATTCATAGGAGTCTAATGACCCAAAAAATACACATAAATATCGAAAATTTTAAAAAATCATTGAAATTTTGAGATTCTCAGTTTATTTGTATAAAAATTCAATTGTAATAATCGTATCCACTATATATTTACATGCAATTGTTTCAAAACCATATGATTATATTTACACAGCACACAATATTTTATTTTATTATTTATTAAAAGGATTTTAAAAAGTTTTAACGTTTTCCTATTTTTTGCAATACTCGTTATTTTAACAATGAAAAGAAACGTGCACTGGTCATAAAAAGGTATTTCAATTAATTACAGTACCGGCCAAAAATATATAACCTTTTAGTATTTTTGAGTATAATTTTATTCAAAATCCATGGATATTTATAATATTATAATATATGTTTCGATAGTAAATACAACTTAGCGAATAAAATATTTTTCATAAAATAATATAAAAACTTAATTTTAATAATATAAAAAATTAATTTTATAAGTAAGTAAATTAAATTAAATTTATGCTCAAAAATCCTAAAGGTGATATATTTTTGGCCGGTACTGTATATCACGTGAAAGGTGTGATTTTGAAATTACACATAAAAAATTAAAATCCTTCAATGTTCCTTAGAGGTGCTTACGTACATACATACGTCGACGGCGAATCATAACGCTCAGTATGACTTTCCCTTCATGTGCGCGTAACCTCTTGGTTGTTTCAGCGGAAATTAATCTGTCAAGCGTGAATAAACGTGGAAATTGTCGGCCGCGCGGATCGAGCGCGACGCCGCGGTAACGAAGATTAATACGGGATCCGACTGCGGGGGAAAAAAAAAAGTTACCCCGGCGGTTTTCTCGCAATAACTGCATCGCGTCTGTGTTTTAATTCACTTCGGGTTGCGCGGGAGGGAGGGGGAGGGGGAGAAAAAAAGAATGTTTCATTTCGCCGGCGTGTCGTCGCGGGGCAAAGCAAAAGCGTCAGAAAAGAAAATCGACGATGCTGGCCGCCGATAATGGAGCACTCCCCCGGCTGCAATAACCGTCAGGAATTTGCATGAATAACAACGGGATCGTAATTAAGCCACTTCGTCATTACGGTTCGTGAGTAAAGTCAATCGGCGGCGGCGACGCTTTGACGGGCGTTTTCCGTTTCCAGGCCTCGTAAAGAGCGCAAATACAAATCCGCAAAATAATATTATATTTCTTTTATATCATCTCTCCCTCTCCTCTTTCCCTCTTTTTCATAAATTTCTATTAATTAATTAACATTAACTATTTTTAGTTTAAGCATCAATGTACAATACTGCGTATATATTAATAATAATATATGCTTCCAAGTGTAGAATTACAAATTGTTTATCATACCTGTCATATAAATTTCCAATTTCAAAATTATAGAATAATGTTATACAAATTTTTCTCAATTTTCTCTACAGTTTACAAAATTAATTTATTTTAAGATATAATAGAATTTTTCACCTTGTAATAAATTTATTTTTTAAATAAATAAATTTATTATAAGTTGAAAAATTCTATTATTTTGATGTGATATGTATACAATTGTACAGTTTGGTATGAAATGTATAATTTGATCACAATCACGAGAAATTTAATTTACGAGTGTTCTATGAAACTAAGACACTTTTAGAATACAAAGACGCTGTATAAATTGCTATTGTTATGCCGCAGCAAGTGTAATATATTTGTATCTTATATATGTAATATTATTTAACTTTGTGTAGTTTGGATTGCATAAGTTGAAATTAGTGTAGCGCGGAAGAACAGAGAGACAAAACGTCACGATAGAGCGTAATTTCTTCCGAGAGTATTTTGGGACGAAGCTTCCGGTTTAGCAGTGCAATGTCAACTGCAAGCCGGCCGCATGGCAACGAGACCCCCAACGCTTGTGACCCCCCCCCCTCTCCCCCGTCTGTTTCTGTAAACGCGTGGTCCAGAATGCGGGATATCGCTCGACCGTAGAGAGTTAAGTGCCTAGGTAGTAGTAGAAACTACGAAAGCGCCGTCCGATGAACTCTGTGTCCCGCTTTGTGTTACTCTCCGCGATCCTGCGGTTCTGTAAACGTATGTACGTGCTCGCGCGTCTGATGAAACAAAGTTCTGTTTTTCAAGGGACATAATGCTTTCGTGCCGAAGCTCTATCTCCGACTAATTGAGAATCGGAGACAAATGCAGTTAGGTATATATGTATACGTGGAAAGACTTTGTATTATTGAGTAATTTAACAGAGACGAATGTAGAAGTTCGATAAAGCAATTTTATAAAGTATTTTTGACTCTTAATTTTGACTCTGAAGTTAATTTATTATCGGAAAGAATATTAGGGAAATAAAAATTAAATCCGAGACTCCTAATAATTATTATCGACGTATTTAATATAAAAAAATTGATAATTTATAGCTAATAATAAAAAATTCTCTCAAATACAATTTTCCTTGCAATTATTTTTAAAAACAATTCTAATATCTTTTTGTCTCGAACTCTGTGCAAATCAGAAATTATTGGTAATTTTCATGGAACTATGTCGCGCGATAAGATTACTCTAGTGCATTTTTCTGAAGATGAAACTAGTTTCTCTCAAAAAACATAAAATTCTTGCTTCGTCGCATGTATAGCTCTATCTCGAATTGGCGATCTCCCGTACTCCCATGTTCAGCTTCAAACCAAACATCTCTATTCAGACTGTGACGTCATGCTCCATTCTCTAAATTGCTCACGATCTGCACCATTGAATTCCAATATATTTACACTTGGAAACACATCCTTTTCGCGTAATTGCTTCGCACAGAAACGTCAATAAACTCGATCCATACGCGATAGTGCCTGCCGGCATATCGATCAAAAGGCGAGAAGGTCGTCAACGAGTTATCTCGCGATGTCCGGCGATTACTTTTCTAATTTGTGATAGCGTTTGAAAATCCGATACCCAGCAGGCAAGCGGTCGAAAGATGGAACAACGCGACGATGTGACATTCCATGAACACACACATATATACAACAAGTCGATACCAAAGTCAGCGAAAGACGACAAAAATGGAAGGAGCAAGAGGAAGTGAAGATAAGTGGATAGTCGTTTCAAGATAATACGAGAAAATTCTCGGTAGTCTCTCCCGGACCTTCGGTTGGAATATCGGCTCGCTAATGGATCCTTCCGTCTTCCGCCAACTTTTTGCCTCCCCCTCCCCCTCCCCCCCCCAACTCCCGCGCTCCCGTCGTCGCGAGCCTCGGTAGGTTCAGAGGCAATTAAAGTTCGTCCGATTACGTCCGCGAGCCGCAAAGCAGATCAACGAGTGACTCTCAGTCGTCGTCTTTTCTTCTCACTTTCGAATATACCTACTCGCATGAGACTCAGCCGACTTCGTTCACAAAAGTTTGCTCGAAAAGCGTTTACGAAAGTGGAGTTCCCAGAAAAGTGCTTTATGAACTCTATGCATCGATAATCATCGAATCTGTCTTAAGTAAAAATCAAGAACGAAGAAGGCACAAGTCGCATTCTACTTTTTAAAATCTCCGCTCTTCCTTTTTTTTTATATAGATTCTAGTGCATAGTGTCTGGTAAATCTTAATGTCTTGATTTTTATTAATTTTTTTTCCACATTAATATTTCCAAAATAATTATTATAATATTTAAATCTAATAATGTAAAAATTGGCGAGAAATGTAATTCGATGAACTGAATATTAACGAGAATATATGAATTTTGTTGTTTGGAATATCGATAAAAATAATAAGCATTTTGTCTATAAGAATAGTACAACTTGTTGAATTATTTCTAGAACAGACGATACACATAAAACGTCATGCGCAAGCCAACATATGTTTTGGGATATTGTCGACCGCACTGACGCGGCAATATTTTATATAATAATTTCTCTTGTACTCTACACAAATTCTACACGCTTTATTTAATAAAGTTAAAAGTGGCCTCGCGTGTCTACAATTAATGACACTATTATATATAAATTAAAAAGTAGGAACAAAATTAATTTATATTACATATTCTGCTTCATTATAAACCCCATTATCGCATATAATGAAAGCTGAGTTACGTGACTCGTATATACATATAATAATAATAATAGGTATTAACATGCAGAGAGCCATTGAATTGCCGAGTAAATTATCCGAACGAGTCTCCACATTTCAGCTGGTGAGCTTGGAAGATCGATCCCCATGGCGGATGGTCCTGTAACCGACGGTCAGAGAGAATAATTAGTCTTTCCCAATTAATCTAATTGACAGTCTAAAATGGCCGGTCGGCTTGCGGTCGAATCGGGTCGCGTAACCAATACACGGACTGAATACGATTCATCTGATATGCGGATATGGATCGCGCAAGCTTTCCCCGATCGACTTAAAATCGTCGATTTTAATTAATGAGAATTAACGATTTAACCTATCGAAATGGCCATTTAATCGGCAAATATAAATCCCGCGTAAGGCAGAGTCAGAAAGAATATCCCGACGGAGCGCGTAGTATTCCCAATTATTATTAACGTTCTGTGCGAATTTCAGCATTATCGAATTACGGTGATTAAATATTGCGGTTTAATACTACCACTGAAACATTATCGATGATGTATACGTTCAATTTGTTTACACCACAATAGATACATAGTAATTTCCACGATATTGTATTACGTAATCCTCGTTTATTTTTTTATCAGTCATATTAGCGAAAAGTTGGTTTCTCCCAGTTCGCAGATATTGAAAAATATGGGACGTATGAAAGAATAAATTTTATGCGTGCCTGTTTTTATTACAATCAATTTTCCACCAAAATTTGTAGAATTAATATTACAGAATTTTCTAAATAAAATGACAATTGTTTGAATTATCTCCCTCTTCAAACTATGATGACAGTAAAATTAACGACAGTGAGCGAATTTATCGATGGTTGCGTATATCAGATTCACAAACATTGATGTATACGCTTGTAACCAATATTAATTATTGACATATAAAACCATTTTACTTAATTGGTTAGCAACGTGATAACACGCATTTCATTAACAATGCACTCACAGACTCATGTATTGTAAATATTGATGACTAAAACTGCACTTTACATTTACGTTATATTCAATTTTTATTTTGCTAAAAATATGTATTAAAATTTATTGAAATCTCTTTTAATAATTACGATATTTTATAGATACATGTGTCGCTGTCATTTCATATTTGACGTATTTGTATTAAATTCAACATTTAATTAATTTCACTCTTCATCGATGCTAATCACATATGACGTCATTTCGCATCATCGCGAGTTGATCCGTTTTTCTTTAAACTTTAATATTCATGTAAACTAGAAAGTTGATTTTTAGCATCTATCTTCCATCCAACGATTCGATATGCATACAACGACGGACGCGACCAGAACAGTCGTGATGGTCACGTTGTCATTGGTCATTTTCGAGTTGCAGGCGTCCGTCGAGAGCGGTGGGAACGGTCATCCCCTTTACTCGCAGCGATGAAAAATTCATCCCCTCGTTGTGAATACAAATCGAGCCATTAAGATTCAAAGTGTATGGAGGTGCGGAAACGACGACGCAAGAATTCACGAAGCGCGCAGCGCCGGGCATGTACAGATTACTTTTGCGACGGCTTGCACGATTAACCCCTGGTATCCGCATAAAAAGAACAAAAAAAAGAAAAAAGAAAAACAAGGCTGTCTTTTAAAGGGGCTCGTTTAATTTCTATGTAGACGCGAATTAATTCTGATGAAACGTGAGACATGTTTTAAAAGATGTAAGTAAGCAGCAGCGAGAGGTATTTGCGTGATAAAAAATCTTACAATAATTAAAACAGGTGTTCGCGTTCGGAAAAATGAAGCTACTTTAAACGAGCGAAAGCGCAGCTAAATTGTCGCACAAATTACGAAAATTGGAAAGATACGAGTGCCGAGAGACAGAGTTTCTTTTTATTTATGGAATTTTTTTAAACGGTTAACTTGTTCGTGCGCGTTTATGTAAAATCCCATCTCGGATATTAATTAGAACCGAACACCTACATTTATACACGGTGACACTTTTCACAGTGGGTAGTCGCTTGCGTACATATATGTATATTCATGCGCGAGACATGCGCGTATCCGATGATCCCGGGATACCGGAAGGAAGACGGCGTTCTATTCGGAGGACTATTCGCGAGCTCTGAAGTGATAATGATGCATAACACAACATAATTGGCGTAATTGATACGTGCGTTTCGAAATCCATGCGTGCGCGTTGCACAGACGCGCCTCGTTTCCCGCCAGAGTAAGCGCGTAAACGCGTGGATCCGAAATAATATAGCACGTTTCACTTTCAGTATCACATTACGGCGGACGGCCCCGTCAGCGTAGGATCAATGCAGCTGGTGGTTTCAGAAACGGAATTTGTATTATATTTTGTCGACAATTGCACAAACGTGCCTCGCGTGCAACGTCATGTAATCAAGAATTCGTATAACGAGCAACCGCCTGTTTCTCTGTACTATTGCCTGCAATTTTGCCCGCAATAGATTCTATTTAAATTAGAATGCTTATCGCGTCAAGTTGTAATTCGCGAAGGTAATTTAACGAGGAAGAAAAACTGAAACTCGTTTCTTTTAATGTAAATTGATTTCTGAAAGCTTTAAAAAAATATCTGGATCTGTCGGAATAGGAACGATCAGTGGAATTATCAGTTTAATTGATTCCAAACGATATAAGAGTGTGCCAAATGACGTGCTCAAAAACTTGACCGTATGCACGAAGAGAGCACGAAATTTTATTCGGTATAACTAGCCTCGTATTCGCACGTCTGTGCGATTTTGCATTCATTCGTCTCGGTAGCTGCTCGATATTCCACCCGGATCCACTCATCCTTATTCATTGTCCTTCTACATTCAATACGGAGCATTTAATGAGAGAGAATACCTTCGGACCTCCTTATGTTGACAAATCTCAATTATGCAAGTGAACCACAAGAGGATAGGAAATTCGTACTGCGGAAATTCTTGAGATTTATACCTACAAAGGAAGATATTATATATGCAGATACATAGAACGGATACATCCCCAAATCCGTTATAATTTTTTCAACTAAGTTATTTATAAGTTGAAAAATTGAGAAAATAAGAAACTGCGAGTAATACAAATTTTCCTTCTATTTTGTGAAAAATTTTAAAAAGCGTTCATTCTTTCATTTTGTAAATGTTTGAAAGCAAGAAAGTTGGAATACACGAATTACGTTGTATCAGAGTGTAAAGCACTCGAATACTCTTCCGTTTAATTGCTTCGCTATCGCAGAAACAAACAGGATACTAAGTGCACATCCTGCGGATCCTTTGTTCCTGCCGATCCTTTCCGGGCAATAAATGATTAATTAAACTGTCACGTCGACGACATTAATTATTGCCCCCAGTGCATAATAAGTTACGTTCAAGTTGCATTTGTGCTGACAAACATCGGCTTAATTCTGTTTCAAGAACTTTACTTAAATAGATGTGCGAGAGTTAAAGTTTTAGATTATATAGCAGAATCTAACGCCGTGTAAATGAAATGTTTGTCTCGAAGAAGGTAGCCATAATTAATCGCCATAATGATAGGATATGATATATATTTAATCCTAGATAAGTAACGATATTTTGTCCGTTGTTGACAGCGATGAGTGAAATCACATTGTAAAATTGTATTTTACATTTTTTAAAGTTTCACAACAAACTATGAAAAATAACTTCTAGATCTTTATTTTGTCTTTAACATTAAAATGATTTAATATCTTTATAATTATATATATATATATATATAAAAGAACTAACAATAAGTTATATCAATCTACGCTGGAGAGCAAGAGAAAATAAAAAAAATGCTCTGCTAGAACTTAAGTATCTGTCACATACTATTCGATAATTTTATTAATAAACTTCAATTTAGAATAAATAGCAAACATTTATCAAAATCCTGTGATATAAGCTTTCGCAAAAACTTAATTATAATATTAAATTCTCTTATATTTATAAATTAAATTTTCAGCATTTCAAGCAAAGATTAATCACACATTTGTTATTACATTGCATGTAATTTTAGCGTAATACGAATAAGATATGAATTATGGCTGTGTGTAAGACATGAAACGTAAAGGCGTGAACGTTTCGAGAATAAGTCGTTTTGCGAAAGTCGCTTCGCGAATAATAGTTATTTAATGGAAAGAACAAAAGAGACGAGATGAGTAAACAAATCAAGAGAAAAGATAGATAAATGGTTTGCGACGAAGCTAAATAAGCACGGAGGGAACAAATTAATCACAAGCAAAATGAAACTTTTGTTAATGTTTATTATAGCTAACTGGCTGACGCCTGACTGCACATCCTCTTCGTCGCTTATCGAGCTCCGGTGAATTTTCCGCAGAAGTTAATTGGAATAATTATACTGGCGCGTCCCACGAATCTTGCATTTGCGAGCAACTTTATGTCGTCGATCTCCGCGTTTCACGCTATTCGGAGAAGTTACGTGAACGAGAGGATTAATAAGGCAAACTTTGCGCAGCTCGACTTTAACAGAATAATAATTTGAATTGCACATTGATAGTAATCGAAAGTATTAAAAGAAAAATGACAAGAAACTGTGTAATCTCTTTATTACATAATTTATAATTGAGCGCGATCGATTCCTCCCACGATAATTAATTTTACATTACTAATCAGATTATTACAATTCTCTCTAAAGATTTTACTTGAAAAGAAGATTGTAACTTAAAAAAATTGCAAACATTAAAATTTCTACAAAAATTAAATCACACATATTTATAAAAGAATCATATCAGTTTAATTTGATATAAAATTAATTATTAAAAAAAAGAACGTTTATTTTATAAGAGCGTAGAAAAATTAATAAGACTTTCGCACTTTGCTATTTCATATAAATCGATTTATTTTACAAATATTCATTTTATTCTTTAAATGGGAAGGATATTCTTTTCAAGAATATTCTTTTCCATAGTAAGTGCCACATTAACTGACAATTCGTTCTTAATCGTTTCTTCTTAATCATAATTTAGAGTAAAAATAAAAAGTACAAGTCATCTAAGGACTTTTCTCTCGGCTCGTTCTCGTTTTAGACCGTGAATTTTTCTGAAATTAATAGAAGTTCCAAGGCTGAAAGAAGCCTTCGGAAATCTCCACCTCCTATTTAATTTCTACTAAGTGGAGTAACTATATGCGACCGGGTGAACGAGACGATTTATGGCCACGAAACTCGTTTCAATATTCTCCCGTTGTACGTCGGCTTGACCCTCAGAGAGCTCGCATATATCCCTTATTCTATTTTTCCTTCGTCGCTAAAGTTTCTCCAATAAATATCGCGAAAGCCGTGAAAGTATTCCTGCATATATTTCTTACTTTTTCTGTACATCTGAAACTTGCGCCGTTAATTAAAATAATTATCGGCGACGAATAAATCAATGGCACGAGTTTTGTTATTCAAGATCCTAAAGTGACGTTTGTACTTTGCATAATTATTTATTTTTAATTAATTATATAACAAAGCAAGTTTCAGACGCACTGAAGATGTACTGTAATTATCATAGCAGTAACCTCATAAATTAAAAAGTTTTAATGTAATATCTTTTCCTTAATATATATATTAAGATTTTTGAAATTAAACGAAAGAATTATGTAAAATCTAATTAATTTTCTTTTTACATTCTAAAGTTATTTACGTCATCTCGCGCGTCATCTGGTTAGCCTTCAAGGCAAATTTTCAGCGGTTGTAAATTCGCGTTATATAAACGATGCTGCATAAAACTTCCACAACGCCGCTTGTTATTAAATCTACGCTTATGTGTTGTCGTTATAAACTTCACGCTGTTTTCAAATCAAGCCAACGAGATTGGCGGCGCAAACATGTATAATCATATTCAAACTCTTCATCGGAGCAATTTTTTCACAAATCTAGTTATTCATATTACTTTCCTTATTTCACCAATTTGCTTTTTTTGATTGTCACTATATTCTGTGCTTTCTAGTAGTACACATTTCATTAAAATATATTTTTTTCATTATTAATCGAGATATTAACAACAAAATTTCTTATATGGCCCACACACGCGTGCATTTATTATGCAAAAGACCTATTTCAGAATAATCGCATGAAAGAAGATAGCAATAAATTTGCGATAGTGTCGGGTGCATCCCTACAGGCGGCAGTTACGTCACTTGATTACCTATCTATCTACGACAAATTATAATGTACATCGTGAATATTCCACAAGCTCTGTTTTTCCTGACATTCGATGATAAAGTGACTAGAATCGTTCAATTTGCTCACGCAAAGTGGTAATGCATGGTACAAGAGAAATATTGCGAGCGCGAGTTGACATATTGCCGGGAGAATAAAAGCAAGGCAGAGCGTACTAGATTTATACATTCGTAATTTCAAGATGCGAGTGCGGAAAATTAGGAATGGAGGACATGGGAGATTCTGAAAAAAATGATATATTCTCTTGATAAATTATATACACATATCTGTGATGTGTAGTGTCGGTTATTCCAAATTTTTTAAAAGGACATACTTCTCTATTAACATAATTTGACATTCAGGACAAAATATTTCGCATAATGATAAAATTCACCAACAAACTGGAGCGTAAATAGGCTGTGAGTGGCAGATTAGAGAATATTAAAAAGTAAGGGAAGGATTACATCGAGCGATTAGTGTGGTCACAAGGGACCGTTAAATATGCAACATTTCTGTGCTTCGTAAAATTGCATCACATAAAGAGACGCTGATGGCAGTTTAATGGTCTAGACGAGACTCTTGGAAGTTAATGTAATAATTTTTATAGCACATTTGAGAATTAAATATAAAAACACTGTTATTTAAAAGACATATATTTCATCTCGCAAATTCAATTATGTTTTACTTATAATAAAATTATGAATAAATAAATAATCATATAACTAAAACAAAAAAAATATCTTTATCTTTATTGAATTTATTTTAATAAAAAGATAAATCAAAAATATTATAAAATTATTATATTTTTATATAATTTTATAAAACAAGTGACACAGAAGAAAATAAAATCTTGTTATTATTGCGAAAAAAAATTCTGGGATTTGCAGAAACAAGGAACTGACTCGCGCAGAGGCATATATATGGATTAGAAACAGTAAACTGTCCAAAACGGCAATCGGATATCTAGACAAACAGACAGGTAGGCAAGCAGGCAGGTAAGCTATCAGGCTGGCATGAGCCCGTGATAAAGAGACAACACCGGGAATCTCACCGATGACGAATCATACGTACGGACGCATACACAATCGTACAAGGGACGAGATACAAAATCCGGGTCGTACTTCGGCCGGATCAATATTCACTGACTGCAGGAATGTGAAATCATGATCGTACACGCGGGCTTCACTACTGACAACGTGGCGCCTGTGTGTCTTTCGGCTACGCAGACTGCGATCTTTGAGAATAACATCATTCATCTTAATAGGTTCTATGTAGGTATGTACGGCTTCAGAAACGCCATGTGAGTCTCTCTCTCTCTCTCTCTCTCTCTCTTTCTCTCTCTCTATCACGCGTAGAACATGTCAAGAACCAAATTACGCGCTTATGACGAGGTTGTGCTCTGCTTGCTGGAGGAGTGGATGATTTTCTCGCAAATAACTTTGCACATTCCTCGTATACAGATTATCAGTTACGGCGTGCTCTATATTCTCTCTCTTTAGAAATATGTTCTCTCTCTTTTTGAAATCTTTATATCAATTATTAATCTTTATTATCGTTGATGTAAAACGTTTCGAAAGTTCATAAAAGAACATCCAAGTTTAATGCGCCCTTTAAACAAGACCAAGAAGGAGTCGAAATGTCCAACTATTTCCATAGGAATTATTTTCTTATTCGGAGTTTTTATAACTTTATGTGTAAATTTTATATGAAATTTCTCAGTGTATAACTAATGTTTCAGCAGAATTAATGTGTCAATCCAATATTAAATTAAAAAGCAGTTTTCAACTTTTTTCATATATACCTTGCACATGTTTTAATTTAGATTTTATTGTGCCAAGCAAATTTTATTATTTTGCTGTGCGAAGTGCAGAGTGGCAGGTTAATTGAGACTGCGAATTCCTCGTTAAGACTGGGAGAAAGAATATTCTTGGCACATTGTGAGAGAAAAAATAATACTTGACGATGGCATATAAAGCGAAGTCAAACTAATTGAATAACAATGCATTGTGCAAATAATTCATTCACAATTAATTAAGTAAAATTAATTAATGTTATTATTATAAAAATAAATTATTAGTAACTATAGAACAGCTACACAATATTTGATATAATAAACAATAATGTGTGTATTACTTCATATTATACATATTTACCCAACGTTTATCAAAAGATCAAATATAATATTTTGCATATTATATTACATTTTTATTTCTGTTATTTTGCTACATAATTTTCGATCAACCTCTCTTATCGATGCCATTATTCAAGCACGTAACATAATATGTGTTCTTATATATTAATACCCATCTGTGTGTAGCATCACACCTTAGCTCCCCTCGCTTTCGCGCCGTGCAAGCCATGAATTAAATTACACACGATGTAGGACAGCCCTTTGTAACAAGATTACACTCGGTAACTGTTCGCTGACCGTACACACACAGGGTGCATGCCCTGCAGCTTCAAAGAATCGAGATCACGCGATATAAGTGAAAAGAAAAACACAATTAGCTCCGATTTAATAAAGTAAATAAATTATTAAATAGAAATCAATCGATAATAATTGCGTACGCGATTATATGGGACTAAATCTGTCACGTAAAGTAATCGCGACGTCGTAAAATCTCTGTCAAGGCAGAGAAAATCGTTAAAAAGATATCCCGGAGATGTGTGTTACAACCATAATTACAGCTACAGTGTTACGGGACTGTAGAAGTTTTCCTTGCATCTGTTCGTGTCTGTTGCGAGGTAGCAAGGTACTAATTTACACGCCACTTTGTTTGTTATGGCGTCTTATTTGAGGTACAATCAGTGCCTCGCGAACATTCTACAAATAGACGTGTATCTTCAACACGCTGACACCCAATGTCTACAATTTAATCCCGCCTAAGGTGGTGTATCAGCTGACACTTTGACAATATCAATCACTTTGGCTTTAAGTTATTTAAATAAATAAGTGTCCTAAAATCACGAAGAAATCTTGAAGCGATTCTCTTTAAAATACTACTTACCTCATACACATTATGTTTAAACTCAAATAGACACAATCCGTTATTTAATAACAAGACTTGCGTAGCAAGAGATGGTTGTTTTAATGGAAAGATACATAGCGAGAACCGCGCACGCGAGCTTGAATTGGACGCTTGCTCGGAAATTATTTCTCTATTACCGGAAAGAGATGTAAACGGACGGATAGTTATCTCGTAGAGCGTGCACATCTCTCGTTTTTGTCTAATTAAATTACCTCATGATATTCAGTGTAGCAACAACGTACGACGAATAAAGTGTTCTCTCAAAACATGCGAAGAGAAAGAAATAGACAAATAGTGAGAGCGAGAAAGAGAGAAAAAGAGAGAGAGAGAGAGAGAGAGAGAGAGAGAGAGAGAGAGAGAGAGAGAGAGAGAGAGAGGAAGTTCGGACATTATCGTGGTTAATTTAATAATATAGTTTAATAATACAGTTTGACAACTTTGACGATGATATATATATATATATATATATATATATATAGATATATTAGCTTTTGCCGGTTATTTAGGCACGACGGAAGCAAAATTACACGCGATCCAGCCAACCCTTTGTGCATTACACGCTCGGCTAGACGCTCGTCATCCTTCGCCCTTCCTGCTACGATTCGATCCATTTGCCCTCCGCGACTCGATCCAAAACCACGGGGAGTTCTCATCATCATCCCCCCATTGTCAGAAATTCTCCCATTTTCGTCTCAGGATGCGCGCCGACGACAAGGACGACGACGAGACACGTTTGTTTTGCGAGAAGAGACGAGATTGCCAACCGCACGCTCGACACACGGCCGCTGAAACGAGATAAACGAACGCGCTTAAATCCTCCCCCTAAGCTCGTTTCCGGTGTGTTCACAGGAGGGTGGAAGGAACGAGATTTACAACGTTTAAAAAAAAATCACGCGACCCAGTATGAGCGTCGTGCGTCTGGCCGCTTTACGTCATCCTACGACGCGCTGCGTATATCGTGAAATTTATGCGATATACCGTGTAAATCCGCGACGTAAAACACGGAAGGACGAGCCGGTGAACAAATGCGAGAATTACTCGCTCGAGAATACAAGACGAATGGACATTAATCTTGAATCCGTTCGCTAGACAGATTAACTTTTACTGATGTTCCGATCACTGTAACAAACTGCAGGTGTGAAAGAAATATAAGTTGCGGCGATGTAAATAATAATGATATAAATGAGAGATAAATTTATGCTTAGATTCTTTAATATAATTATGTCACATTAACACGATACATTATAATTGTGACATTACTAATATACGTGTATATTTTATCTACTGTATATTATTGTAATTTACACATGTATTAATAATAATATAATTATAATCATTAATTTGTATGCATTACGAGATTTGTGACACTATGAAATGAGATAATTACTAGTCAAATTCAAAGTTCTCTTTATGCTAACTCTAATGAAGGTAGAGAAATGGTTAGGTCGCGTAAAATTCACGTGTATTAACATAATTCGTGTAGAAATAAGGAATAAAAAGAAAAAATAGAGAAATATGTAATTGTAAAGTAAAGATAGAGAGAGAGAAATAGCGTAAAGTATACAGCCACAATTTATCTCGTAAAACGCCTCTATTTCGCTATGACGTACTGACCACGTTTATCTCACTATATGTATTTCACTATTTGCTGGCGCTTTAGAGTCGAGATAAACAAGCGAGTTTAAACTCGCAAACTTGTTTTTACTCGAGCATCAAAGATTTTCATGAGGGTAAAAAACCCTCTCCTGTTATATACAAAAACCTTTGTGCAAAGTTTTTATTTTACTGGACGGAACAAATGTGATGCGGCATAAATTAAATGTGTCACATTAATGCGACAAAAAGCAAGAAATCTGCATAATAAATATGAGATGCAGCTTTTTTTTATTATGCCAGAGAGCGAGATTATACAACGAGATGATACTTTATAACATTAATAAACTCCCAGTGAGCGAGAAGAAAAAGAGATATAAATACCGGTAATTAATCTATATACATATTACGAGATCATTTTCATTCATGCACATTCGCAGATTTCACGCCTGTCATCTTTACGTCGCAACGCGACAGTTTTGTCGTCTGCAATGTTTATTTTTGAATCTGGCTTTTCCGCGGTTAATTCGCAGCTTTAAATCGCACGATGTAAAATTCGTCGTGCAAGTAATCGAGATTCATGTCACTCGGAACAGTCGCGCCCATAGTGCGATTACTGCGCACGATGCACGCCATGATGCATTACAGAGCTTACAAGGATCGTTGCGCCGCAAGTGCGGTGTTCCTGAGTGCATTATTGCTTGCCGCTTGAATTGAAACTTCTCGGAAGTTTCGTGCGCTTAATCCTTTCGAAGCACGTGACTATGAATTTCGCCTCGTCTACGGCACCTTTATTTTTCGCAATAAAGATAACACACGCGGATTACTTTTACCGCGTTCTGTTACTTTTAACGCGGCAGACAAATGTCGCGACGATTTTTATCGTTCGTTTAAATACAAAGTATTATCTTTCGAGAATTTTAATTTACACAAGAATATGTAATATTTCAAAAAATATTGTACAGGAAAGACTTGGAAAAAATTAAATTGAAAAAATAATCAATTCCAAGTTGCAATTGACACGAACAATCCTTGCACATGAAATTTTCCTTAAATTTAATTCGATGTGACATTCATTAGATTGGTCGGAAGAAAGATCGGAATATCTGGGATTTTTAAAGACCGTTTCAAAACATATTGTTTAATTTTGAGAATGACCTAACCCGCATCTCTTCGTTATCTAGAAGCATCGCGACGTTATCCAACCCATTGAAGCGTAAGAGAAGACTTTCTATATTTTGAATCTTCAAGCATACTAGGGATATGCCTGGCAGCCCTTTGAGCTTTCAAGACATCAGAGTCGGCTCGCTCGTAGTTCATTCACTTATTTTTCCATTGAAAAACCAAACAGATGCACCCAACTGAAAATTCCACAGATTTAACATATCGTCATATGTTACTTTCATTTTTCACATATAAATTATTGTGCACATTCTCTTTTTGCTTCCTTAAAAAATGGAATAATTAATCACACAGAAAATAATATCTCTTCTTCTCGTGTCAGTTTGTTTCCTACTAATTCATCTCAAGTATTTCTCTTTCTTGTATTTATGATAAATACATTATGATAAATAAGTGAACTGATTAAAAATTAACTCTTTTTTACAATTTAAGATTAATCTTAAATAACAATTCTATCCTTTTAATACGTAACAATATATTGCTATATTAAAACAATTAAACGACGCAATACCTCATTATATGTAGTCGATAAAAAATAAAACAAAGTATTGAATGCTCAGTACTTATATATATTTCTCATAACAATATTTAATTTTATCTCTCTCTGTTTTCTCTAATTTTATTTTCTTTCTTAATCTTTTTATTTTCATCCTATAATCGGCTTTACGCGAACGTGCCTTTAGTGCATAATAATCTTCGTTTCTCTCTCTCTCTCTCTCTCTCTCTCTCTCTCTCTCTCTCTCTCTCTCTCTCTCTCTCTCTCTCTCCTTGCAGTAGTTCACTTTGACTTCTCTCCGCGTACTTCGTTGTTAGTCAACGGAATAATGGAAATCAATTTATTGCTCCTTTTACTTGTTATTACGTCATTCCTTTGTGCGATACTTTACTTTATATTCTTTTTCTTATTATTTTTGAACAAACTTTCCTTGGAGCTATTAAACGACTGTGGACTCCTATGGATATCTTCTAGGATGAAGAATGCTAAAGACAGAGGCGCGACTTCTACTACGTCAGCTAAACTCGTGGTATCAGCCAAAAGTAGCAAGAAAAGTGGCGAGCGGAATTGCAGCCAGCTACATATACGTACTGTAGCGAGGCGTGCCAGATTCTAGAAAATGATTACCTTATGAGAAAGGAAAACTTAATTAATCTGTTCAAAACATGATCAAAGATGTTAACAAAGATATAATACAATATTAAAATACAATATAATTTTTGAACTAAAAAAAATTTTATATATAATATATAGAGGTAAATTTATATTTAATAAATTTAAATATTTTCTCTTGTTTCAAAATAAATGTATCTAAGGTAAATTTATCTAGGTCTCTCTAGGAGACTTTAAATTGTAACACTATCTTTTTTATAAAATGCGCGAAATAAAATTTGAATTTTTAATTATTTAAAAAAAAAAAAATATTGATAAGATTTCATAAACATATATTTAAGAAAATTCAGCTTTAATTCTAAATTAAATTAAACTTACAATTAGTTCTAAAAAAATATTATTACTACACAAGTATTATCTTTTAACAGTTGTGACAATATTTTTTTTAATATTGGAACGACCGTCTATGGCACGGCTACGATCTTACTCGATCAGCTCGATGCAATTGCAAGCACTTTAGCACTGCAGGGTGGAGAATCATATATGCCATATTGGCGATATCAAAGAAGAACGTAGCGAAGCCGTTTGAAATACATCATACCTTACGCAATGCAATTTCACGATACATCGACCTCTCGTCGATATCACTGCGTCTGCAAACACATTTCGAAAGATACACAGAAAGTGAGAGATATATTGAATAATTTTTTAAAAATTGCGTTAAAGACGATATTGTCAGATGTAGAAATAATATTGATCGTAGCACGTAGATTTATCGTTAGCTTTATAAATCAGCCTCGCGGTCACGTTAAATTCTAAAGCGCACTTGGTTTACGTTGTGCGTTCGTTCGAATACAGTTTACTCGCGATGCTTCTTTTTGGACCTTGTGATTTTATTTTGCCAGCTGCCGCCATAGCGTCGCCTTTAATTCGGTGCAGTTCCTGGCCGCAACTTCTATCGAATTCGCGCACTTGAAAAAACGAATATATAAAGATAAGCGATATATATAAAGTTAAATATTCAAAAAATTTTCTATACGGGCAATATGCAACAGCGAATACTCAAAAAATTTGATCAATTGAAATTGCTAACGACAGTGATTTTATATTAAACTGATATTTTTTTATTCAAAAATTCTGAAATATTCTTTTTCGAAAAAGATTTCGATACGATATAGCTATTGCGTTATTCATACAGATAAAATTAAAATTTAAAAATTAATATTATGCTGGGCTTATAATACAGAGTCCTTTAATTTTATTTAGAAAAAAATAAAAATAGAGTAACATTATCGTTTCTCTGCAACCTGCATTACGACTTATATCGTAAATATTGCGGTAAAGTTCAACGATCGAGAAAAATATTTCATTTAAGTGTTCGGTATGTTTTTGATACACGCGCGTTTGCGCCAAGATTTATGCGGCGAGATATACTTTTAAGTAAATCGAACTCGGGGGTCTCATCCGCGTATTATTTCCGTGCAGTTTCGCGCTTTGTTCCATCTTCATTTATCTAGCTCTTTATGTGCGCGTAATCTACCGTGTGGCGAAACATTGCAGCCAGTTTTCCTTGAGAATTGATAGCACTGCGTGCACACGAGAAACGATCGCTATCGATACAACGGAAATGCACTGCGAAGAAAACAGCGGGGCCACCAACAACTCGCCGAGCTTATCTTACAGAGGCAATTTCGAGTAGTTAAAGTGATGTAGATTCTATCCGAAGAACGGAATTACAAGCATGCCTCAAACGGTATGGAATTGTATGTAGAAAAACAGTGGTTAATAGCTTTGAAAATAAAATAGTGATGATGAAACATTATTTGTCGAAGAAAAATTCTAAATTATATAATTCACAAAAATTATACATATATATGTATAATTTTTGTGAATTATATAATTTAGGATTTTTCTTTGACAAATAATGTTTCATCATCACTATTTTATTTTCAAATTATAAATATATATATATATATATATATATTTATAATTGTAATAATAATTAAATTATATATACCTTATATGGTTTAAAACTAATGACATTATATATATATATATATATATATATATATATATATATACATACATATATATATATATATATATATATAGTTTTTTAAAAATATATACATATATATAAAACTTTGACTGCAGGAACTTTCAAATGCTCATCATAAAATTCCATGCATCCCGAGTTTATAATGAAATTTCAGCCACTTTCATGGTGCTTTATAAAAGTTCAGGAGAGTACAAGAGAAACTTGAGCCGTTTCGTAGGTTGGCGTAGAAATTTAAAAAAAGTGCTGTATTGGTTAATTTTTTTATCGCCGACGTTACAATGATGACTATACTATATACAGGTTTGAAATATAAGTTTCTCTCGAGAAAGAATGCCAAGATGCTTCTAAAATGTCATAAAGAATAATTTTTCTGTATAAAAAAATGTATTGAAATCAAATGTATAGATAATAATATGCTTATTTTTATATGATGCAAAATGAGGAAGTAATCAGTTACAATTTATGTACATATATATCTACATATTATACTATTAATGTGTTATGGTACAAAAATTAAAAAGTTTACAAAGCAAATAGAATTATTAGTTTAGTTTCTGAAAATCATACATAAAACTTTTCTTTAAAATCTGACCAGATTAATTTACAGAGCACTAGCACGTACTGTCGTAAAAATGTATGCGTGCAGCATGAATATTAACTCTTGACGTATTTTTAGAGAAGCTTTTTAGAGAACGTGCCAACGTGAGTAAATCAGAAGCTAATTATTAATCTACGTAATTCAGCGAACAATCTCTCTGCGATATAAAAATAACAAAATTTTAAATACATTAATTCAATGGTAATTTTGTTAGTTGTGTATATAATATGTTACTTTTGCCACCAATTATAAATAGTTTTTTTTTTTTTTTTTTTTTGCAAAGTTGACAGTATTCCAAAATTTAAAATTGATTTAATGTAAATTTAATTTAATTTTAATCTCTTTAGTGAAAATACGCGCGAGAGATAAATTCTGATGTAAATATAATATTTTTATTTGACCAAAAAAAATTGAATTATTTACAGTATTCATTGACGAGTTATTAATATTGATACACATCTGTTCTCCAAATTTTAATAAAATTTATATATTTATATAAATGTTTTTTTGTTTGTAATTACAATTGTAGATTTACGAAAATTACGCGATAATATTGTCCGCCTTTCTCAACGATTCTACGTCGAACGTGATCAATCGGTGCAAAAAGATCAAGGCAAAGCCAAAGACCATTTAAACGTTTTTCTAACAGAATCATTACAATCGTACGAGGGTGAATCGTTCGGGGAAACGACTGAAATGAAAGAAGATTCCAATCTGCCGTTGCGAGACAGACAGACAAGAAGTCGCGAAAACCCGAAGTCGCGCAGAAGATAAAAGTGGAGAAAGTGGAGTCAGTCGTCGTCGTCGAAAACGCAAGAAGAACAACGCGACAGAATGGTAGGTAGGTAGCGGCTACAAAGCCGTTGGAACACGAGTTTCCAGCTCGACGTTCTAAAACGAGTAGGAGGGAGCGACGTGGCGAAAGAAAGGGGCAAAAAGAAGTGGCGAGGAAAAGCGTAGAATTGCGAGCAGGTCCGGTCGGCGAAAGAATGGGAAAAGTTAAGGGACGACGCGACTTGTCTTGGGACGAGAGGGGTGGTTTCGTTCGCCCCCTTCGCTCGTTTCGGACTGTTTAAATCGTCCGCTGGGCGTTCGCATCCTTATACTCGACGCGTCTCTTCCTCCCCCTCAAGCGTTCGCTCAAGCGCGACGACGGTAGTAAGTATAAGGCTGCACGATAGCGCGAGTTGTGCATCCAAAACGACGAGAGCAACCTGGGGAAACTACCTACTTAATTCTACTCTCCACCCCTGCTGCTACGCCTGCTGGGACGTTTCGTGTTTCGGGTGAAAAATACATGCTTCCTCGCACATTCGTTTCCGCGAATGTTCACCGGTAATGACGTATGCGGTGGACGCTCTGCCTTAATTTCCTTTTGCAGTTTCTGTAGTTACACAGTCTGATGAATTGTTAAATTATGGCACTCTGCAGAAAAATTCTCAAAACAAAACTCGATCACTTCGATATGCAACGTGAAAACATATCTTGAAACTTTATACTATTATTTATGTAAAATTTCAAAAAAATTTTGTCAAAAATGAATAAAAAGAAAATCACTTTTTCTAATTGTAAAATTCATATATAAGCAAGTATGACATTGATGTTTATTTTAAGAATAAAACATCTTGAAATATGTTAGTATAAAATAAATACGCGAAAAACGGCCAGTTAATGACATTTTGATGACGTCCCAATTAAATATCAATAAGATTATAGCAGATGAGTGTTTATGTATGCTTTAATTTCAAAATTATTTCTTATTTTTAACAAATGTGATGTTTATTTCTTCCATAAATTTTGTTTTCAATATGTGTCATATGATAATTTAAAAAAAATACAGCATTACATAATTAAATAAATTAAGATTATAGTATCAATTAAAATCTAATATAAATAAGATTATAATATCAATTAAGGTATAATATTTATGTTCTCTTTTTCTTTCTTTCCTTCTTTTTCTCGCTCAACAGTTATATTGTATACAGATGCCATTTTTCGCCACGATATTATGTGGAATAAACTCTCACTTCGAAAATTTCTGGTATCGCAAAGTGCAATAGTTACAATTGCATCGGGAAGATTCAAGGGATCAAATGTGCGCCAAGTTTTCCGCAGCCGCTGCGGAAGAATGTCATAACGTGGCAGTTGCAGCCGCTGGCAAATCCAGGTCGCGTCGCACGCGATTCCCAGGGAACTCGAGGGAACAACCGAAACTCTTCGGAAGCCGATACACCGTCCTACCGGCTTTTGGATTATTTCGGCTCCACATTCATTAAGCGGACTTGAAATTGCGGCGATCCCCGCGAATGTGTCGGTCAAATTGGCCACCTTGGATAACATCAAGGAGGAATCGGAGGACAGCGCTCGGTGGGATATCGCGGGGATTTTCCAGGCACGCCGGGATCGAGGTTGCAAACCCCCGGCCACAGGAACAGAACAGTAGGGAGAGGGGGTGGCACTGACACCACGACCTACATACAGGCCATTGTGCTCCATGCTGTATATCCCAGTCGGTTGCGTCATCGGACGGCACAGCCGCAATGTCGGGTCCGGATTTCGGACTCGAAGGCGGCGAAAAGGCGATCACCGATCCCCGGGTATCCCGTTCCGTGGTCCGGGGTAGTACTATAGCGAAAAATTCGATTGTGACCCTTGGAACAAAACTTAGATTTAGAATCACAATTGTAAGAGAAGAGTTCGATTTCACCTACATTATTTATTTCTCTTTCGAGTCAGAAATTTTTCTCACACCTCGACTGTTTAATTAAAATTCTTGCTTTGCGATGAATAAAAAAAAACGTTGCGGTTAAATTTTACACGCAACGAATACAATTCTGAAATAAATTCTCAAATAGTTAAATTCAATTATTTTATTAATACTTATATATGTATAATAATATAATAAGTTTTCTAATAAATTCTCAAGTAATTAAAAAAATTAGTAAATAATTATAAAATGTAATCATAAATTTGATTTTTCTTTTAAAACGAACTACCCGCGAGATGAATATGAAATGAAATGAAATGTTGTAGCGTCGCTACAACCACAAGAAAATAAAGGATGCAATTTCTCTTACGAGATATTGGAAATTGTATGAAATCTACATATTTATTATAAGAAATTAGTTTGTTTCCCATGATATTAAACGTTTCGTAGAAATTCGGCCGTATTCTCCACGGCGATCCTTTATTAAAAGTACTCGCTGTTTTGTTATGCAATCTCGCTAACACTTTTCGGCATCGTACTTTCAAATGAAATAATGAGCGAGGGGGATTGTACATCCGAGCCGCAACTGCATTCTACTGCTCGGTGTGCTGTATAATCGAGTTGCGTCATCGGCCGATGGCGCAGCTGCAATGTCGAGCCCGGATTCCGGCCTGGGCACAGCAAACTTGGCTCTTGATCGTTTTCAAGTGGCGCATGCTCGGCACAGTACGATAGAATCGTTCTTTTTTTTTCATAAAATGCTATTTTTCTGCTATTTTGTATAGCGTGTGGCTTAATGAAGGCAAAATGTCGAATAACTGCTCGAGTTGACATTTAAATAAATTGAAAGAAAGAAGCTGTGACAGTAAATTGCGTTGGTGGTGTTAAGGATTTAAGCATTGCACCGAACGATCAATAGAGAACACAGGCTATGAAAATTAAAATTATCAATACAATATCTTCCCTTACAACGCTCTTATTAAAAACTGTGCCTTACAAAAAAGCAATTTCATTTAAAAGGAAAATAAAATTCTTTAAAATACTATTATTATATTATATATTAATTTTATATATATATATATATATATATTATATAAGTCTCTTATTATATTGAGATGGTGAAATAAAAAAGAGAGCAATTTTTAACAATGAATAACTTCTCAAAAATGCATCAAAAATTTTTATGTATGAAACAAATTGTATATTAGGCTCTTTTTAAGCCATCGAACAAAGAAACTTTATACAGAATATTAAAAAAAAGTAATTTAGAACTTAATGTGTCACACACACGCGCACACAGATTTCCACATAAAATGTATCATTAAAGTTAAAATGAAAGACTTACGGGATACATTTTCTCTTTTAACGAACGACTTCATCACTCGTCGTTATAACAAAATCGCTCCGGTTGGACGAACATCGACGATAAACGGGTGCGTATGTGTGTGTGTGTGTGTGTGTGTGTGTAAGAGAGAGAAAAAAGTATAATATATTCAATATTGAAATTTTATTACGTCGTGCGCGTTGCTAACGACGCTGAAGAAGTGCCGGTTCTTCGGATACGTTTCTAGGGTGTCGCGAGACTCTCGCACGGCAGGCGCGTCATTTACCCCTTGTAATTGAATGCGGAACACAACGTGAATCTTCCGGGAGGAAACACGACGTGAATCTTCCGGGAGGACACACGACACAGCAGCGCGAAATCTCTAAATTTATGCAGATTGCACGCGCGGCTCTATTTTGTGCACGTGCGTGTGCATCACGCGTGAATACGATCCGCGCGACGAGAAACAATCGGGAAAGCGTTGAAGTGCTCGGGGCGCGCGCTGCTTTTCCGAGATTTCCATCCCGTTCGTTGAACGAGGCCTCTAACAAATTAAGCCGCGACAATCTGGCCAGAGCAATTAAAAGCAAACAGTTTTATAGCTCGCTTTTCTTTTTTTCTCTCTTTTAATTTGGCGTGCTTAATCGTTATGGGCGTTCCTATTAATGACATTTCGTTATCGCGTTGCTGCATCTGCAAATTCAGCAATTGCATCGTAAAATATACATGCCGCTTATACAGAATATTCAATCGAGCCAACGTAGATTTCTAATATATCCGACTGACATGAGAGTGTCACGAATGCATCACGCATGTGTGTGACGTCGATATTAATTTCAGACATTAATGTGTACACTTATCTAATGCTAAATATATATTATTATAAGATTGAAGCTCTATATACATATATATGTTTAATATTGTGTATGTGTATTTGTATACGCATTTATGTTTTACAATAGCGTTGGTCAATTGAATTTCATGTCGCCAATTTGAGAGAAGGAAAGAAAAAAAAACATATTTTAAATATATGAAATAACTTGGATACACATATCTTATGATTATTTTATTTCGACACTTTAAAATTAGTTTATGCAAACATTATTATAATGCACAGAGAAGATAGAATTTTTATAAAGAAAAGAAAATCGGATGACAAGGAATACATGACGCAAAAATTTTTTAGATCAGGTATACATTGATTTCACGTACGTAACAGGAAATTCAGTTAGCCAATGCAATTGCAACAAACATTCCTTCATTTTATTACATGTTGACCTCATTAGTACTTTATATATTACTGGCAAACTAGATACTATAGATAATCGTATATTAAATTTTTGTTTCGGTAAAAATATTTTTCTCCAATATTATACCAATGTGTTCGTGAAATACCGATAGCCGACTAAAGGTAAACAGTATTATTAATCCTTCGAAAAAATTTATTCGAAAATCAATATATTGTAATATAAAGAGAAGTTTCAAAAACAGTGCAGCACATCATAAATTTTAAGAACGGAAATATATTCTTGTGCGTCATAATCATAGTCTTGACAACATGTCAGTAGTTATGTAAAGTCAATCAATGATCACAGATGGAAATATACATAAATTATACTGATGATTCTTCCTACATGAAATGATTAAATATAATTATAATAGTGAGCATAATACAAAAAATTTTATATATCTAAAATAATTTTAAATTCGTTTTATTAATTATACAATTTTGTCAATTTACATAATTCATAATGTATTAATTATTTTTCTTATTCTTTCATTTTGTGCATTAATGAAATAAAAATTTGATAACAATTTTCTCCTTAATTAAATCTCCAAATCTGAAATTACGGCATTGTTAATTTACAACCTAGCAATAGTAACAATCGCTCTAATTTGAAAATGTGATAGTTTTTAATACACAGCTCTACTTTAAAAAATATATATGCAATATTTTCAAATTAGAATATATTTTAGCTGTTCGATTTGATAAAACGGATGTCCTATTTGAACCTTGCTAGCGTTTGTGTTCTCTAAACTTTGTAGAAGCACCTAATTTTCTAGTTAAATGCTAAGTTTGTTACCAGCCGCATCAGCGATCTTAATTCCTGAACGTTTAGGATAATATGTTGATGGAAACTTTCGTCAAACGAGTTAATTTACATACAATAAATATAGATATGCTTCTAAATTAGTCCTTTGGCATTATCGCATGTATGTAAAAACTCAACCTAAACTGTATATTGATTCATATTTATATTGCGAAAGTTCTAATTTACATAAAACGCATTTATAGAGCAAACGTCGTTATACAAATATAATAGTATTTTCTTGAGATCTTTTAAGTGTCTATTAGTTTCTATGAAAACTTCTTTATCGAAAACATTAGTAATCTTGTTAATTGTCATCATTTTCCAAAAATCAATGGAAGTATAAATAGATAACTTTTAGAAACACTGATTGTGAGTATCAGTTCATCTTGAATCTTAAAAACGCAAAGATGTACTTTATTACTATTATTAATTCCCATATCACGTATAATTTTAAAAATATTGAGTAACAAGAAAAAGGGGAAGAAAGCTTAAAAAAGAGAGAAATATAATTAATCATATAATCATATAATCAGATATATAATCAGATACTCATAATGCTAAACATTTTTACAAAATAATAGTATTATAATAATAGTAGTCAAATATTATTTTTCCATTTGTAGCGACTATTAAATTCATAAAACTTGCCAATCATAATTATGAGGGTGAAGTTTTGACGAATGTAAACGCTAACGTAATTGGTTGGGGAAAAGAGAGTAATACTGGTGGTGGTATAACAAATCTTAAATATCTTACATTGCCGATCATGACAAATTATGAGTGCAGCAATATACTGGCTTAACATCACTGATAATTGCATATTTGCACCCTAGCACAAGATGCTTGTCTGGTAAAATTATGCACAATAATTGTTTATACGGTTATAATAAAATAGTTTGCAATATATTCGGACACATATGTGCGCGAATAAATCTTTCTTTAGTTTTCATAAGTTTTAAGATACTTTTTCATAAATATATAATTTGTTGATTTATGATAATTCCGCGTTTAGGGCGGTGGTCCTCTGACAATAACAGAAAATGGCGAGAATATTCAAGTCGGTATAATGAGTTATGGAGATGCATGTTGCTCTAGCCAAATTCCTAAAGTATTTAAAAGAGTTTCTTTATTTACGGACTAGATTCACGATGTTATGAATACATACTTTAAATATCGAATATACTATTTAGTAACTAATTGAATACCTATAACTTTAATGTAACGTTTGATAACGTAATTTAAATAGATTTCTAAAGATATTTATTATTATTTGAAAATATATAAATTTTCTCTAAAAATTTATAAATTTACATTCATAAAAAATTAAATTATTGAAAAAATAAATAATGTAGTCATTTAAAATAAATATTACAAAATAAACATGATGTATACAACAAGAAAAGAAGCAAGAATTATTAATTTAACCAATTCTCATCAAAATGCAAGACCTGACTTAATAGCCAAGAATAAACAAGAACAAAGAGATTGTTTTATAAGGATATCATTGATTTTTATACTCGTTCAAATTGTACATGAATCAATTTCTGTTTCAAATACGTGATCTGCACAATGTTTGAAAGCAGTGAATAACTTGAGTTAGTAGAACACGAAATCGTCGATCCGATAAAACGGATACGCCCCATTTGAATCTTGCCACCGTTTGTGTTCCAGCTCTAAAGTTTGTAGAAACTCTTGGTTTTCCGGTTAAATGCTAAGTTTGTTACCAACCACATCAGCGATCTTAATTCCTAAACGTTTAGGATATGGCGATGGAAATTTTCGCCAAACGAGCTAACCCAGGTAGAATAGAATGTCACAACAATGTCAAAATACGTCAAAATTACAAAAAAAGAATGATCAAAAAGTAAGTTTTTGTAGTCATATTCTTATCATTTTGACGTCATTTGACGTTACTTTGATATTATCGTGATTTTCTGTTTTACTTGGGAATTTACATAAATATAGACAGACTTCTAACTTATTTTTTCGGCATCATCGCAGTATGTAAAAATTTGATATGTATAAATTGTATATTGATATGAAATTTACATTTCAAAAATGTCAAATCAAATGAAATTTATAAAGTAAACGTCATATTAATATAATAGTATTTTCTCAAGATCTTTTAGTTACAATAAATTCCATTAAAACTTTTTTTATTCATCAAAATCATTAATAATCTTGTCAATCATTTTTCAAAAATTGATGTAACAGTATAAATAGAAAAATCTCAGAAACAATGCACGTCATAGTTCATCATGAATTTAAAGAACACAAAAACATTCTTGATACACTGACAACGATTTTTTCGCACATAAAATGGTTAAAAGCAATTACAAGAGTGAGTATAATGCAACAAAACTTATACGTGCATCTAAAATAATTTTAAATTATTTTTATCAATTACACAATTATGCAATCGTATCAATT
This sequence comes from Anoplolepis gracilipes, assembly GCF_047496725.1. NCBI lineage: Eukaryota > Metazoa > Arthropoda > Insecta > Hymenoptera > Formicidae > Anoplolepis > Anoplolepis gracilipes. The sequence goes on along the minus strand of NC_132976.1, from coordinate 4,857,138 downwards.
TATATATAAATGTATATTGTAACAATTTTTTTCTTATTCTCATTTTGCTTATATAATATAAAGTTTTCTCCTTAATTAAATCTAAACTTGAAATTATCAATTTACAAGCAAATGATATTATCGCTTTAATTTGAAAATATAATATTTTAACGCCCATAAATGAAAAAGAAAGACTTCAATAATAAACAAAAAGTATCGCAGGGCTTAAGTAGCGAGCAACAGAATACAATATAATTAGAGTCAGATTATAAAATTTAATGTAATCTTTTTGTTTATTATTATTGGAATCTTTTGTTTACGCTGGCGTCAAAATGGTTTCTAACCGCAGCGTCAATATAAATTTATTTTATTTATTCAAATTTGGTTTGATTACAAATCAAATTATTAAAATGTTGGGAGAAACATAATTGCAATATTATAAGAATTAATTTATAAATTTCACTTTCTCCAATTGCATCGTGAATGAAATTTTTCTACAACATATTAACATCATGAGAAATCTTACGTTCTTTTACTTGAAATCAAAGAGAGCGATGTCAAAAGCAAAACTTCTCTTTATTCTTATTGTCAGACTACTACGCATTGAGATCAATAATGTATACAGATGTTTATAGTTTTTACAGGATTGTCTCTTTAAATTATCAACAGATATTTTTAGATTATTTCTTCCTTACATTTGGACTATTTTTTTGTATTGGAACTTCTCGCTCTGTTTACTTTTTTTTACAAAAGATAATATAACAGACTTGAAAAAAAAGTTCTATTGGCTTTATGGTGAACAGAGGCCATCCAAAACAATTAAACAAATTAATTTTTTTTAGTTGAGCATAGACCTCTTATTGACGGTAAAGAAAATAAATTTAAGATTGAGCAATGACCCTGCTCACTTTTGATATAATAAAAACTTTTTCGACAAAAGAGATTCCACTGTCTGTTAGTAATAATAATAATATAAGTAAGATTAAGATCCTTCTTCATTTCACTTCTTCCCTTATCACTGAGAGACAAGTGGTTTATCAATCTCTCATCAAGAGAAATTCCGATCAAAGTGCGCGGTGTTGTTTGTTGTTTGTTAAAGAAAGGTTTTGTTTGCCTACAGTTATGTTTTCCATCTTTGATAAAAATAAAGTTATTATTGAATTCATTAAACACGTAAAAAACAATTTACATACAAGATAATTAAAAAAACACAAGCGGATATTTTTATTAATATTAAAATCACTCACTTCCTATTATTCAAAACTTATTACATCATCATTTTTCTTTTAATACTATTAACAAAGATATTTTACATGCTTTACCTATCACAAAAAATTTTATCAAAGACAATAGAGAGACGTTCTGTTTACTCGTCGCAGGTAAACGAAACATTACTGTTGCGTTAGACAAATCTATTTATATCAATAAAATGGAAGAGCTACTTAAGAATAACAACACATATATCATTGATAAGTACTTAGCGCAAACCTCCTAATAAAATAGCAGCAGATTTACACTCTTTGTTGACGAGGTGAAGAGGGAGAATATATTATAGATTCGACGTATCATGTTTACTCTCCACCGTTCTATTGTTACCTACAGTCACAAGTTGCCAAAGATATATAAACAGAACCATCCATTCAAAGTCATTGTATCTTTTATTAATAGCCCATTTTAGTGGGTCCTTCTGCTCTTTTTAAGATATTTAATTTTTAACTCTTTCCATCCAAGTGTAAAACTTATAATGTAAATAGATTTAAATAAAGGCTAGATTTTTTAGATGTTACTATTATCTGTCAGAATTATCATTTTCTTTTTGTTTGATTGCATAAGCCCGCACTTTTCTAGGCAGATAAAACTGTCACTCTCAATATCCATTATATCAAAAAAGATAAATTATTATTGGCCTTACAGATCGAACATTTCTCCTTTCTTATTCTGTTTTTCCATTAAAAAATTTTTGCTTTCATCATTAAAGTCTTATTAGAGAATGGATAACTGTTTAATTTTATTTTTCAAACAAATAATTTTAATTTCAAATATCTTTTCCACTATACAAAAACATTAACAGAGAAAGATATTAAATCCGGATTCGCGCTCATTTTTCCTACTTTCTTATGTTAAGTCGATTTCGGCGAAATTCAACTCGATTATAATCAAAACATCGATTTATACGATCCTCGTACACGGGACTTGATAGCCTCAAGCCGTTCATTCGAGTACATAAAGTTCTTGTACCACATTCTTGTCATAACAATGTTACATATAGGATAAACTGCGGAGATTGTGGTGCATTCTACGTTGGTCAGACGAAAAGAATATTAAAAACTCGTATTATCGAATATAATAATCATATAAAGCGATTCTATCCTCAGAGATCCGTTATTATAAATCATCACAGAATTTTAAAAAATCATAAATTTAACTAGATGGGATACAGATCTTGAATAGCGAGCCTAGTTAGCATGAAAGACTGACGTCGGAAACGCTATTTATAAAAAGATAGATTTCTAGCTCAAACCTACAAGATGAATTACTTAATCAATTATATTTACCTATCATCGACGAGAAAGATTTGATAGATCTCCCTCCCTTCCTCTCTCTCTCTCTCTCTTTCTTTTGGTTTTGATTTTGTCTTATTGTGCTATGTTTCCGAGTTCTCCAGTACTTTCTCCACCCCTTTCTCCTTTATCAAACCCTCCTCCAAGAATTTTTACTCCTATTTCTTCCAATTCTCTTTTAGAATTACTCCTTAGGTTATCTTTTCTTCTTCCCTCAAAACCCTCTTTCCTTATAATCAATCCCCGCTCCTTCTACTATTATCCTAAAAGATTCCTCTCCTTTCTCTTCTCAATCTCACGTGTGACCATCAAGGAGAGTGAAACGATTTTGGAGACGCTTGGACAGCTTTGCTATCGATTTACCTGACCTTGAAGAAGAATCACCCGACTCCGGAAATGAATAGGTGATTGCGAAACGGAGTCGGGTGATATATATTTGAAATGATATATATGTTTTATTTAATTTCTTTCCTTTAATTTAATATTTTTCTAAAAATTTCATTTTATTAGTTCAAAAAATAATCTATTAATCATTCAAAATTATTAAATAATTTATTTAATTAATTAATAAATTTCCCTCGAACTTTTTTTAATTCCGAAGTCACACAAGGTCTTGTTTAAGAGAGATTAAATTGCCTACTAAAAAGGGAACACCGAGCAAACAACTTATATTGATAAGTAAGAGGGACCTATCTAGTTGCTGACTTAGTCTAGAGTCTCTATGTTCTTGGCCTCGAGACTGCTTATCAGAATCTCAGGTTTCCAAATAAGTAGGTTAGGTTCTTAGGACTCTTCCTTTGAATTGAGTATAGGTTAAATCTAACAGTATAAATAGAAAAATTTTCAGAAACAATGAGTTTCATCATGAATCTTAAAAACGCAAAGATGTTCTTGTGTGGCGTAGTCATCTTGGCCAGTATAATATGCCAATGTGTTCAAACTCGATACATTGATGACAATTCTGTCGTACATGAAATGATTAACAGAAATAACACTGGTGAGTATAAAACAACAAAAACTTTATATATCTAAAATAGTTAAAATTTTTTTTTATCATAATTACACAATTTTAGCAATTCACATACATAATTTAAATTGTAATCATTATTTTTCTTATTCTGTCGTTTTGTGTGTCAGATAAAAATTTTCTCCTTAATTAAATCTGAAATTATTGCATTATCATTTTACAACCAAATAACAACAATATTGCTTTAATTTGAAAATGTGAAATTTTTAACGGCCATAAGTGTGACAAAAAACTCCAATAATAATAAACAAAAAGGAGCGAACAACAAATACAGCATAAATATCCGTAAAAATATTGTTTACAATCATTTTTTTTTTAGATTGAAAGATATCGTGAATGCCTTATATAAAATATGACAGCCGCTGTCACGATGAATGATTGCTACAGTGTGTCTGGGCCAATGTTATCCTCCATTACATACACCTCTGTTTTATTACTTGGAGTCAGATTATATATAAAATATAGTACAGATTTAAAATAGATTATTATAATAGAAAATTTAATACAGATCAGGTCAAAATTTAAAACATACGTTAACGAATATCACGAAAAACCCTCATAGGAGACGCAATTATGTACAATTATATACCTGAATGAAAAAATTTAATTTAATTAACGATAAGTAACGGCGAGACGCAAAGACAAAAAAATTAATAAATTACAAGACGCAAAATATAAAGGTAAAAAACAAGGTAAAATACAGACGTTTCTGTCCTTGACACAATCTACTCTTGAAAAATATATATGTAATATTTTCAATTTAGAATATATTTTTAGCTGTATCAACTTTGTATTAAAACTCTTATATTTTTCAAATAACAGATGGTCTAAATATAACTATCTATATAACTTTTATTAATGCCATCATTTTTCTTAAATGTTCTAGAAGTAATTTCTTATAGCGGGTGGATCATCTGTAAAATCTGGACAATTTCCATACGTGGCAGTGGTACACAGACTCAAGGATGGCAATACAATAAGTCAATACGGCGGCACAATCATATCTAATAGATGGGTTCTCACAGCTGGACATTGCGTAGTAGACTATCCATAAAAATATCATGTCGTGTTTGGTGTCATTAACAAGTCCGGTATAGGAGGTGGTTGGCTTGTTGGTCCCGGAGTGTCAATGATTACAACTGAAGTAGTCTTACATCCAAAATACAAAGAAATTGTCAACGATATTGCTTTACTTCATATGCCGCGTTTTCTGGTAAATTTATTTAAATTAATATTCTCTCTTTTCTATTTACACGTCGCATCATTACTATTTATGTATATGAGTGTATACCCAGATTTTTATTAATATTTATTAATTCTCATATCACGTATAATTTTAAAAATATTGAGTAGCAAGAAAAAGAGGAAGAAAGCTTAAGAAAGAGAGAGATATATAATCATATAATCATATAACCAGATACTCATAATGTTAAACATTTTTACAAAATAATAGTATTATAATAATAGTAGTCAAATATTATTTTTTCATTTGTAGCGACTATTAAACCCATAAAACTTGCCAATCATAATTATGATTGAATGTTAACGTAATTGATTGGGCAAAAGAGAGTAACACACAATGACAATGGTACATTGTCAGATCTTAAATATACTACATTGCCGATCATGACAAATTATGAGTGTAATCAATACTGAAACATCACTGATAAGCATATTTGCACTTCAGCATTAGGACAAGATCCTTGTGAGGTAAAATTATACACAATAATTTTTTATAATGGTTATAATAAAATATTACGAGTTTACAATATTATAAATATTCGGATATATGTATAATACATGCGCACGATAATCCTTGGTTCATTCTTTGGTTTTAATAAGTTTTAAGGTACTTTCTCATAAATAGATTTATTGATTTATGATTATACTGTGTTTAGGGTGACAGCGGTGGTTCTTTGACAATAACAGAGAATGGCAAAGATATTCAAGTCGGTATAATGAGTTATAGAGATACATTTTGCCCTAACCAAATTCCTAAAGTATATACAAGAGTTTCTTCATTTACAAACTGGATTTATAGTGTTATAAATATATTCTAAACATCCCATATACTGTTTTCCTATTTAATATCTATTCAATATCTGTAACTTTTAATGTCACTTCTGATAACTAATTTAAATAGATTTGTAAAAATATTTATTATTATTTGAAAATATAGAGATTTTCTCTAAAAACGCGTACAAATTTATATTCATAAAAAATTACGAGTATATTAATAAAAAAAATAATGTAGCCATTGAAAATAAATATTACAAAATAAACATGATGTTGAAAGAAAAGAAAAATTATTCATTTTAACAATTCCTATCAAAATGCAAGACTGGATTTATATGAAAAGGGGTTTGAATGAACAGAGGTTGTTTTATAGGGATTATATTATCGATTTCTATACTCGTTCAAATTGTACATAGATCAATTTCTATTTTAAATATTTGCGATCTGCATTCTATTTAAAAGCAGTGAGTAACTTGAATTAGTAGAATACGAAATGCTCGATAACTACAGCACACATAAATTTTTTTTCGCTTTGCAGATTCATGATAAACTGTTAGGCGGACTGTTCCGGAGATAAAACGGATAAAATGGATATGTCCTATTTGAACTTTACCATCGTTTGTATTCTAAAGTTTGTAGAAGTTCCCGGCTTTCCGGGAAATTCAAATGTAAAATTGATTACTAATCGCATCAACTATCTTGATTCTTGAACGTGTAAAAATTATTCTATCATCATATTAATGATGATGGAAATTTTCGTCAAACGACCTAAACAACAATATAAATATAGATAGAGGCTTTTGAATTATTTTTTCAGTATTATTGCAGTATGTAAAAATTCGAAGTAAATTATATACTGATACGAAATTTACATTCCGAAAGTTCCAATTCAAATAAAATGCAACTTTATAAAACAAAATATTATACAAATATAATAACATTTTCTCTGAGATCTTTTAAGTACAATATATTCTATAAAACTTTCTTATGCGTTGTAAAAATCATTAGTAATCTCGTTAATTGCCATTATTTTTTGAAAATCGATGGTAACAGAGATAATAGAAATAAATAAAAAATTATAACAGTACGTCTAACAGTTTATTTGCAAATGGAAAATCATTTATGTCTGTCGTAGTCATTTTGAGCAATTCACAGTATGTCGAAATGCCCGAAGTCAGTACTACATCGATGGAAATGTCACATACACGAAATATAGAATGATTCTATTGCATATGAAATAAATGATATTGCAAATAAAGCTAACGGCACACGGTACGATTTTTTTTACAGGTTTTGTTATTTGATTCGTTACGTGTTGTTTAGCGAGGTACTCTGCATGTTTCAATCATAAAAATACTACTAGTTTTGGTTTCACATATGTAGATTATCTTACGTGTTAACTTAATATATTTAGTTATAAAATTTCTGGAAATTTCAACATATTCTTCAAAATTGTAAAAATTTTCTAGATAATAGCCAATTATAATAAACTTTGTCGTACAATAAATAAAATTACCTGACATACATTCACTCATATGGAACAGTATTCAGAAGACAAAGGTGATCAATGAGCAAGCCAACGGCACAAAAAATTATTAATTATTGGTTTTTATTCAACTGTTGTGCAACCGTTGTTTCCTGAACGCAACCAATATTTTAGATTAATAAAAATATTTAAAGTAAATAAATAAAATATTCAAAAAAAGGGAAGAGGAAAAATATAGTAAGTAAAAAGATTTAATAGACTTTAATAATTGCAGCAAATTATGGTATATATTATGATACGCTATAAACATATATATATTTCCTTTTTTTTTTTTTAATATTTGGCAGATGTGATTTTTTGCTTTCTCTTGGAATTATATGTTTTTTTACAAATTTTAGCATATCATAATACCATAAGTTAGGTCTGTATATAAGGAAACATGTATGACATATATACATATGTATACAGGGTGTTTCATCTTAATAGCTTTAAGCTATTGCTTAAGTCTTTGCTTAAGTAAATAGTTAAAAAAGGTTCTTACAGCCGATTATTGTGTAATCAACAATCTACGAAGACTTTTTTTGTCACGGAAAACTAATATAATTTTCTCATTAAATCTAGCTATGCGAATTTGTTGGATTATTATACAATGCAGTTGGCATTAAACGATCGACAAGTTTCACGATTGTCAGATCAAACGTGACAATTAATCGTCTATCGCGGTTCAACGTAAATGCAACCTATTCGCATAACACGAGTGATTCTAATCGACATGACATCGACTCGACGAAATTTGACACATGAACTTCATTTCATATATCATGCGGTAGCATCCAGAGGTCGGATGTTCGCTCGCGTTTAACGTATTAGTAAATCAAGAACAATTACTGCTGCACTACATGCTCGCAGTAATAACGCGAGCCGAAAAGGGTTTAAAACACAGGGTAGATACATGCTTGACAATTGCGCTTTTGCAATTGTCCGCGTAAAGCGACACTAGGATAACTTGTTCCCGAGTCGAGTTACAAGCGATTGTCCCGAGGGGGTTAACAACTATCCGGGCAGGACCCTCTTTTCGCCATCCCATCCTCTTCGGGAACGGCGGGGAATAACCGCGTTTCCTCCTTCCATCTACGGTCATTACCAGCTATCGCGCGGAATACGACTTCGGTCTTGTGGACCGTGCATAATGGCCACTCCATTCCACGCCATTGTGACGTCGCCTTTAAAAGCTCGCCAGCGTACTCGACGAGATGCTGAATAAGCGAAACCGTTTGGCGCCCTCTTACGCATTTCTGTAACCGTGTTCACCCCTTCGTTAGGAAGAACCAGTTGTTAGTTTAGAAAATCATCACGCTCCTCGGTGCATCAGTTTTTCACATCCATTACCATTTACGATACTTAATTACACATTATAATATATCTATTTAAATATTAAATAAATTACTTGAAAGAAATAAGGCTCTTTAATGTTTATAAACACGAAACTTTAAAATATGAGCGACTAAGAGCCGAACGTGGATGATAGTGCATTGATGGTAGTGCGAAGAAAAATAATTTTTCTGCAAAACTGATAAGTGCACAGAGCACATATTTTTCTTGGTGTATTTACTAGATCTAATAATATTTAAATTCTCATTTTTCAGAATTTTATAAATCCCTCTTTACCATCCTAAAGAGATGTAGGCGAGAAAAATATTGGGACGAAGTCGCTGAATCAGGAATCGAAGTCGATATTAAATATTAAATTTTATTAGAAAAATATGTTTCTTGTTAAATGCACATTTTTATTGTTATAAATAGATAAATAAATTATTTATTTTATTGCAATCTAGGATAATTTATTAATCATTGCGTTTTATATAAAATGCAATAATTAATACAATTTATTCTGAATCTCTTCAATTTCTGTGAAATTCTTAAAAAATCAATGTATTTTTATGTATAATTCTCTATTTATCAATTTTATAATACGAATTGATCTTAGTAAATTTTAATGCATTTTCTCGAAATAAGTTCGAAATTTAGAAAGGATTTAAACATTTCATGAATACACGAAAGAATGTAGGATGTGGATTTTCTTTTCCGTTGCAATCGACTTATCGAGTGAGACCAGGTCAAGCTGAAAACAACATCTGTGGAGTGTCGACTTCGAGATAGACGTTGGAGACAGCTAACACTATATCCGAATCCGGGATCAAACCTTCGTCCAATCGGCCGGTCGTAAAATCTCGGGCAAACGCGGTGAAACTTAAAGCCATTTCTATAGCTGTTCGAAGCTCACACGTTTGTAAGTCTTGCAGACTAAGCGCCTGGAACGCAATTAACTGCTAATCTGTATAAATTCTGACAGTGATATATTAGAGATTTTCACAAAATCTTCTCTTTGCTCTTTGTTTTATTTTATTATTTATCCGATACTATCAACGTTTCGAACATTTTAAAACTTTTAAAACATTTTAGCAAAAATAAGAGAAATAGAGAAAGAAAGAGATTTATTTTAATAATATAAAGTATAAAATTACAAGAAAAATTTGAAACGCTCAAACATTTCTATCAACAATATTATTTCATTTTTTAACTTTTTTATACAAAAAAAATCAATAAAGTCAACATCTTCAAAAAGATTGATATATTAGTTACGATTTTTCGCATAACAGTTATATCCATCGAGATGCGAAAAAAATGCAAGTGAGTAACGAAAGCAAAATCGAAATTCTTGAATGAAAAATAGAAAAGTTTGACAGATTTCAAGGGATCATTCTTATTACAGGAAGCAAGAGGTGAAACGAACGACCGGCGGAACGAAAATCCGCCATATGTTCGTGCTGGAAGATTCGATATAAGTACAGAGCCGGTAGCGGAATAGGAAGTCGAATTTTATAGGTTCGTAGGAGTTCTCTTGACGTTTCCACAAGATATATTACATCTTCCGATGTGCCACTGATGATCGAAAGTTTCCTACCAATCTGCTTCTCGATGCAAATTGATAGCATTTATATGCATTTCAAACAATTATGATTAGAAAAGTGTTTGCGATACTTAGATAAACCTAGATTCGAACTGTCAGAAAAGTGAAATAAAATAACGTATTAAAAAATTATATGTATAATAGTGAAAATATAATTAAATATTATATATTAGTATTTCGAGAATCACATAACAAACCAGATATGAAATTATGAATTATCTCCGCTATTAAATATCAAATAAACTCCAAGGATTTTTAAATTTAAAATTAAAAATGATTTTACACGCGCTCTGATGCGTTCAAGAATTTTATGCTTGTGCAGTTATTGCACGACAACTGGCGATGAAAGTAAAGGTCCTTGGATCGGAAGCAGTTACTTGTCCAGATCTTTCAATTCGCTGTACGATATTTATTACACGCACTGATCAGAGGCAGCAATCGCGAAAGTAGCACGCCGTTATCGAGCCGTGCACGATGTATAGCTGTATCTGTATTCGGACTTTACCCGGTATAATCGACAGCTCACGGTTTCCGACGGAAGGGCAAGAGAAGTAGAGGATGTGAACGAACGAGGAGAAAAGTAAGTTTAATGGGTCAGGACGCGAGAGGCGCAGCCTCCCATCGATCATTTCGACCATCGAGAGTCGAAGAGAAGAATATCTACAGAATTATTATTCAGACCGAGTGTGAATTCTCTCTCCCTTCTTCTCTTTCTCTTTCTTCCTCTCAATCTTACTGACTTTCGCGAAGTTATAACGACCAAAGTACGCTTTCTTGAACTCCGTCCTCGTTATCGTACGGGATAAATACGTGATTTACATCGACAGTGTCGCGCAGATGCGCATTGCTCATTTGAATTGCAACTAGATCCTGGATTGTCTCATTTTCTAGTAGAAAAGAAAATATAAAACATAAAAAAAGGAAAGATATTCACTATATTATTCACTATATTATTTTGGTGTGAAATCATATGTAAATTATATTCATTATTGTTTCATTTAATTATATGTTACATTATATTATTAATTATTTTATTTAAATTATATGTAAATCACATACACAAATTACGCATTTAACATCTTTCTGAAAAAAGTCAGGATCGCATCTCCGTGCCTCAAATTTCTAGCCTGTCTCGTTTTACCTCTTCTTATATCCTTCTGATTTGTGAGAGACTTTTTACGCGATGCTGCTGGTATTTTTAATTATTGAAGAATGCAATATCGCTATACGTATAAAAGCGACAGCAGTAAAGTAATATAATTCTCTCCATATCTCGGATAATCGAAAAATAATTAATACTGCGATGTATCATGTAGACGGTGTCTCGGGAGGATACTCGGCAGGAACATGGCTCTCCTCGTTACAATTCTATATTCCATCAGTGCTTATATTTTACAATCGCTCGATATTCAATACATATGTATATGTATATGTATATTTACATATGTATGTATTTACTTAATTACAAACACGTACTATGCGCGCCCGCGCGCCGGGCGATACATTTCGCGCACACCGCCTGTATCAATTAACAATTATCCTATTAAATAATTCCAACGTTCGATCGTTAATATCGCCCATCGCAATTAGTCTCGTCGGTCCATAAACGACCGCGCGCATAAACCTCCGCGAACAACGCGAGCCCGTCCGTATTTCATCGGCACGTCACCCCTTCCCCTCATTAAGATAGTAGGCGCTAAGTGCGATAAAAACGCCGAGACCTAATTTCTTCCCCGCAACAGTCGCCTTCGCTTCTGGGGTCATTATTTCTCAGACGATTACGTTATCACCCCGACTGCTCGCGTATCAATGTCGAGCATCGCGGACCTATTAATTGTGCGGTTCTATCGCGGCAGCTGCCTAAATTAGTCCGCGAATTAATCCCCTTGCATTTGGTGCTCGCTCAGTGACGAACATCCCTTCTTTCCACGAACATTTATAATCGACTAATAATGTATATACAGTCGAGGGAGATTATTAAGATCGGTTATATAAATAGCTACATAATATTTTTTAAGAATAAGAAACTGATAAAAATATATACTATATAAATTGATCTAATACTTAATAAAAAAACTCAAAGGTATAAGACTATATTTATAACTCGTTATAACATCACGAGTAACCAGTTATTGGAAAATAATTAAGATAAAATAGCCTTTAATTATATAATGCAAAGTATTTTCTGTAGAAAAAAATACTCGGACTTTTTTCTTACTGAATAGGAAAGTCAAGAAGAATTGGTACCTATAAATTTCCGCTTATATTAAACTGCATCCTCGTCATGCACCATGGTCTTCGCTAGCGTTATAAATTGAAGTAATATTAATCACCGAATATTTCGTCCGTTCGGTGACGATGATGTCGTGATACATAAGCCCGGTGATAATTAATAAGCTAGAAACTTTGGTTATTCCGCATCAACCATAATAATACGCAGCGATGCGGGCAAGATACGACAGCGTTAGACAACAGACTCGGCTGATGAATCATTAGCCGAATCATTAGTCGGCTTAGCAGACGTGACAGATTTTCAGTAAGCCGAACATTGGGCCATGTGAGCTAATATATGCGAAAGTAACAATGTTCATAATCAGTTATGACAGCGCGGTGAAACTCGTCGCACTTGAATGCGACACGTTTGCCGTCGCGTGATATACATACGTAAATGATCGCGTCATCTGGAGTCCCCCCAAAATCAATTTTAATGACGCAAAATCAGGACGGAATTGTTACGTGGTGGTCTCCTGAGTAACAGTCTGACGAGTCAAAATATAAAAGTTTAATTAATATTAAACAATTTCTAATTTTTAAACTTTCTACATTTAATTAAGAAGAATCATGGAAATAAATCTTTACTCTGAGAGAAACGTGAAAAAAATTACAACATTAATAAATTTGTTTTATGTATTTATATGTATCTCGTTTTGATTTCTGAAAAACATCGACATAAAGCAATTTTTATACGTAATTTGCGCTGCAAAAATCAAACGAAGAATCAAAGTTAATATACAAGTCACGGTAAAAATAGATCGAACAGTACAAGGATGTTTTAAGCTCGTTACGAAACTACGATTTCCTTTTAAAGCGATCGCAGAAAGTCGGCTGCAATTTCGACGAAACCACCGGTCGATTTTCACGAATGGTTTCAGCACAGCGAGGTGGTACGTCATTTCCTCGTAATATCCATCTTCTCCGTTCCCTTTTCTCTCTCACTCAGAAGGCTTTTGTACTGACTGCCGTACGATACATGCATTTCACTGTGTGTGTAATACGAAGTCGGGTTTCGAGCCTGTAACTTCTGTAATCAAGCGACCGTCGACATAAGAGATATAGCGAGAAGATACGAGAATCGCCGGAAAGAGACGAACGAAACGGGAAGTAAATCGTACGTCGGAAGCGATTCAGCGCGGAAAGGGCATCTTACAAGAGGCAAAATCTACACGCGAAATCTCCAACATGTATCATTCTTTGATGTTGTAATTTTTCTTGTCATTTATACGGGTATCTGTGTCTCTGATATATCACGAATTCTTATTTTAAAGATAAAGACAGAATCGCCTTTTTTTTTATCATTGAATAATAAATCGCCATAACCGCGATGTGATAAATGTATTAAAATATTTCTGGATTATTCTGGATTTCGTATTTCTGGAAACCTTCGAATCGCCTGACACTGATTTATGATCCTTGATTTATCACCAAAATAAGTCACACACATTTCTGTCTTTCTTTCTCTTATTTTATCTTTCATTTTAAGAAAAAAAAATAGAGTCTTTATTTGATGTAGTCCGGTTTTAGTCCTGGGGTTCAGAAACAATGTAACGAGTAGGCTCATTGTTATGGGTTATATTATGTTTATATTATATTTTGACGATAGTCAAAGTCATGAATATTAATCGCTCGCGACGTTCGAAATACTCAAGAGAAAAGACATCTCTCTGATTTTCAGTAGTAGAAATAGTCGGTGGCGCCAGACACTCTCCATTCTACCGTCTATAAGCAATGATTTTAAGGTGTGAAAAAAAGAAATGTGTCAATACGCGAACAAATAGCATGAAATAAGAAGGTGTGAACTTTTCAAACACATTAAAAATCTTTAGAAAGCATTTTAAAAGTTAAGAAAAATATATACTTACATAAGATGTATTAAATAACTTAATGTATTTTAGACTCATTGTCAGAATTAAATACTCATAACGTGCATATTTGCTTAGAAAAATAACGATATATATACACATATATATATATATATATATATATATATATATATATGTGAAATATTATCAAAATAAATAAAGCTAATAAATTTAACCAAAGGCAGATGTAGTCATTCAATTGTTCTGTACCGTTTGCTCCCTTCCGGTCCCCGGAGAGATACGACGGGACCGGATTGGTATTCGCGTAAACGTCGAAAAGAGCAAAACGGTGACAAGAAAGAGGGATGCTGATACACAGACCGGAACGAGGACTCGAAAGCGAGTCGTCGGCAAAAGCAATGTAGTGTCATCGTTCTCTGCCGTTATACATATGCGGAAACCACGTCCCGTTATCGCATTTTATCAGGACCTAAACCGCTGAAAACCACCCTTGCTCTCTCCACCGTTTTCGCGACTGTTCCTCTCTATATGTGTTTCCCGCATCCGTTATATGTATGTTTGCCTAATTCGATTCCGCGCCGCCGCACAGCGTAATGGAAATAATGAAATTCTTCTCACAATACAATGCTCGTATTATCGTTGCGACGAACGTGCAAAATGAACACAATTAGGAGGATGAAGATGAGCACAAATATATATACTTTTTTTGTTAAAAATGCATACCCCCTCCATCATTTTGTCAATCGTAGGTTGGCAGTAGTCGAGAGTAAAAAGAGAGAAAATTAATAATTGTGCAAATGCACTATTTATAGTCCTCGAATAATAAAAGTTAATAAAAATGACACAAACTTCAACTGTGCTATTGCACGTACAATTATTGTGTTTAAACTCGTCCATTATATTAAATTGTTATGTCATACTAAATGTCCGAAAATTTTACAACATAAAGTTTTAATTTTCCAAGTTACAATTAAAAACATAAAGCTTCTTAAAGCACATAAAATAACATATGAATTAAACAATTCTATTAATAAATAATAACATAGAGAAATATTAAAAATAACTTTTGATATAGAGTAAAACACGTGATATAAAACAAGAAGGAATAATAAAAATCGTTGAAAAAATGAATACACGTATCTCAGAACACGTTTCCACTCCATTCTGCAATTTTTCTAATCCGCAAGAAATGAACCGCTTTATGGGGGTTGTTGCTGAAACGTCGGTCGGGATAAGTGTGAAAAAAGTGGATTTGGCAAGAAAAATAGTTTCTATCTTTTCCCTCGGAAAGATAGGGTCGAGGGTCTTTTTAATTCCTCTTCGTTATGCATCAGTACGTTTTCACTTTGTTTTCAAAGATCTTCTACACTCCTCATTCAAATTATTTAATTAGCAAGACATTATAAAAGATGATAAATCGCATATCAAAAAGTTTTTGTTTTTTATTTTTCACCGAGACTAAATGTGATCTCAAAAATCTAATTGTATTTTATTTTATTTTCTCTGCGTCAAAATTAAAAATTTTTTAATATACTTGGTAAAAAAGTACTGTAAAAAAAATATCAAGTCATGTCATTAATTGAGATATAATAATAAAAAATTTATTGCTGTATTTTTGTATATTATGTGCTATATAATTCGCATGAGAAATTATTGAAGTTATAAATCAAACAGATATTTTATTATTTGCATTTTTCGAATAAATGTACAATTGTATGTAGAAAACATCTTTAATGTACAAGTAAGCAATGCTTATTATTTGTTTTTAAAAGTTTAACATCTGTTTGCAAAAGTAATTTTAGTCAAAGAAATTTATGCACATTGTTTCTATTATTTGTTAAGCAAAAAATTTAATAATAAAATTAATTATAATAATAGAATTAATAATTTTATAATGAAATAAAAGCAAAAGAATAAAATATTTATATATTTTATGTGTTTTAGACGCAATGTATATGCAATAACTTTTACAACTTAATAAAAAAGTATATTGTAAATATATGTAATATTGAAAATAAATAAATGTATATGAATATGTAAAAGTATTAAAAATGTAAAGGAAATTAGTCAGCAACATCGTTGTAATTAAAATCAAGCGCAAATGAAAATAACATTATGGTGTCCAATATTAATGAGAATATATTACGGTCACTGAGTATATATATAGTTCAGTGAAATTCATCAATACAATATAATGTTTCTGCTTGACAAAAGTATTACAGGTATTCTATATTATTTGTCATAGATTCATATATAAAATAACTTTCGACTGCACTGTGATGGGATAAAGAGTCAGTAGATTCACAAACTAGAATTTTCAATTTCTAGAAAATATAAAGTTTATGTATGAAACTGTATAATGTGTTAATTTCAAATTTCAAATACATTGATGTTACTATTAGATGTTGCCGCAGGCACGTTTACCCTACGACGTTTTGGTTTATAAATCATTTTACGTTCCTAATAATTTTCTAATAATTTCGAATAAGTTTATGTTTCCATATTACATTTTTCATTATATACACGCCACTCAAAACTATGAAAACAAGTACAAACATTTATCTATTCAAAATATTATGCTTTTGGTTATTTGTCCTGCTTAAACTAATTTTAAGTTATCTTATTTATATTTATTTATTTTAACAAGGAAATATAAGTTAACGGTGTTCCAATAATGAAGAATATAAGAGACTTGATATCTTTTGATAACAATAGATTTTATTCGGCATTCATTTTCAGAAACTCTGAAAAATATATCATCAGTCTATTAATTGAAAGGAAAGAAGACATATAATATGCCTTAACTAATAATATACCACACTCCGATGTATATTATGTAATCTACATTTACTCCCGATATATCACGAAGCGGACGATATATATAACAGTCTACTTAAATTTAATAAGCACAACCGAAAATATTCTTTGATTATTGTACGAAAATAAATTATACGAAATATTCTTACAAAAAGGAGATTATCTTTAGACAGAAAAAAACAGCGTAAACGCAAATATAAGAGCGATCTTCTCTCAACAATAGCAAGTCAATAATATTATTGTGTGAGATTATAATAAGTTCTCTCAGGAAAATTTTGATAAAATTTAACAAAGATTTATATGTTTCACTTTTAATGTAAAAAAATTGAAATATTTATCACTTTTATTCGGCACAAATAAAAATAAAAATAATTTTAATTTTTTATTATAATTCTAAATTCAAAATTTTTTAAAATACTTTTTTGTTCTTATCTTATCTACATTTATTTGTACTTTATATAAGAAATAAAATAGTACAAAATATTATTATTATTTTTTATGATAATAAAACAATTTCTATTATTATTATTTTCATTATTATTATTTTTATCATTATTTATATTATTATTAGTATTTATTTTGTAATAATAATAAAGTAATAATAATGTAATAATAATAAAGTTTTGATCAAAATAAATAATTTACATTTATTTTCAAATAAAAAATCATCTTTCCTTCCTAGCGCAACATCTCTTACTCACAATCTCACCTATTCGATTAGGAAAGATTGCACAAAATTACATTTCTTAAAAACTATATTATCTTAGCGAAAATGATAATTAAATTTGAATATTGTTCACTAATCATATTTAACCAAAAGAACACATTTGTAAACTTAGTTAAAAAAATAAATAAATAACATATTTTTAGTAGTGTTTTTCTGAATTGTGCGCAATCTTTCCTAGTTTTACGTATATATAATAATTTTTATAATAACTTTTACTTTTAATTGAAAATTAAAGTTATACAATTATGCATAATATTTTAAACATTTTAAACATGAAAAGAAATTATTATTAATGCACACACAACTTTAAGATTATCGCAATATAATATAATACAATATAATACAATACAATAATATTCATTGCAACAACTTCTTTATTATACATTTTTTTATTGAATTATATAACTATTAATTATTTTCTTATTATGTAGAAGGTAATTAATAGTACATTCTTCATACAAACAAAACATTTATTACACACAGAGATGATACCTGAGAAAAAATAATGTGACATATATCATTGTATATAATTAAAACCAAAATTGGACGATCTGGCCGAATATGCCGCAATTTGATCATATGTAATATGATTTGTCGATATATAATTAAATCTGAAATTTGACGCAATCTGATCATATATGTATAATAACCTCTGAAATTTGGTAATAAATTATCTTTATATAATTATATTCGACTAGATCTATTTTCATATATAATCAGCCAAATATGATTATATAATATATTATTATACATATAAAAGTATAGCTATAAGATCATACCTTTTATAAGATCATATCGCGCCAAATTTAAGATATTATTATAAGATCATATAAAATTACATGTTATATATCAGATTTTTTTCATATTTAATTATGTATATTTACATATGACCATATCATGCTAATTTTTTTGCAGAAAGAAATCAGATTAGCTAAAATAAAAATTAAAAATATAAATACAAAAAAAAGTACATATAATATCTTAAAATGAAATAAATGTATATGGATATGTAAAAGCATTAGAAATATAAATAAAAAAAAGTATTACTCATATCAGCAACATCTTTGTAATTATAATTAAGCGCAAATAAAAATAATATTATGTTATCCAACATAATGTATTTGTCGAATATCGATAATATTATGGGTTGTTCACTAACAACTTGTAAGTAGTTCAATAAATGTATCTGCCGGACAAAAGTATCCTAAATATTCTATTTCACCTGTATTGGAATGCGAAAAATAGCGTTGGGCTTCACTATGATGGGATAAAAAGTGAGTAGATTCATAAGTGTTTAAACTCTAGAAAATATAAAGCTCATGTATGAAAGTGTATAATGTGTTAATTTTAAATCTTAAACATATTGATGTTACTATTATTCGATGTCCTGAAGACGGGAGAAGTTTTGTGATGCTGCTATTAAATGTGTTAATCGCTGCCACAGGTACATTTCCCCAACAACTACTTCAGCTATGAATCAATCTATGTTTCCAAATATTTTGAGTGAGTTGATGATTCTACATTATATTTTTCACTATACAAACGCCACCCAAAACTATGAAAATAAAAATAAACAGTTTATCTATTTAAAATATCCTCCTAGCAATTTGTTTTGCTAAACTAATCTTTAGTTATCTTATTTACATTTGTTTATTTTAACGGAAAAATAGATAATACTTAAAAAAGTGTTATTCTCTTTGATTTTGATAAGTTTTGTAAAACATTTGTGTAAATAAAAAAACTAATATATTTTTGCAAATACACTTTCGCATATCATCTATATATCATAAAGAGTTCCTGAAAGTTACTCAATATATTTTATGTTACATAAAAATTATATATTTGTACTGCGACAATATTTTTGTATTATTTTTATTGCTTTTATGGATTAAAATTTGCATTGTAATTATTTCTCTAGATTTAGATCGAATTACGTTTTTTGTCCAAAAAATTCAGTACGCTTAAAAAAATAATATTATCAATTAATTAAATGAATAAACTTGTTTAAAAAAATTATTGTAATCTATAACTTGTCAAAATATATTTTGAAATTGTAATAAAATTAATAGAAAGTGCATAATTTAAAAAATTGATATTGTCGAAAAGTTGAAATAAGTATGTTATAAATGACACAAAATATTCTTACAAAAACAAGATTTTCTTAGATATATTTGAAAAAAAAAACAGCGTAAACAAATATAAAAGCAAACACATTTAAGAATAGCAACTCAATATTATTATTGTGTGAGATTGTAATAAGTTCTCTCAGGAGAATCTTATAAAATTTAACATTAATATAAAAAATTGGAAATTTATCACTTTTATTCGACACATGTAAAAATAATTTTAATTTTTTATTATAATTTTAAATTTTAAATGTGTGTATGTGTAATATTTACATATATAAAATGTCGACAGAAAACATTTATATATTAATTAATCTAATTTCTCAATTTTATAAATAAAATAGTATTACAATGGCATAATAGACAATATTACCAACACTTTAAGATATTCTTTGGTAATGACATTCTTTGATGTTAGTTACATTAAAAATATTTTTACCAATTTTTATAGAACACACTTACATTAATACATACAATCGTAGTAAAAAATATATCTGAAATTTAATTTTGTCGAATATATTTTTGTTTCATATATTTGAAATAATAAAAATTGCGCAAGATTTTATCACTTTATTCATAGCTAGAGTGCAGAAATGTGCTTTTAAGTTTCTGCTGCTTTTTTCGGAAATTATTGAATTTTTGCGATATCAGCATAATTTTCTGTGTAAAAATTTTTATGTATTAAAAATACATTTCTAAGTATAAAAATATGTTTCTAAGTATTAAAAAATGTCTATCCTTTTACGTTGTTATTTTTTTATCAAATAATAGTCTAATTCTCATCTAATTGTGAAAGAACATTGGCAATTAATAAAATAAAAAAAACGCATATGATTCAGACTAGAAGAATTTTATCTGCTACGTTCTCTTTCTCTCTCTCTCTCTCTCTCTCTCTCTCTCTCTCTCTCATTCTGTATGTTTTTTTTGCTGCTGTATGAAATATTTTCTTGGCAAACATTTCAAAAGAAAAGAAAAGCGCGGAACTCAAAGTTGCAATTTTGTGACATTCGCAACACTCAACTTCCCGACCACTATAGTCAACCTCAAGTCGCGAAAATTTTTCATTGCTGTATATATTTCTTTCATTTTTTTTATGATTGCGAGAACGAATAAGCAAGTAAAGCTGGATGCATGCGCGCATGTCTTTGCTACATCTTGGAATATTGCTGTTTGCTGTTGTCGGCAAAGAGTAACGAATTTCCAAAAGTCGTGCAGTTGTTGTTACATGTATATATAATATATAGAGTATATATATATATATATATATATATATACCCTATATATTATATATACATGTAACAACAACTGCACGACTTTTGGAAATTCGTTACTCTTTGCCGACAGCAACAAACATACTGTGTTACAGCAATATATATATATATATACCCTGATAAAGATTCTCAAAGCAAAATTAGTTGAAACGTTCCTCAAATCTCCCCTGCTTTCAAATCATCTATCACGGAAATCCTGCTCGACGAGGGAACTCTGGCAAGAATGTCGGAAAAAAAATGGAAAAAAGGGGAGAGTTCTTGATGAGAGAAAAAAAAAAAAAAAAGAAATGACTCACGTTTTCGGGACATATTTCGTGACGGGTCCCCGGGAGATGTCCCGTCCGATATTTCTCCCCGGTGAATTAACACGTATACCTCCTAGGACAAGAGCAACCAATTTCCGTCGTGTCTAGTCGATCCGTTACCGGAAACGGACGTTTCAGCCTTTGTCTCTTCTTGACCTCCGTCCAAACGCGAGGACTAGCTGAGCGAAAGAGCGAGTTCGAAACATATATACATGTATATACGCGTAGGCATGTATGTATGTACGTATGTAACGTGTATGAGAGAAAGGCAAACTCCGAGAAAACGGACGAGAAGGCAGACGCATAAAGCTTCAGGCTGACACTCTTGGAAAGTTCAGCAACCCTACAGCTATAGATTGCATCCCCTTCGTTGCTCACATCGACCTGCTCTTCCCTCTTTTCTTCTTCTCTTCCTCTCCCCTTCCCCCCTCTCTCTCTCTCTCTCTCTCTCTTTCTTTCCATCTACATCCTTTTTGTGACTGCAATTTTTCCCTCGATGATCGGCTTTCTTACCCTACACCGTCCACCTTTTTATTAGCTGCTTCGCTGTTTATTCGGGCGAACTAGTGCGCGCGCTCGCGGAGAAAAACAGTGTCTACGTTTTTTTAAACTTTTTACTCTGGCTACGTGATACGATTGATCTGCCTCGATGTAGCCTGCGGAAATATTTCTTTAACGATCGCGGATACAAGTAAGAAGAGGGAAACGTAAAGAGGGCGTTAAGCTTTTACATTGATTGTGGAATGACTCCCGAAGAAAAGACGAGAATATACAGATGAGAAAGAGAATAGATGGAGGATGGCAATTTTCCAGAAAGTTCTCCGAGGATCAAGCGTTGTTGCG
This sequence comes from Anoplolepis gracilipes, assembly GCF_047496725.1. NCBI lineage: Eukaryota > Metazoa > Arthropoda > Insecta > Hymenoptera > Formicidae > Anoplolepis > Anoplolepis gracilipes. Next base: position 4,834,909 of record NC_132976.1, on the reverse strand, counting down.
GAACTTGAGAAATCATATCTTCTCAACAACTAATTCACGTGTTCGCGAACTTCGAATCTCTCGAATAACTGGTGTATCGATCGATGCTGTATAAACGCGTCGTTCGTATCTCGAAATGTCGATTGCCGCATGAAAAAAAAAAGGAGATATATAAATTACTATAATTTTTCTAATCAATAATATTACATACTTTTACGCGATTTTATTGTATGGGTTATACATTATATAATATCTAAATTTTATGTTTTTAATTAAAGAGGGTCTCAAAATATTTTATATTTTTATATCTCACATTTCATACTTGTACCTTTTTTCTATTAATTTTGCACTGTATTTTTATATTTTATATTTTAAAATATAAGGAATTGGAAGGTCATTGAAAATTTTTTACACGTATCGAAGATAGTTAAAGCATTAATTATCAGGTGCAGAGATCTTTCATTCGACACACGTATTCGCGGAACAGCGAAAAATTGGTTGATAAGGACGGCAGAAAGGAAGTGGAAAATGAAGGAGAGCATAACAGGAAAGAGGAAAATTTCGCTGAGGGCGAAAATACTGCAAGAAATTCTCGAGAGAGATCCTTTCCCTCGTAACTCACGAAATCAACTCCTGCTTGCGATTTCGGAAGACTCCTCGTTAAGAAACGTTCTTAACTGGGGTGACGTCGACGATGTCGCCCCGGGAAAGATCGAGCAAAGGACCGAGGAACCTCGTGGCGAAAATTGGCAGCCCAAGTCGTGCCTGTTCCCTTCTGATCGGCCGGCAAAAACTTCTAAATCGCTTTATTATGCAACGGAGCAAACCGCATGCAAAAACGTCCCATGGAACCGTGCTTGCATTAAGATCCGAGAGGGTTTCCCTATTTTCGCTCGAAAAAACCGGAAGAAAGGAAACGCCGATAAGGCGCCGCTTTCGAGTATACCGCGACATGCGATGCATTTGCGATTTTCAATAACATCACGTCATGATGTTGTTGAAAACGCTTCTGGCCAATTGCGTTCGTCCTAGGAACGGAGTTCGCTCAATACGTGCTTGTGAAAATCTATTTAATGCAATGCACACATTTTTGTCGAATAATAGTTTAACAAACAGAACACTTTTCGCAACACGACATGAGTCAATTTAACAGCATTGTGAAAGGCTCTCGTCCTGTTGACTGCTAAACAAATCGTGTCGAGAAGCCCATAGATACATATAGACTCAGCATGTTACGCAATTTTCTATAATATGTGCTAGATCAACTTCACGTGAAAGAATGAGAAAAACAAGATAGAGAAATTTTTTAGTAATATTGTTTCGACAACCGCTTCAGCAATAAAAAAATAAAATTATTAATAAATTATATGTCATATGTGTGTATATGCGTTCTGACTTTTGACAAAGAAAGAAAATTAAGGGGCAATTTTCTGGAAACATGTGTATGTACATATATAGCCAATGCTTGAGTCCAGTTTTGTTAGAATAATCATATTTTAAAATATTGCATGTTTATTCTTATTATTATTTTGAAGAGATTCTTCACTTTCTCTTTCTCTCTATTTTCTTCTTTTATGGTATACATTTTTCAAAATTTTTTTATTTTTACATTCAAATTATTCATTTATCTTCATCATTGCGATTGAAAAATGCAATAACATACATTCTCTCTATTGTTTTATATTACAGTTATTATTTTGTTACAAAAAATGGATTTTCTATTTCCCGCTTTGCGGCTATATTTATTTTTCCGGATTAAACACGCGTAGAGATTAATCAAGCGATTATAATTTTTTCTTCTTTGCAAAATTTTGATCCACCCTCGAGAACTTGAATTAAAATTCTTAAGCCAGACATTTGACATACAGCTACGTAGAGAGCAATGCAAACAATTTAACAAATAAAATTCAGTGTAAGAGGAGGGCCAAGGGGAGGAGGGAAGGACACGTTCGCATAATTTCAAGAAAGGGAAATCCGGTCTCGTTTTCCGGCGCCTCTCGGCGCAAAGCCTTTCCTTGATTTTATTTCACGAGCTGGTGCACCGCGCTTCACCCGGTAACATCATGCAAGACTGCACCGAAGTCGGAACGGGTAGAGACCAAGGGATCAGGTCGGTGTCTAGGGATTTTAAACATGCTTTAATTAAAATTCAAGGTAGCTTTTCGCATACGGGCTTGCAAAAAGAAGGATGCGGGTGAGCTTGAAAAAAACGTCCGCCGGTGAACGAATCTACTTTTTGCGAATCCCGGATAGAAATCCCGCCCGCGAACGATCTAGTCCATCAAGGTTGTGCGGTTGCTAATATCGAAAGAAAAAATTAGGAGAAGCGCGCATCCCCTCACAAGTTTAAGCTTTCAATTAGGTATCAATAATTCAAAGAAATTTCATCCAAATAACGTTATCATGTAAAATGTTTCATAACTGCTTTGTAATATCGAATCAAAGTGCGGATATTAAAGTTGTAAAAATATTTGATATAAAATTTAAAAAAAAATTCTTATAAGATAAGAGGGAAGTGAAATAGTGATCAATTAAAGTTTTATCTAAAAGCAAACTATCTTCCAATTGGTCGGAGAAATGCTCTGAAAGGAATGATGGAGTGAGAATCTAGAATACTCTATATATTACTTATAAAAGGCAGAGAAATACGATGTCATTCCATTAGGTTCTTCTAAATAGAATCTTTCAACGATTGTCTTCTTTGTTGAAAAACTCGCGGCAACTTTTTATAACCATCAATCATCATTTCTGAATTGTCTTTTGCCTTTTTGCGTTTGAAACTTGATCTCATTCCATTATATTTGATAAATTACGGTCAAGGTAATTAAGCAATGCTCGTGTGTAACGTTACGTGCAATTGAGAGAAGATATGTAATTAAAAAAAAAAAAAAAACATGTAATCAAAAGTGTCAGAAAATCAGATTAACTAGTGAGATTTTTTACTTAAACACAGAAAGCTACGATTACATTTGTTAGATGTTTTTTCAACACCATCAATCAAGAAGATCGATGTTTCCAATGCAACCGCGCGAGATTAACGCGCGAATCATTCCTATTTTAAAAGATCAGAACGCACGATCGGAACGTTCGATCCTGAATATCTTTGATTTGCAGCCACGCACTTCCGCTGTTCACCGAAGAACTCGCGACAGCTTTGACTTCCTCTCCGACGCATCAATCACCTAGCGTTGCGCGAAAAAATTCCTTTGCCATTGCATCTCCCTTTCGGTTCGATACTCCCTACCCTTCCGTTCTCCGAGTTATAAGAGAAAAACGCCGCGTGAGTAAAGTTGTTCTTAACAAAGGAACGCTGACTCGACCGTTATAGAAGAAGCACGGGCTTTCAGCTTTACCCGTTTTGCAGTGGCGGTCCTTCAAATTTGTGGAGCTGAGTGTAAAATCTACCCGTGTGTGTTTTTCAATGCGAAAAAAATAGAGCCGCAAAACGTAAAATAGAAAAACCCATTTTCTGTAATAAAATAATACTATAACGTAAAATAAATAAAAAGAATATATATGTATTTTTCAATCGCATATAATGGAGATAAAATATAAATGAAAAATTTTGATGTAACAATAGAAAAATGTTGAAAAACATATGTAACTTAAGAGAGAAAGATCTCTTAAAAATTATAGTAAGAATAATTACACAATATTTTCAAATATAATATGACTATTTTATGTTGAGGGAAAATTAGATTTTTAATAATATTTAAAAACATATATATACAGCACCGGCCAAAAATATATCACCTTTAGTATTTTTGAGTATAATTTTATTCAAAGTGCATGGATATTTATAATATCATAATATATGTTTTGATAGTAAATACAACTTACCGAATAAAATATTTTTCATAAAATAATATAAAAACTTAATTTTAATAATATAAAAAATTAATTTTGTAAGTAAATTAAGTTAAATTTATGCTCAAAAATCCTAAAGGTGATATATTTTTGGCCGATACTGTATACACATATATATATATATATAACATATATATATATATACACGATTCTTCTTAATGTTTTAACTTTTAACTGTACAGTTTTTTTTATGTCGTTTGCACCTTTTCACATAACCAAGCGAGATACAACGCATATCAGAATATGAGCGACTAGGTACATAAGAAAGTATTTAAAAAAAGTTACAAAATGTGCTACTATAAATAATATTATTTTTAAAATATTTTTAGAATAAGCTAGTATGTGACAATTAGCACCGACTTTTTTTTAACACTTAAAATCCTCACGCAATTACGGATTTCTTTGCCACTAATCCACCGTTCTTAATTTCTTACGCCTCACCGCTCGTATAGTATCATCTTATGAAATACAATGTCAGACAATATGTGTCATTTGCAGGCACGTTGCCGCACGTTGAGTAGAAAACAGAACCGCCATTGTGCCAAAGATTTCAGTGGCGTGATTACATCGGCAAATGTTGGCTTTTCTTAATCGAGAGATCTATCTTGATTTGATCGGTTGAATCAGTTTGTTGCTTTCAGTTGTATTATTTAATAACACGAATCATAAATAATAATAATGTAAGTCGGTAAAACTTTTGACACATATAGCTTTTGTGTTCGTAATTGCTTTATTCTGGCGTAAAATTTTGAATCTTTGTCGTTACAGAACCGTGCAAAGTGGTTCGATAAAATAGATTGACTTTACATTAAATTCATGTCTTTCTCTATTAGTTCTCTTTATGCTATATGTTCTTGTCATATACATTTTGTGAACTGTTTTATCTGAAAGATAATTAAACATCTTCGGAAATCGAAGACCTCCATCACTCCATATCCCGCGATCAATGAGAATTCTACAATTTCCATCCTATTCTTTTCGATCTGTTGAGTCTTGTGACGTTTCCATTTCTGTAAAAGACGGCACGTGATTCCTTTGAAAAACAAGAAGAATATATACTCGATAGGGGAAAATAAGGCAAATATACGCGGATAGAAAAACGAACAACGATTTGCACGCAATAAAATCACGACACGTAAAAAGACACGTCGTATCGCACGAAACTATTTCAGATAAATGTAGAAAAGAATCGCGCAGAAAATGAAAGTAGATCGTCTCAACCATCGTTCTCAGTTAGCATGGTCAAAGGAAGGAGGTGGGACCACCAATAAACCGACGTATAAATCACGCCACGAATGCACCGGACAGGTCACGTAAGCGGAAGTGCATACAGAATGCGGTCGCCCCTGTAATGTCATAAAACGCATCGTTCATTTTCGGCTCAGCTGATCGTTGAGAGAATGTCAAAGTACGTTCGGCTCCATCCGAGGGGTCGGAACAACGAACTCGCCTCTTGACGCAAGCATGTTTTGCAGACTGATCGATCATGTAATCCCTTTTTGATGAACTGCAAAGTCTGCGTACTTTTGTGAGATGAGATTATGCGTATAGTCGAACGCGACTTTCGTTTTACGAGCGAACGTACTTGGTAGATTTTCTGTTTACTTTGTGTATATAAAAAACTATGGCGGATTCCGTAATACGTATTATCGAGAAAGAGATTTTTTTGTGCAAAACTGGATCAAAAATGTAAAATATTTTCCTACAAGATTCAATTTTCGAAAGAAATATTAATTTTTATATAATAATATCTATTTTTTAGTTCAAACTTATTGTTAGATAAATTTTAAAAGTCTCGTGCAATCACGTCATGCAAAAAATGTTTTCGTTAATATTAATATATCGGTGTGATAAAGCATAAAATCTAAATAAATCGCGTAACATTTAAATAAATAATAATAATAAAATACTTTAAATGTTAAAAGCATAATAAATGATAAAATGTAAGTTTCAAAGTATAAGATTAGATAGTAATATTATTTTAATCAGTTTCTCTCTGTTTTCTTTTTTCTCAAATCAAACGGTTTTTGTTGCACGAGATAATGTACAATATGTTGCCGCGATCGAAATTGTTTTGATCCACAAGAAAAGTTTTAATCTATTTTAAATTTATTGTAAAATTTTACCATATATATACGTGTTTAATTTCGTTAAACTATAAAATAAATTTTTATCAAAATTATAATCAAGGAATATATATCATTACATATCCATGAGATTATTTTCATCCAGATTATCCAGAAAACTATAATATCATACGCATCTTTACAAATTATAATATGCCGAACTAAATGGATTCAATCAATGAACGAGCAATATCAGCGCGAATACCGAGGAGGGAGAAGTAGGTCGCTTTTAGGGAAGGACATTGATCCCAGAGGCAGCTTAAATACAACGTTATTTCATCAATCGATTAAATTACGTCCGTGTTCTTTCGATCATATTTGCATAAATCAAAAATAATTAGACTGTTATCGTGAACATAGTCACCTACGTTTTTAAGTATTTAAAATGAATAGTTTTTGTAAAAAGAAGAAAGAGAGAAAAAAGAGGAGAAAAATAATGAAATTTTTTTTAAACTAGTGATTTAATAAATAACAAAAATAGTAAAGTTGTTATTTTTCCTGTCTATTAATAATGTCAACGTTCAAAAGTTTCAATTATATACTTTTTATTTTATCTTATTTATGTTTTATATGTATATTTTATGGTATTAAAATAATAAAGTTAAAAAACCGTCAAACTTTTTAGCAGAAAATATAAAATTATTTATTTTAAGAAATAATTACTTTACTTTATTCAAATTAATATTGGATGATCCGAATTCATTAATCATTCCTGTATATTGTGATAATGAAATGGTTGTTACTGGTATTTTCTTCCTATCTAATCATTGCAATAAAATTGCATAGTACATTCATTATAAAATAATTACAATAATGCAATATTAAACATATCTCTGTAACTTATATTATTTCTCGACTCACACATATACCAGAATATTATTCTCATTTTTCGACCGATGTGCATGTACTTTGTTTTGAGTAAAAATGAAATGTATACTGTCGTATGCAGTGGCAAATGAGATTTCCAACTTTCTCACAGGTAAAACAAAACCTCAGGTGGTCGGTCTTAATAGCTCTTTGAGAAAAGCGGCCAATTTTGCGGCTGAGAAAAAAGTTGCTCAAGCCATTTACACGTTAAAAATTTTTGAGAGCGTCCGCTTTCTAATAATAAATTTGTATTTTGAGAGAGGAAATTGCACTGAGAAATTAGACGTTAATTAATGGGGTCACTGCGTGCTAGAGATTCTCGGTTTATAGCCGTGAGATGCCAAGCCTTGAACTCTAGTAATTTGCCGATCGATACGATATGTGTCGCATGTAGCCGCGTAGAGGCCCCAACCTTGCAAACATACGAGAGACTTGCGGTTAATTTTATGGCTTTACGTCAGCCTCTAGAATATCTAAGATAAGTCATCTGTTCCATTATAATGTTAAATCTAAGACTAGAAAGGAGCAGGGAGTAGAATCGCAATTGAAAAGTAATTACGATAAGAATTGAAATTTTTAAATAAATAAAATGTCTTAATAATATTCCAATAATAAAATTAATTGTTATTGTAATTTTTTATTAAAAATTTGACGTGACTTTATTTATTAAATATCCTGTGTATTTTATTAAATTTATTGTAATTCTTATATAATTATTATTAACTTTATTATTGCAACAACGATTACGTTATACATTTTAGAAGGTGATCTTAATTAGCGTACTTTGACCTAAACCATACGATATGGAAAATCTGTATTCTATTCAGTTTTCAAACTCTCTAAAGTGTGCTCTCATAATGTCTCTCTATTGAAAAATTATTTTTGATAGTCACTCCATAGTAATCTCAAATCAAATATCATGGAATAACGTTCCATTAATTAATGAGATAGAAAAAAAATAAAAATTTCGCACTGATATTCCGTATTTTTACCCATTCCTAAAAGAGAGGATAATAGATTTTGTTTCTGTTCTTCTTTTCTCTTTCTTTACCCTCCATCTCTCTCTCTCTCTCTCTCTCCCTTTTTCTCTTTCCGTTTTTTTTATCCTAGCATTTTAAAATATTATGTCATACCTTTTCTTCGTCATATTTTTTTTCCTTTGGGTTGAAAAAGGGAGGGTGGCTAAGCGTTAACAGGGGCTCCTCAGGGATGAATTTCAAGGAGGATTTCAAGGATGTGAACGAAGAAATCAACGCGAAAAAATCGTTGAGATATTTCCACGATTTAGGACACGATCCCGAATTACCTTAAATTTCCATCATTTTTTCTCATTCTCCTTCGTTTTTCTCACCCATTCCATTCGCATCGCTATGAATCGCGTCTATAAGAACACATTGATGAAAGATAAAAAAATGAAAATTTTTACCATAGAAAATTAATTGAATAAAAAAAATTTGCTGAACGTACCAAGTATTAATAAATGTTACATAATTCCGCTTATCGACGAAAGAATATATTTTGACAAAGAGCAATTGATTACAATAAGGCACTGATAAAGAAAAAAAAATAGACAAGAATGAAGATTTATCTTCATCTCCCTTAATTGTTTCATTATCCCTTTTTACAATTAACGAAAGATAATCAATAATAAGATTAATATTTCGATCAAAATATTTAAAAGAAACCTGATATTTCATGATTTGTTGACGTACAGAGCACGTATGTGTAAATCAATACGTAGTACGGGGATATATTTCACTTTTGGTTCGATAAACGCACAATGAACGTGGACAAACCAGATTTATGCCGATAACGATAAAAGCATATGTACCACTGCAAGCAAACGGGTTTTATACTGGCATATCTAGGATAACTTTCACATACACATCGTGAAAATATGAAGAAACGATCAATCTTGAATAATAATAAATACACGCATAGTGGCGATTCAAGAAGAAACATGTTCACTAGAGTAATAAAACTATAATAGCCTGACTAGGAGAATACGAGAAATATGAAAGAAATATAAATTGCGAACTATATAAGAAAATAGAATTTTATACAAAATTACATTCGTAATCAGATCAAAATGTAAATGATAGGTATGATGACAGAAATTAAATATATAATATTATATTTATATCAAATATTGCAACAATGAAAATCTCGAAAGCAAAATGACAAAAATATCAAATATCTCGAGAATCAAATAAACGGAGGAAAAATGATGGAAAAAATCGTAACTAACCATGTATCCACGTGAATTGATTGGCAAACTCAGCCACGGGTTACTCATGTTGGTACCCGCTTTTGATGCGCAAAAAAAAAAAAAAAAAAAAAAAAAAACGCCATAAAAGATTACCACACGTAGAGTTCGGTGATCTGGTTACACGTATGACCGCGATACTTGTACGCGCAAACATCATCAACCAGCACGAATGCCGGGTCGGCGTCGATACCTTCTCGCCGAATACCGGGTGAGAGTAGTACTCGACTTGACGCTTGTAATCGATAACGGTATCCATCGCTCATTCGTGGCTCGCGCGTATCCACGCATGCACGCGTATTTTACGCAATGCCGAATAACAGCCTGTCACGTCAAGAGCCAGTAGAAAATGTACAGTGCGGAGAGTAAACTGTCAAAAACGCGACGGGAAGCTAATGTCAAACAAACACATCGATATCAAGCATACTGCACGGATGAAAGAATAATTAAACTCTAAAAATGTTGTACAAGTTTATTTATCTTATCTCATTTCCACTGTCATTTTCACAATCCTAATGGCTTGTTATCTCTGTTGATTAATAGAAAATATTATACATACTTTGTCTATTAATATATGTATATATTTATTTGTATTTTTTCGAGATATGTGCTCCTCGAAAAATGTTCGTATGATTTGTTTTAATTTTATTTTCTTTAACTAATCATTTTTCATGAAGAATAACGAAAATCCTGACATATATTATAAAAATCAAATTTCCTAGATATTATCTAACGCAAGAAATAAGAAAATGTTTTTATAACCAACCCCATTAATGTAAAGTATTTTCTTATGACATCGTAACACAAATTGCTGCAAGAAACAATATAACCCACGTATGAGACGTCATTTTCAGATTATTTATCATGGAAGCTACACAATGGTAATACATAACGAGATGTGAAACCAACAATAATTTCCAATTAACGGAGAAGCACGAAGTCGGGCGTGATAAAAGCTTTAACACCTACAAAGTTCTGGATTTGCTTCCGAGAAATAATTACCATCTGCAAATTGAAGTACCGAGATAACATTCATTCGTTTTACCAACAGATCAACAACACAAACTCCCGCAATTAATCTCACTACAAGAGTGATTAACATACAGTGCGCACTCAATGTACCGTGTTGACTTCATTCATCTCTTAATTATCGAAAAAATGTGAAATTGCACGTAATTACTTATATTTTACTAAAATTTTCGAAAGGATACAATTTATATGGCACGCGTCAGTTCTAGTTGCCTGCAAATTGTCGATTACACGCGACTTTTATAAAAGAAAAATAAGAGAGAGCGGACAAGAAAGAGAATTTAGTCCAACAAAATTACTCTTGTAATAGTTCACGTTACCTTCGTCGTTTCTAAGCGTACCAGACGGTGACGTTGCACCGTCGTGAAAGTAGAATAAAACGGTGACCAAAAACGTGACGTGTGTAACTGTTGTCTATACCTTTGGCTAGGTAAATTGTTTCGCCACGAGCAAAATATACTATATAGTTCTCAATTAACCGTGGCTCTCTGTGGCAAATAAAAGCAAGAACCAAGCGAGACTTCGCGTTGTAGACGCTCTGTCTACTCGCTCGACAGACATCCAATTGTAATTGAATCAGATAAAGCGCGCTATTTTGAAAACAGAGACACTAGGAATACGGACACAAATACGTATTCGCTATCGACGCCTCACGCCTCAATAATCACCACCGAAACCCATAAAGCTAATGGGAATAGCGATTGCTTGCTCGACGTATTGACAAGGCAGCGAGCTGAGAGTTTTGATATAGCTCCATTGTTTGTCTGACACCTCACTGTACGATAAAACTAATTAAAAACCTAACCCATTCAAAATTAAATTTGTTTTTAAATTTGTAATGCATTTTTGTGGATAATCTTAGAAGTAGTGCATACAATTATGTGTCTAATTGTATGCATAATCTCATGTCTTTATTACAATTTCACCATCTCAAATTTACTTGTGTAATTTAATTTATCCTCTCTCCTTTCTGCTCTTTCTTCGCATTTAATTATAATTTTAAGAAATAAAACAGGCCTATTATTAATAATAATTAAGTAGCTAATATTTTGATAATTTTTTATTCATCGATATTATTTAAAATTTGTCTCAATTTGCTTCAATGAAATCGGCATCAAATCATAGGGCACGTGAAAACAATCTCAAAATGTGTTCAGCGGAGATCGGACGGTGGTATAAACGAGGGCGAGCAGGTGATCGGCCTCGTAATTGAAGTCACACGAGTAGTATAACCTGCGGGGTGTAACCGACGGCAGAAAATGGTGGTAAGAGAGAGGATGATGCGAGTCACGAGCAAACACTCCTTCTCTCGTCGCGGCTTCTTCCTCGTCTACCCGCTTGTTCGTCTTGTTGGAAAGCCGGTTGAACGTGTTGAACCTCATGACTTATGGATCCGTACTGCACTCCACCGATCAACCTACGTACTGCAACCACCATCGTGCACCACCGACGAAGAGAGATCCTCGACTATTTCCCGCTGTTACCAGACTCGAGCGACTCCCAACCATTTCCACTTCTCCGCGATACTGCCAGCAACGATGCTATAGGGTGTCACGTATGTACAAACGTGCTCTATTATATTGATACATTGCTTGGCCATAGCACAAGAGTTTGTGACTTGTTATAAACATATAATAATTGCTTAATACACAGTAATACACAGCTTATTGATGTATATATCACGATAAGTATTCATGCAATAAATTATTTGCTATAGTAATAAAAAATCTATCAAAGTAATATAATTACGTCAATTATAACTAAATTTATAATATAATATATAATTGCTCGATAATAACACTGCTCTGTCATTTAATGTTGCAGCTCGTGTTGCAGTGGTAATGGATAGTTTTAATCGGCCCGGCTGACCAAAGCCGAGCGGATCTACTAACCTGATCCGATCGTCAACATTATACGTTCTGTGTTAAATTGTTTTTAAAATTCACTTTTCATTTTCTTGTATACTTATATTTTAGTAACATATTTAAAAATAAAAAAATATTTTTTACTAGATAAGAAAAATTAATTAATCAAAACTTATTAAGCACTATTTTTAACGAATTAACCTTCTCGTCGCCATAGTAAAAAATTAATAGCATAGAAAATTGATTTCACGGAAGATACGGGGTATATATATATATATATATATATTACTGACAGTTTGTGGATTCCAAACGTTTTCGACGACTACTACTGGCTAAGCACGACACCTATTTTGTTTGTCGACCTACATAAGTAAACAACACCTATTTGTCGCGCCTGTGCTTACCACGGCCACAGCCAATTTGTCCGTACTATGGAAAGGGACTACGCTCTCGTATCACGTTTTCGAAAGCGTCGTTCCATCGTTTTACGTGAGACCATGCAGTCGCGACTGCACAAACGGACGCGGTGAAGGACGGGCAAGAAATTTATTAGCTACCGAATAACTTTACGGCAAGTCATTCGCGTGGCGTAGTCATTTCCTGCTGCGAAATATTTGAGCACGCGACAAACATAAAGACGAAAGATCAAATAAATGAGTTTTAAAAAAGAGTACAGCGTCAATTTTTATTTGTATCGACTTGTTAGGGTGAAAAAATTTGCGAAATGGAAAAAATCAAAAAGGGAAACTCATGTTTGAAAGCTAATTGCTTTCTTTTAATAAAAATATCGTTTCTCTATTTTTTCTGATTTCTATATTGTTGCATGATGATTTTATATTGCAATAATCAAGTCAAATTAAAATCAAATCAATCTTTAAAGAAAAATGAATAAAAAGACTCTCTATTCAGAATAAAAAAAAATCTATTCAACTTTCTCTCAAACGCCATGAAAATCTACTGCAATATTATCAAAGGAATGGAAAAATCTTCGTAATAAAACCGAGAAAATAACATCGATGCCGTTATACGCATATTCAAAGGATAAATATCCCAATTAAATCTACCATAACGATGATCTCTCTATAATCGAAAATGTCGAGCAGAATTTTCCGTAAATTTACCGACGTAACACGTCTGTATTAACGTAAAATTCTATGAATTTCCACACGAATAGCACATAAGCATGCATTATCTGTAATTTGCACGCGCAATAAAGCCGCATTAGTTCGCACGATTAAAGGATAATCTCTGGTGGAAACGATAGAACCGTCACAACCGTTGTTTCATCCGATGCTAAATTTTCGAAAAAGAAATATGTTCAGTCATACAAATTATTGTGATGGAGATATCTGTTTTCTGCCAGACGTAAATTTCCTGTGGAATTAATGAAACATTGATTGTACCTCATGCCTTTTCCGCCTGAATACATTTTGCGATGCTTGTAACATGGCTAAATGTTCAACTTCACATAATTAATATGAGCAAAATTATACATATATTTATGACTATGAGATATTTAAGCTAAATATTTACACGAAAACAAAATTAATTACCAAAAGATTTAAAAAAAATCTTTTTGTGATTGAAGAGAGTAAGTGGTGACAGATAAAAATAATAATTATAATAACTACCTAAATTTACATATGTTTACAATTTTATCATCGTAACTAACAGAAAAGAAGTATACTGAAACAATTTTCATACAAAATATGCTCATTTCTTTTTTTTCCGCTCAAAATGCAATTTTCATTATATTGGTGTGGTATTATTATCTCGACATGCGGCGAAATCTCATTTATTACATATGATTTCGCGTCATTCACATATTGGAAAAACCACGATTACAATAAAAATCTTTAACGACCATGACAAACACGATGTAAACATTGTTTCTTTGTATTATTATTAAAAATAGCAATTTTACATATTAAAGACATTCTCGTATGCAAATGGTACAAAAAATATTTCAAAAATACAGAAAGTTTTAGAATACGCAAAGTATTGAGAATGAGAACGAAAAATAAACTTGTATAATTGTAAATCTTGTAATAAAAAAATTAATCCGGCACGAAGGAAATAAAGAAACCGATAAAAAATCAGGAAGGAAATAAAAGACTTTTCTCGAATCAATATGACCTTACGCAACTTAAGAAACAACACGCCATTAATGCGCGACGATGCTAGGAAAAGAGAAACGATAACAAAAATACACTCAAGTGGAGAACACTGTCGAGTAATATATCATCTTATGAAGAGTGCAATGATAGATCGTACCATAGGCTACAATGGCCGTGTTACGGTGGTATTGTTAATGATTTATCGATTTGATCGTACTTATAATTGTAATGCTTTTAATTTAAAAAAATAGAAGCGTTAAATTATTTATGTTTTAAATATTAATGATACAGTAATATAGCAGTTGCATATTTGGATCAGCATCATTGAACACGATATTGTGTCCTCCGAGAATAGCGACAGCCAATTTATTTGTTGAAAAAATCGAATTTTTATTGTAGGTAATATAAAACGTATATATTCAAACACTTTCATTGTCTGTATCATATTATTGAAAAAATATACTGATAACAATAAATACAATATAATCAAAGTATTTAAATTTTAAATCATAAATATACTATGTTTTCCAGTTATTCGCGAATCAATCAAAACTATTTTTTTGTATAAAGCAAAATCCTAAAAACAATAAAATATGCGATAATAACAATATCAATAATGATAGTTTCTGAGAAAAAATAATATAACTAAATCTGAAATTTATCTTCTAAAATTGAATTCCTGATATATTATTTCAATTTGATTTGCAGATAGCACAAAAGTCATTTACCTAATCAAACTGATGGATTTATCAATATAATTTAATGATAAATATAATATATGTGAATATAATATTCTATTTTAATGCAAATCTTTGATAAAGGTAGAAATCCTTTTAATAAAGATAAAGATCTCTTTGTGATAAAGATAGAAATTAAGAAAAAAAAAAAAAAAAATAAACATTATTTATTTTATATATTTTATCTCTCTATTTATTAATAGATCATTCTAGAATCTGTTTTTTTTTTTGTTAATTATTAATATTAATTAATATCTTTTTACTTGTATTTATGTCTTATGTATGCCTTTGAATAAAATAATTATTTATTTTATTGTATATATATAGTGAAATAACTATCTAAAACAACTATAAATATAAAGTTATACATCATTATAATATAAAATAGACATAATTATAATTTAAAATAGATTTTTTGCGAAATATAAATCATAAAACATTCTCTATTTGATTTGTAACATCGACATTTTATATATTCGCAAATGAGGAATTAGTGAAACAGTTTGTGCGCGCAACTTTTAAACAACTTTTTAACAACATTTAATCTGTAATCTGGATCGATTTTTTTGCATTAATGTTACAGTTGAATCGTAGAATCAACATTCATGGCTATTGACAGAAACGAATCGAGCAATTGGAAAGCTTACTCGAAATGTCCCACGAGACGCTGAACGCAAAGTAAAAGGACTCGATCTATCGTTTGAACTATCAAGACGCCATGAAAGCGGCAAATCAAAAATACGTCTGTACCTTAAAATTTCTGCTTGACTATTGATCAAATGCTTTTAAATATATTGCTGCAGTCGCAAAATAATCCATCGTGAAATGTATTTTTAAGAAGAAATTCGTATTTAAATCCTAAATTAAGTATTCCCACTTCATTTGCTTTGCATTTTTCCTCGTAAGAAAAATTGTCTAACATGCTGTTAAATATCATACTGTCATCTTCTTTTGTCTTAATTTTAAAAAAGACATTTATGTCCTCTCTTGCGCACATTTTATAATCTGCAAGACTTACTTTTACTTTTTGCATTACATACTTTATCTCACTTTAAAGCTCATAAATCTTGTTTTCAAAGAAGACGCTAAATGCAGAGATATTTTCCGTTTTATCAACTCGACCAATTCACCAATTTTTTAGCGCATTTAGTTAAACCTTGGTCAGTTTTCCCAGCGAGAAATTTTTCGCGAGGTCGTAAACGGGCGCCCCGCTGTTGTCACTATGTGTGGATAGAGACGAAAAATCCCACGGAAAACGGTCCAGGGCGAAGAATGAAAAACTAGTCACGAATAGGGCTTAATAAAGCGCCATCGGTAAAACACGTTGGTAGAGAGAGCTGTTAAAAAGAAAACTACAAGAATCACGAATACACACACACACACTATTGACATATGAGAGTGAATGCGATCGTTGATCCAGTTAATTAACACCTTATAAAGAAAAGCATGACTTGAAGACAGATGAAATAAAAAATGAAGTAAAAAATTAAAGAGGGTAGAGAGAAAATACGATTGCAACAGTACGGAGCACAGGAGCACAGAGACACGAAGAATTTGTAATGACGATTCTACATCATTAGTACGTCTTATCGTACCAAGAAAATAAATAATTTAAATAATTTAAAGAATTTAAAAAAAACAGAGAAGCAAAAATTCAATTAAAAGAGAGAAAGATATATTTAGTTTATCTTAAAAGGAAAGAAAAACATAGTAAAATAAGACAAAGGAATATAAATGGAAGATTGCGATAAAAATAAACCGAGTATCTTTAGGAGATTATACACAGCGAACGATATATTTATGTGCTGACTTTAGCATTACATACATATATAGAAGACTTTGTGTAATAATAGTAAAATCGTTTAAAGCTGATAGACGAAGAGGATAATTAGATATATATAATATTAATCGCACTATTAAAGAAAAACTCACAAAATATTTAGCTTGTTTAATAATGTTTCACTTTATATTATTATTTTTCTCTACTGGCTAAAAATTAGGCAATTAAAGTTTAATTATTATATTATTATAAATAACTTGACTTACCTCCCATATATTCTCGTCTTTGGCTTTTAATTTACAGCTTAGAATATTTAAAAGCATCAATGACAAATATATGTATGTTTAATATTTAAATTTAAAGCAGACTCTTCCCCTTCCTTAACAACGAGTTCAAATTTTGGTTCTTAGTAAAATTGACTACTTATAGACTAAAATCAACTTGATTTTACAATCGCGAGATACGAGAATGTCGGTCACGTTTATTAGCATCTTGATCGCGGAAGGAACTTTAAGTAGGGCGCGTTTCATGACAGCTAGGGTCTAGAATGTACCTAAGAAGGTCACGAACCAAACCTAAAACACATCCAGGAGAGCTATGGAGCACATATAGAAATTTAACCCCGTTTCCAGACTAAAACAGCATGCATATAGCAGTAACCGATTTATCGAATATTTACGAAACGATATTCAGCTACGGACTTTGCAAGCACTGTGAACTTTATCGCGACAGATTCACAGTTATGTTTCGCTCTCGAAATCACCAGTCACAGCTCATGCTCGACGCTTGAATTTTTATAAATATTAATCTTTTCTCACGAATGAAAAGAAATGAGACTAGCAGACAAGTAAAAATCTATTCAATACGGTTCGAGCATTATTACGCGCTAGTCTTTTCGAGAATAATTAAAAGTCATTGGTTGCCTCTCGTCAAAGTTTTCGGATGTATTTTTAGATGTTAACACATACATAATATGTGTGACGGAACAAACAAAAAAAATATAATGTCACATTATCAGCAAAAATTTATAAACTGATGAATCAAACCGAATAATCAAAAAACATTTCTTTTTTACATCCATACACTAATATTAAATTTTTATTAAAAATCATCAAAATAAAAAATGTAACATATTTAAATTTTTTATTATTTGCAACAAATATTGAGAAAAAAGTATGATAAACACTATTATCTTATCCATTAGAATGCAATCATTATCTTAGACTTATTAGCGATAGGGATAATTTAATTAGAATAAAATGGTAAAAAATAAATTCTTTTAGAATGTATTAAAAATTCTGAGTTTTTAAATTAGTCTCAAACTGGTATGAGTATTATATCTGGCAGACGTGGATAACATAATTAACGTCAAGGCACAGGCAAGGATTTCGTAGGATAAAACTAAAGGATTATCCTTCCCATTAACACCTGCTACGACCGACTTCCTTCTCGTTATCCCCTTCCCGAAGCTCCCGTTTACTTCCAGAGAGCTTAAAGTCCTCTCGATTATTCCGGAACTTAGATGGTGTATTTATTAAATTAAACACAGTTCTCATCGTTAGAAGTTTCATTGAAGCGATTAATAAGATTTCTAAAATTTCAATACTAAATCCAGGTTCCGAATAAAGTTTTCGTGTATAATGAGGCGATATAATGTTTTACCTAATAATAATCACGATATATTTGCGCGGCAAGAACTTTATCGTAAATACTGTCAAAACATTTCCCATTAAAATTTGTGAATTAAGCCACGTATTCCGTTCTTCTTATCTAATTATCGTATCATAATTGCATTTTCGGTCGCACAAAAATAGTTCATTCTAAAATTTTAATTGACAACCCTGTCCAGAATCAGCGGCGCAGTTCTTAAAACGTCTTCCTCGAAGGAAGCATTTAAAGCACGATAAAGAGAAGTTATGAGTGAGTAATACTAGAGAAAGTTGCGAAAGCTCTTCTCTACCAGAGTTGCCTACGGCGGAACAAAGTTATTGCATAACTTAAAATCTTTCTCCTTGTTAATAATGAGAGGCTTCCCTCATAGTATCTCTGAAACTAGTATTGAGAATTCGACACTGTATATGTCTCCAAGTCTCTATTCATCATATTATTAATTCAATCATTTCTATAAAATTTTATCTCTATCATGAGATAAACAAAGAAATAATTTTGAAAAGAAACTCTATAATTATATCAACGATAATAATTTCAAGTATTAAAATTACCTTGATTAATACCTGCCAACTCAAATTGAGAATTAAATCGAGAGTTTTAGGAAAAATTGTTATAATTCGAAATATCGGTATTTAATTCTATTGAAATTGGAATTATTGCTGTAACGTGTCATTCTACTTGTAGTGTCATAACTTGACACTACAATTGTGAATTTTGAATTAATATTACACAGGATATATGAAAAACCTAGCGGTAATTTTATTACCTCTAAAATGAGAATTAATGATCTATACATCTGTCTCTGTCAGATGCTTCTTTTCCGTTAATGCCCGCCGACTCATTCCATCAAGACAGTTTAAGAACTGTATTAAACAGTTTAGGAACACTATTGAAAATATATTGATGATATTTCTATACTCACATTAAAACTGGTTTATTGTTCGTAGTAATTTATTCATATTTAATTTTTTTCTGTTTAGAGATAATAAAAGGTAATTAAATTTATTCAATTTTTCTTTAGAATTATAATTGATACAAAAATATATGAAAATATATATATAAGATATTACATATATAACAAGATAGAGATATTAGCAGAATAATCAGAAATAAGAGAGATAATCCAAATTAGAGTTTAAATTAATTAATTGTAAGAAAAACTCAAATTATGTAAATGTGAATAAATTTAAGAAGATATTTTACGAGACTTTTTTTATCTTGACGAGCAAGCAATGTTGAGAAATTACATCTTAGATAATTAAAAGTAATATATATATAGAAATATATATAGAAATATGTTGGCATGGTGATGAGAAAGATTTTCTTATAACGTGCGGCGACGTAGTTTTAAAATTTTAAAGCCCTTCCGACACCTGCCTTTTAAATGTAGCTCGTATGACAGGATGCAATCGTAACACGAACGGAACGCAACTGCGCGGTTTATGCAGAACGCCTTTTCTACTGAAAATTTCGCGCAATCATACCAGCACATTTAAAAGCCAGCGAGACAAATATTTGCAGAACATTCGCACTAGTCCAAGCAAAATATTCGTCACGAGAAGACGTAATTAAAACGCGTGATGTAAACTCATGTATGCCGTTTATATTATGCAGCAAAAACAACGGAAACAATTTATCGTCCATGTGAGCAATATAGACTGCCGTAAATTATCAAGAATAATTTATTATCGAGTTTGTGATACTCACGTTTCGAAACAATGACACGCATCGAACATAATGCAAAGAGATATACATAATTCGATAGCGGTATAAAAGAAATATATAATTTTATTGTACATAATCAACTTTATTGTTCGTAAAGTTTATCGATCATGGGATTATTACTATTAAATTTATATTTATCTTTCTCATCGTAATGTAATATTTCTGTACACATTGTTTGCTTAATAAAAAAGAAAATTTCGCTCGTACAAGTTATATCGTTTTAAATTAATTTCATAGAATTCAGGCCTCTACTAATCGCGTCTCATCAATATATTATACTATATATTGTACCGTGTGTTGCTGTCGTAGATGTTTTAGTTTATGTTTTATTTTCTTCGAAAGATAAAAAAGCGAGAAAAAAATCTAACAAATTTCCACAAACATCCGCGCAATTATGTATCTTATATTCACGTGTCAATTCTCGAAGAGAATTGAAAAAAACATTAATTGGAGTTTATGAGCGTTGACATCGAAACAGAGAGCAGGCGAAACGATTTACGAGCGATACATACGAGCCGCAACAGGAGCAGGTTTATGTACGGTATCACCAGAATAATTCAGTATCGGATTTGCTATCGCGATATACCATTTGCGTCGGCAATATATACACACACTCGCATACAAATAACGGTCATAAGGGTGACAGTTAATCCTGGGATCAGAATCGCACAGCCATTTGCACTTGGCATCAAGCTACACCCGATTGAAGTAAAAGCTATTTTGATGTGCAGAGTATTTTACATACTTCTGCATGTAAAAATTAATTAGTTTCTTATTTTTTACATTCTTTTGCGATTAATTAAAAGAATTTTAAAGAGATGTCAAATTAAAATATCTATCATAATATAATTATTTAATAATTATATTATAATAGATATTTTAATTAATCATTGTTCCTTAATACTTTTTCCATTTAATATTTATTGTTACCAATTTCTGTTGCGCCCGTTATTTATTACACCAAATTTATAATTTGTAGTTCATTGATGTAACAATAAATTATTTTATTATTTATTTAATTTAAATTACATTGTAATATTTGGCTCTTTTACGCCTCTAGTATTATATTATTATTTATTTAATTATTGAGCCCTTTACTAATTATTTTATTTTAATTAAACTTTTTTTACATCTCTTTAAAATGCTTTTCAATAATTAAGGTAACAGATTTTTTGACGTATGTACATCTATAATGATCAATTTCTTTTTAATAAATTAATACATATTATATAGATGTTTAATATTTTAATAGTAATATTGGTAATTTGATTTTTCATATTTTTAATATTTCAATATGAATAAGTAATTTCAATTACTCGGAAAAATTTAACCATTAATAGGAGCTCCGTTATTTTGTCATTTAATGGCGAATCTATCGAGTTTTGCGAATGTACTACACGCGACCAATTGAGCACGCAAGACTTTAATTATAACAGGCAGAGACAAGATTCGATTAGCACGCCCCGGGACGCGACTTGGATCGTGCCAATTACTTCATATTCGATTATTCGGACATGGTCCGAAGACTAGTCGTAAGCAAACGAACGTGACTGAATGAAACACTCTGTTATTATAGCACGTTATTTATCAACTCGATTATTTATCAACGATTCAGTTGACTTCTATTATCATTTGTAAAGTAACGGAAAAAGAGATAATTGTCAGAAAAAAGTTACTATATATAAATACTATATATAATGAAGTATTTGTATTATTAATAAATATATAATAATATATATATAAATAATATTAATAAATTTTCTTGTAAGCAAAAATAATTTAATTTCACGATGTATTCATTAATTCCGAAGAAAGTATTTATTTCTTTTTTAACACATTAAAGAAAATTTCTCCAGCGTGTTATTTACGTTGACCTATCACGCAAACTTATTTTACCTATCAAACTCCCGATTTGTTTAAAATGTTGACTTTTCTTTTGGCAGTATAGATCTCACGGCATTTTGCTAATTAATGTTCGTGCTGGCCCAAACTGAGGTTTTAATAAAGCCTACTGAACGGGGCTCAAATGGCTTACGGTTTATGAATAATGAATGACAAGTCACTGCTCGCCCTTCTTAATTGAGGATCCAACGGACGGTCTCTACCAGATTGCCGGATAATATTGCAGATTATAGGAAAAAAAATGAGTCACAGATTTTTAATTTATTTTATAATTAAATAAAAATAATCGTAATAAAAAGAAAAGCGCGCGACCAAAACCGAAGGTTAAAAATCGGGTTTTTCAACGTTAGTAAAATGCTGAGTTTAATTCTATATGTATGCGCTGCCGGCTAATTGGGTTATGCAAAACAGCTGTTACTCTATGGCCGCGTAATGTTCGCCGCTGGATTCGCTTTTCGCAGGACCAACGCGAAATTCTAGAAATTTTCACGGAGTTGCCAGCGAGGACTTTGATACATACTTCTGGGAACGCTCAAACCATCAAAGACTGTACTTTACATACAGCCATACAAAATCATACTCATCGCAATTTTGTTGATCACGAATTTGCATTTGATGACATCTCGGAAAGCGTATAAATATAATTTTGATAATTAAGTAATATGATAATATCACTATTTTGCAATAAATATCAAGTAAAATTGCTATCCAATAATAGAATAATACAAATATCGAAATAAGCAAGTAATAAAACAATCAAACGACCTTACCTGATGTGATTAATTTTTAAAGAAAACAGTAGATATTTAAAGAATTAAAAACAGGTTTTTTCAAATCACACACACTTAAGTAAGTTTTATTATTTTTGTAAATTCTTTAACTATCTAAGTCCTTCATCTAATGCCTCGAATGCGAGAGAAAAAGCAGGGCTTCGAGTTTAGAAAGTAAACATGGCTTGAAATATTCCTGTTTTGATAGGAGAAGAGATGTTACACGACAAAGCAATCTGTTTGAGTAATAAAATGTTCAAATAGCAGAATATTCGGATAGTAGAGCATAAAATGGATTCAAATCAACGGTGACTTGAATTGCAATCGATACTTTTATTACCGTATATAAACGAAATTTTTTTTAAACGAATATAGGACATAGGCAATTCAATAGGAGATAAAATTTCAAAAAAAAAAAATCGCACGCTCTATAACTATTATACACGATTAAAATCTCGCATATGCTCCACTAACACAGCAATTCGCACGCAACAAATTTAACTGTAACGTATCACAATGCCGTGCGCGAAGGAGGATTTTTATCGACATTATTAAATCGCACGCCACAAAATTTATTTGCATGAAAAATAAATCGTCATTCAATGTAATTCATCAAACCGACTGTTCATAAAACAACAAAGCGAACGCGCATATATACGTACATACGCATCATTTATTGTGTTTCATATTCACATATATAACCCCTGGGACGCGCGGTTACATTGACAAAATACTCGAGCGTGCTTTTGCTTTTGATTGTTTGTCTCGACTGGTCAAACATCTATTTTCAAAAAAAAAAAAATTTCGAGGACTTAATAATTCACTCTAATAAATCACTCTTATTGTAAAAAATATCGTTTTCAATACCATGTGTATATTTGATGTTCTTATATATATACCCTTCCTATAAAATATAAAATTTTCTCGAGGAGTCGAAAATTTGATAAATACTTTATCGAGAACAATATTTATAATATTTGTTCATATCGTGATAATAATTTCCAACAAACAATTGCAGCCGTGATGTTATTGGAATGGTAGATAAAAATTTTTAAATACGCATGTAAATAGACTTACCCTTCATGCCGAGTGATGATCGCACCTTCCCTCGATGCTCCTTTTATAATTTATTCTTTGTTACACCAGCAAGAGGTGATTTCGAGATACCGATAC
This sequence comes from Anoplolepis gracilipes, assembly GCF_047496725.1. Lineage (NCBI taxonomy): Eukaryota > Metazoa > Arthropoda > Insecta > Hymenoptera > Formicidae > Anoplolepis > Anoplolepis gracilipes. The sequence goes on along the minus strand of NC_132976.1, from coordinate 4,811,035 downwards.
ACGTAATTTTACTTTTAACATAAAAGATGAGAGCGAACAACGCGAACCACGAGCTTCACAAACATACGGCACTTTCTGCAAGCAAAAATAATAATAATATAGATTAATATAAATTATAGTTTATAGTCTTATGGTTATATAATAGATTATAATAGATTATAATGTGATAAAATAAATGAATTACTATATTAGAAGACAAATTCAAAAATATGTTAGAAAAGCAAATTATATAAAGTTGCTGAGAAAAATATAAATTTTTTTTTAACGATAACATATAAATAATGTTGAAAACGTATATATGTGTGTCTTACCTATATATGTAAAATAGAAAAATATCAAATACATAATATCTGTCTGTATGTTCTCTATAAATTCCTAAATTTTTTGACCAATCTGGACCAAACTTTGCATATTTACTTTCTAGAACTCGGAAAATATAAGTTACCATAAAATTTGAACACCCTATCCCCTCCTTTGATTTCATTCCCTTGACACTTTGTGATAATTTAAAAAAGCCTATCCTTTTCCCGTAGTCAACTATATGTTGTTTGCCCCAGAGTGAGCACGCCAAAACATAATATTTATACATTTCCTGGAGGGGAAAACCAAAAATATTGTGTATCGCAAAGCATTAGAATAATAAATCTACCATGTTGCAATAATACATGTATGTTATTATCAGTATAACAAAACAAAGTAATATACTAAATAAATTTGTAAATTATATTACCATGATTTAATTTCAATGTTATTGTTTGATTTTCATAAATGCTAATGAAATGTGAGAAACCCAAGCAATGCCGGGTAGTTCAAACTAGTAAATATTTATATAAATATATAAATTTAGGAACTTATAGAAAACATACAGACAGATCTTCTATTTTATACATATATGTATAGATAAAACACACATTTATATATAAGAAGTTTAATACTAAATGTTGTTAAACGTTACAACTTTATTGTTATAGTGTTTGAGTTGACAATAATAAATTTGAAAATTACTGACGTACACATTATAATTTAATACCATCTAATAACGTATGTATTGCATGTGCATTTTATTACTTAAAATAATAGTATTCTACTTTAATTCTCGAAATTCCATTTAGATTCCTCTATATAGTCTACTTACAATCTGTATCGTTTTAATATCAACGCGGTTCACGTTACTAGAATTTTCTAGATGTTAGATCAAAATCATATATATACAAGGTAAAATTGCAAGAGAGCGTGGTCCCTTGTGATATGTGCGTGTCGTATCATAGCGTGGAAATCGAGGTTAAAGCGATAAGCTTCAGCACTGCTTCAAAAATAGTAGACTTTGTAATATTGAATCGCGAATGGAATAAACATGTATGCCTGTATATATTGTACAAAGAAATATAGAAAATTTTCAGACATCATTGTATATCTAAAATAAAAAAAATCTTTCCAAATATTTATATACATTAATCGTGTGTATATGGTATACCACGTATACGAATAATATTTTAAAAAATTCTCTCATTCAAAGCAACATTATCTAGTTTATCTTACAATCTAAAGAAAAGAATAGTCTTCTAATTATTATTAGCGTTATATAAAGTTGTACGACTCTGCAAAATAGCATAATTTAGAAAAAAGTTGTATTCTGTTCTCCGAGATATACATACATGTAGATATATCTTATACAGATAATATTTTCGTGTAAATATCAATTTCAATTCCACCTAATCACGAGGCTAACAGTCGAGGAGTTTATTCGATTTTTCCATCGGCCAAGAGGCTCGTAAAAATTTTACTCTTTGTCCGCGGAGAGAAAAATTTCTCCCTCGGGGGTCGGCAGCGTCTGCCACTGATAAGTAGGCAGAGGAAACGAGAACTCCATCGAGATTCTCTCTTTGTTTTCCTTTTTACTTTGCGAAATTTACGAGGATTACGTCGAGTCATTTTCGAGTTCTTCGCCGCCTCATAAGCCACCTCGTAAATTGAAATAGGTACCATCCTCGAATTTCGCTTTCCAAAAGGCAATGGCGAAGGTAAGATCTAACGCGACCGAGCTTTACGGAAGAGCATTAATTGAATTTAGCGCACCCCCTACTCCTTTATAAGGCAGGAAAAAAGAAAATCGTAAAGAAAAATAATATCATGACGATAACATCGTAAATTTTGTTTAACGTTCGTTTATATGGTCGCGTTTATGCGCGTGCGTATATTCATCGACAATGCAAAGTGTATTGCGAATCTTACGGCTACTTGCCACGCAGCATTATCCGTATGCATAAAACAGAATGTGCAAACTGCTTTTTTCAACGAGTTTACATCGCGTACGTCGGCACGTTCTGTATCGCAGAGGGTGGAGGGTCAGTTTGTTACGAGAATCGCAGACGGCAAATTTGGTTACATCGCTTCTTGTCGTGCTGTCGTGGCGTATTTACGTGTTTGTCGAAGAAATTTTGCCGCGCAGAACAAGCTGCGAAGTAAGCTAGTTTCCAGAGTCAAATGGCAAAAAAAAAAGAGATGAAAACTGGCCGATACGCGATATTAAATATATATTCGACTATGGGATATGACGCGCACGCTCCGATAACAGGAACAACGAAAGCTGAGTAAGAAGGGAAAAAAAGAAGACATCGAGAGGAGAAGATCGTGGGAGACTCCATAAGAGACGCGTTTATAAACTTGGCATGGAATAACGTTATCGTACAATAGACAAGACAACGGTCAAGACACGGAAAAGTCGAGCGACGATGAGAGGTCATGGAAAACGGGTCGGCAAATTTATAGAACATGGTGGCTTCTCCCAAAGTTGGAGATTTATCGGACTGATAGTTACAAGAGCGAAACGGCGACGACGCCGGTGCACACGCGCTCGAGAAAACTTCTACTCCCCTCCCGTAAAAATATTTTCACCCGAGGGACGGAGGGAAGCACGCGCAAAAGTCCCGGAATGAAAAAGGAACGGTCCCGAGCAAGACAGAGATGTCGATGCTGCGGTCAAGACGTCGAATAGTTGAGAGACGAGAGTTTGCCGACGTGAGATTTATGGATTATCGCTCTCGAGCGTTCGAGATTTATCGAGCAAACCAAACGCGGAGTTGTTGAGAAGAAGTTTTCGTCAAGAAAACGAAACTGCACACTCGACAAAAACACTTTAGATGTGAAAAAAAAAATGAAAAAAAAAAAAAAAAATATCGCAATACCTTTCATCTGACGTAAGCACAATTTTGCGCGAAGGAGAAGCTGTAATAAGTAGTAAACGGTGCTTCGACGTATAACTCTGCGATGTTATTTTAAAGAGAGATCGAGCCTGCGCGAATCAAGAAAAGTCGAAAGGATTTATGCGCACGTGGCAGCAAAGAAGTTTTACGTAGTAAAAATGTCAAAGTTGGGAATTTATCGAATTCAAAAGAAAGAAAAAGGGAGGGGGTGTCTCTCTACCTCGTATCGACTTTCTTCCGCGTGGAAACAGTATTTTGAAGCAACAGAAAAAGGGACGAGATCCTACAGATTCGAGCAAACACGACTCCTGCCGTGCTATTGTTCTTATCGCAATGTTACCCAGAAAAAAAAAGAAAACTTTGAAAGATTTACAGTAACGATTGTGGAGAAATTTCGCAGCGAATCTGCCAAAGCTCGCGATTTATCGAAGTAGAAATAAAAAGATCATCGGTACTGATCCTTGAGAATCCTACAATTGTCTGTAGCATATGCTTTTGACTTTTATCTTTACGGGGGAAAGAAGAAATTCGACAAATATTTTCAGACATGAAACAAGCAATAATATTTTTCTTATCAAAGATCTTCTTTGAAGATAATGTAGATTATAAAACGTAAGAAGAAGAAATAGGGAGAATGTGAGTTACATGTAAATAAAAATTATCTTCTAGATGATTGTGCGTTACTTGAATATTTAGATAATCTCTCTAAAATGACAAATTTTTCTCAACAAAATATAACAACTATTTAGTTAATATTTTTCATATGTTTGTATTTAAAAATTTCATTTGATAAAGATTTGAAGAATTATCTTCTCTTTGTGTTTAGGAGAGCCTCAACAAACTCGTCTCCAAATATAATGATATAAGGATGTACTTTCAAGTATTTTCTGCCATTTCTAGAAACGGCAGAGAAGAAATTTTCACGACGAAAGTGCAAAAGTTCGAGACTTATCGAACCGACAGTAAAAGGATCAACGTGGCTGATCTCAGAAAAGTATTTCACAGCATACAATAACTTCTTCTACTCTTCTTACTCCCATGAATATTTTCAGATGAAAGTACAAGAAAGAAGAAAGAGAAATAGAAGAAGACCGATACAAGAAAAGCACAAGACAAATAATAAAACTGAAAAGAAAAAGCAAATTGATGGTGAAACAAATGGCTAAGCTTATTGTAGATAAAATTTTCATATACGTTCTTTTTACTGTGATATAGATAACATACAAAAAAAATAATATTAACGCGCATACAGTATGTACAAAAATATCACTTGCTTAAAAATATAATACTTGCACATTTTTATCGTTAAATGTATAATAAAAATATTCTAAAAAGCTACATTTTATAAACATATTAAATTAAATATAATACCGCGAAATTTTATTATAAAAAATATTATTGTAATATATATATATATATATTCACATAATGGACATGAAAGCAATAAATTATCAAAACATGAAGTAGTTAAAACGAACTGTAAATTTTTAATATTGATCGAGCTCGACGTGAATAAATCAGTCTTGCTGTTTATCGCGCAATAAATCGTTACTTTCCAAACAACAATGATGACAGATATAAGCAATGCAAAAGCGGAAGAAATGAAAGGCTTGATGGAAGAGAATGCAAAAATGCGGGCGGAAGAATGGCGGAGCCAGCGAACGCAAGCGGTGAGGGTGCAGAAGCGGATCCGTTCCCAAAGAGGGAATAAAGGAATCGATGCGGGATCGCAGATTGCGGGAATTTCCGGTTTCCTCGCATCCACGCGATACTTATCATACTGCGAATACGTATGGCATCGCGAAACTAACGTTCGCCGAACGTCACACAAATTCCCGAGACTTTCCACCACGAGCAATCGAACCCGTTGAAAAGTCGCGCGGCATCTCTTCGGATTTATGGATACGGTTGGTAGGTATGATGTGCATAGGCGGATCAAGCGTTCTCTCTCTTGACAGCGCGCCGGAAGAGCGTAAAAGATGGTATATATTAAAGTAATCTTTCGATTCGAATAATCTTTTAGGTTGATCTTTTTATATGCATATTAGAGTACAAACACATAAAATTGATCTGGTCAAAATTCATGATCTTCATCTTCTTTTTAGAAATGCAAAATATAAAAACCAAAGTATTTAAAGTATATTAAAAAATATATATAATAATGAAAACTATTGTTTTCTTTTTATATCTTTTTATTAGTTACGTATTTGTAAAATTCATTTAGATTCGCCTCTGCATGTTGTTGCATCTATATTGCACTACAGATTCTCGTCCAAGAAGAAACAGAGAACATGGCTTTTCTAAATTTCGCCAAATGCGATGCCTCCGAGCGGCAACGAAAAGAAAATAAAAATTTATACATATTCGTACATTGGTTTCTCGAATGAATACTGTATATTCAGTTCAGTTCACAGAGTGAACTTAAAATCTACCATTCGATTCTTTGTGGAGAATATTTATTCTCACACATTAATCTTTCCATATACAGTTCTAATCAACAAATATTATTGACTGAATCCTTGATTTCATATGGCATCATTTTAAATATATTTTAAATATATATATGCGTGTGTGTGTGTGTGTATGTAATTAATAATTAAATAATAATTCTAAGACATATTTTTTAACATGCAAAAATTACCCTCGATAATTTTCGATGACTCAGGATGTTCCACGATAGAATCCTTCGGAAGTATCGCACTTTGATCGCTGCTGCTAATATCGATTAGCATGTCACTGAAATTCGCAAAACTGTCGCAAGCACGTCAAATTGTTCAAAGGATTGACAGAATCCGTCCCGAAAACGAATATCCTCACAACTTTCTTCACGCTTCTGATTCGATTTTTAAAGAGGTTTAAGGAGGCGGAAAACGCACTGGAACTCTTAAGAGTCTCTCAATTATATCTCACGTAGGTTATCGGTTCTATCGCGTCGTCGCAAGATGCCCGGAAAAATCGAAGAGACCCTTCGCAGAAGATATTATCCCAGGGTATGCCGAGAATTATCCTTTATCACCGTGCATTATCCTTCACTATCTATTAATGGGATATCAAGAATTGCCCTCTCTCGAGATGCGCCGATGTTCGCGCACCTCTTTAATTCTTACTGCCAGTGTTCTCTCTTGCTGTTTTATTCCGATCACGCTCTCACGTTCTCATTCGATCTTTTAGCCCTCCCCCCGTCCAACGTACAGTTACTACGTGGAAAGTAATAGGGACGTATTAATAAAATGGTCGCCCTTAATAACCATCGATTTCAATAACAATCGCAAACTAGCAAGTTTATTATTAAAGATAGGGACCGCTTTGAAACGCGACGACCTTTTCGTCGATCGTGTAGGATTATATTTTCGATTTTGCTCCGACGTAAAAAATAGCGGCGATAAAAAATATTCATGGAAATTTTCTCTCTGCTGCAGATAAATTTAGTGGAATATGTGACATACACAATACAGTGTTAAGCATTATTTAAACAAATAATCGTATGAAAATTTTACGATTCACATATCAAATAAAAGTATTTTATATATATATATATATATATATATATATATATATATATATATATTTATTTATATATATATATATATATATATATATATTTACAAATTAAAAATAAATGATTACTTTTTATATCATTTCTATTCATAAATATCTATAAATATGTATTAAATTTAATTAGTTTTGACAAATGGTTGTATTAATCATTGGAAAACAAGGAATATACTTATAATGAATAATTTTAAATCGCAAATGTATTCAAAAATACATAAATATTTAAAATCACATTAGTTGTTATTTACAAGTATATTTTAACCAATATTAATATCAAATTACAATGCATTTTGTACAAGGCACTGTGAATAAATGTTCGTGTATGATTTATGTTTTATATAGTGTAATAGTATAAATAATTATAATACTAAAATGTCGTATCTTCTCAACTACTTCTACCTACTTTTGCGGATTAATAATGAAAACTGTTAATTAAACATGATACTAAACAGCAAAGAGTGGTATTAATATAAAAAGTGTAATTAATGGAAAATAGTAGCTACATATTTCTCTTTTAAATACAATTTGCAAAATGGTTGACAGAATTGAGAAATAACAATGAGATGAATAAAATATTTGAATAACCATGATTGTCCTCCATACGTCTTTCATATTCAAAAGTTTCATGTTTAATATTTATTAGGTATTAATAGCAACATGACAAACACGAGAATTACGATTGTTTTCAGGATCGAAAAGCAAGGTGTTCTCGAACAAAGTTCAGAGTTCAAAGAGAAACTCTCGAATTCACGGAGATCCCTCTCTGATCGACGACAGACAAGTGGACTTATTGTTGTCTGAAAGAAACGCCAAGTTCGATAAAGACCGATGTCTCTGCTCGACACATTTGCATGTACTTTGTTCATATGTGTGCATACAAGTTATATCGCGTGTATGTTTCCGGAACGTACAAGACACGATAGATGTCTGATATTAATCGTAAATATAATAAAATTATCAAAATGAAAACAATTTAAACGCGATCCAATTATATATTACACATTTATTCGTAAAAATAGAGAAATACTTGTTTAATCATTCAAGGAAAAGCTTTCACGCACATGACTATGCCTTTGAATACATTAATACGTCCATCGAGCACAACAAATCGAGCACACAATAACTTCCCGCATTCTCTCCATTAATACAGTTTTCATATTCATGTTCGCGATGAATAGATGTATTAGACTAGCGTGCATCGCGCTCAAAAATTGCGTAAAACGCTTAACAAGCTTTCAAAATTGATGGCGTTATTAATTTACAGCCTCATTCACCGTTTTCAACAAATCATTAAAGATTCCCTCTAGCGCTGCGCTTTATCGCGCCTATAGCGTGCGTCGCGCCAGCGTAAGCCGTGACTCGCGCTACTAAAAAGATCCTCCCTTCAGGAGCGGATTATCGCTCCTATCCTCCGAGAGGATATCCCGGGCGAGCGCGCTACTCGAAGTGGATCGAAGGATTCGCGCTTGCGGCAGAATGAACGGGGACTTTGCACGGAGACGAGCGACCTGACCTGGCACGTATCCCGTTACCCGAGGCATATCTCCAGAGATTACTCTCTAGAAACGAGCGCGGAAATGTCTCGGATACTCCCGCCGGAAATACAGTCTCGCGCGATCCTAAAACGCAAAATGTAGATGATAGCGGGAGTTTGAAACATCCGTCTCAGATCCTTCAGACCGCGACGCGACGTCGCACTCGGAAGGCGAGGTCCTTCGAGACTTCGCGTAAGGAGCTATACTGCAATTTTTCAGAAAAAGATTAAGATGCAGAGGAAAAGACAGCCTTCTGCGATAGCTCTCTCGGAAGCTCCGGGGAAACCGCGAGATATCGTGAATTTTTCAAGCATACCGCGATGTTACGACTCGGCAAACGTTATTTATAACGTCCAATAACGTTTACTTGCAGCACGGATTCCTAGCGATTTTGTATGCCATATTTAAAAAACAGCATTCCGTGAAAGCGAAATAAAAATACAAACACGCGAGAAAGAATTTTAAATAATTTTCGTAACAAAAATGAATACGCCCTGTGATAATACTTTTTTTTTTTCCAAAATTCTAGAAAAAATGTATGATAAATAATTTCAACAAATTAAAAATTACATTAATCAATCTCTTTCCTTGTCCGTGGGATTACGATAAGAATTCTGCAAAATTCGCGCTATTATTAGTAATGGAGAAACTGAAAAACTTTAACAAACACAATAATCAATTATCGTAAGGGTGACCGTCTGAAATATCGATGTGATTAGCGAAACGGCACGTTATTACGGTGGTTAATGTAGCGCGCTAACCGAGACGGGGGAGGTAAAAAAGATCCCGAATCCTGCATCCGTGAAGGTCAACGGTGGTGCGGGCACACTTGACCTGGTTGCGACGACGAGCGTAGCGCCAACGAACGACAGACGTCAGAGCGGAAAATTGTAATGCAAGCACTCGCGGGCGACTCGATTCCGCAGGCACGTCACTTGAAATTCCGCCGACACGTTTCGCACGACTGTCGCACCATCACTGGAAAATTATCCTGAACGAGATTGCAGAGGAACTGCGTTGAATGTGACCTTAAGTAGGGCAATTATTTCGTGTGTGTCTGTCTACGCACACTAGGATATAATAATGATAGACGAGAAAGTAGATACGAAGATCCCGTTGTCAAGCGAGCTGTCGAATCTGTCGATGAAGCTCGTCTCGGAGAGAAAAGGGCGTATTATGTGAAAACTCATGCTAATTAGGTTTAATCAATAAATCATATTCGCGATACTATTTCGTTTTATTCCACCGCAGATCTATCGCTAAATTTCATCGTCCAAAATTTTATCGTATCTCTTTAAAAACTTTTACACCCCCTTCGATTATTCGTTTAAATACAAAGTGGCAGTTTTATGAGTCTTAAAATCAAAAAATTTTCTTCCTGCAAAATTATGCGAGAGAGAGCTTTTCCGAGCAGCACAAATACCGTACCAATACTTTAAGTCTACGAACAGGCGATCCGCGCTTTTCCGTGGGCAACGAAAAAGGAGAGGAGAAACGGGGACACGGGGCCTTTACGGCAGTGTTCTTTAGCCGCGGGCGCGCTGCTACTGCCGAGGTCTCCTCTCCCTCGTGGGGCTAATGCACAGAGGATCCCGTACGAGGGGTTGACCCAGTTAAGGGTAGAGTCAGGGCCGGAGAATGCGCGGTACGGACGCGTCCACGTCGCGTTACGTACTGAGCTGTCTCTCACCACGTACGTACAGTCTGTGTCCCTCTGTCTCTCTCTCTCTCTCTCTCTCTCTCTCTCTCTCTCTCTCTCTCTCTCTCTCTCTCTCTCTCTCCCTCTCTCTCTCTCTCTCCCTCTTTCTCTTTCTCTGACTCTAAAGCTGCGCGCGGTAAGGCCGCGAGAGCTCGTTTCTCCTTTCGCGGTTCTCACATTCTGCCGCCACCATCGCCACCACCACCACCACCACCACCACCACCACCACCATCAGCAAATCGACCTTCGGCGTAGCCGATGTCGTCGTCGCCGGGACCACCACCACTACCACCATCGCCGCCGCCGACGCCGCCGAAGCATCCCCTGAAACTAACCCCTATCCCCGCTCTCAGCTTCGACCAAGCTCCCCTCCATATTGATCAGTGCGCGCGGTTCGCAGGCCGCAGCATCCAACGCTACTCTGCTACACGTTGTCAACATGCTTAGCAGACCGAAATCCCACGGTGTGGGATATAGTGACGGGGTTCTGGCCGCGAGAGCATCCGCAGAATCGCACGTCGCATGCGAAAGTGATAGAATTAATATATGATATGTATATCAAGAGATCGCGCCTTGTGTGTGACTGCGAGAAAAAAGCTCGAGTCGATCGCGATCCGAGTGATTTGTTTATAAATGTAATATGTCGCGCTCTGAGGAAAATATTGATTTAATCGCACACGTATATATTTTGTGGCCTTATATATTCAATTTATACGAATAATCTGTAAAATTTCGTTATGGAATAAATTAACGAAGCAGAGAAGTATTTTAAAGATATTTTGCTATATCGTTAAGCGATAATATTACCTATTAATCCTCGATAATTCATCGAATTATAGAAAATATGACGCTGAAAAATTGTAACAATATCCTCGTCAATTCGACATTAAAATTACATTTCGACAATCAAGCAAAACATTATCGTTCTAATGTAATTTCGCGGCAAATCGTTCTCATTCGAAATTGGCCGTGCGTTAAAAGCGAAATGTTTTTAAACGCGCTGCAACAACAAAGAACAAATGCACATATGCCGGAAATCCTTTACTCTCTCTTTAATTACCGCGACGCAGGTGCGAGCCGGTGCCGTTTATTAATCGATTAAAACCACGTGCGTCCACGTAACCTCGGTTCCAAACTTTCGAGGGGTTTCATCGAAGAGGTTTCATCGTTTGCCGAATATAACATTCATGATGTAAACTAAACTAAAACAAAAAAGGTAAACGCCCTGAAATGATAATAAATTATTTCATACTTGCAAATATACTTTTAGATGAGAATATCGAATTTATTAATTTCTCTCTGCGTTCAAGAGACAAAATGTAATTAATGTTTGTATAATATAGCACATAAAAAAGACTCTATGCACTATATTATTATATAAAAGAATGTCGAAAAATTTTGAGAAATAATTTTTTAAGAAGACACATTGTAATAGCTGGAGCATCATTAGATCACGATAAGGGATTAGTCTGGTGCTTTTCGTGTCAAGCAATCATTGCAAGTAATGACGTGATCAGAAAGCGATGCGGGCTTTTCGTGCCATCATTACCACAGTGTTATGAGCCGTGAGATTGTGAGAGAGCTACTTTTTGATTTATATTTTACAAATTAATAAAAAAGTAATAAATCTATAACAAATGTTTTTTTTTCTCTATTCCCTTACCTTTAACGTGTAATAATAATATAATGATAAAGCCATAAAATATTAAACTAATTTTAGTAACAGAGAACAATGACTCCAAATTTACTGTTAAATAATGATTACTTTTATCATTCAACTCTACCGTCAATAATTTTACTTTTGCAATCATATATCTAAATAAATTAATTGTGAATATTTTGCACAATTCAGACTATCTGCATCGAATCCTTGAGTCGAAAGTGAGGAAATATTTCTTCTGCTCAGAAAGATTGACAGATCGTGCCATTGCGAGACAAAGTTCCACACTCGTGCGTTCAATTGCTCGAAGAGCCTGAGCGCGAAACTTCCGGTAGAGCGGCAAAAAGCTGCCCGGGACTTTACGACCTTCATTTCCCGACTTAATACATTTCCCCGCTGAAGTGGCGATGAAATGGAGCGAAAAAAGAGAGAGGTGGAAACGAAGCCAAATCTCTTGTCGCGCGGGAACCCTAGTGTAACCTTCCGCTAAATGCATCGCCCGGTGCAACCTCGCGGTGTAAAAGAAGCAAAAAATTTCACTTTCAGTCTCAAAAGTGCGCGAGGGCTTAAAGGCGGGCACTTTCATGTATTCTTGAATCACATTATCGTTGCAATATATAGTCCTGTCGCTCTTTTTATTCCGCTCGATTATATTTAAAATGTATGCATTTCCGCTGTATCAACGATTATTAAATCGTCAGCTTTTATGCGCCAATATCAATATACATATAAATATATACTGAATATTTTTCATATACAAAATATCATATCTCTCTGGTGTCAATGAGGAAAGCAATTCCGAATGAAAAAAAATTCTCGTTTTTCTGCTTTTAATTTCACGTTTGACGAATGATATTTTGAATACACATAATTACACAAATAATTCGCATAATGAATTAATTATCATGAGTCCAATCGAGCGAGCAAATCGAGCGATCGAACGTGTAGTTGAATTTAAATGAGATCACGTGAAAATGCGTCGAGCTTCACCTGCTTTATTAGCGAATAACTATCGAATAGAGTTCCTGTCATAACGATAGACAATTAATTAATACACCCGCCTATTAGATTTCAGTGAATAAACACATTGAAATTGGTTATTTGGGAACCAGACTGCTGACTAAAAATACTATTTTTTTTGCCTACTTTATCGAAGATAAAATGATAAAGCTTGTGCTAATAATAAATTTGTTTGCTCGCGAAATGACACAATTCGTAACGTTTCTGATAGAAAAACTAGGATAAAAATGACGCCAAGATTGATACACGTATACCTACGTTCGTAATACGCTGTAAAACAGAGTTGTTACCCATAAATGCATGATCCAATATAGAAGATAACAAGTTCAAACATTGAAATTTTATCAAAGTACCAATCTCTACTCTTTTAATACACTCGAATATGCACATCTGATGCATAACATACGTCCACAAAAACTGATTGTCCACGTTACAAATTCAATGAGAATGATGTTATAATTTTTATTTTATTGATAAAATAACTATACACAATTGTACAAACAAAAATAATTGCAAACAAATCACTTTATCTTTGTCATGATTTCAAATATAGTTTTTATATTGTACATTATAATTTCCGATTTTTTAAACATAAACACTAGCCTCCATTGAGACGTAAAATTCTAGAATACATATTATGCCTTCATCAATGATGGAATGCAAATCCATTGAACGGATAAGCTATAGAGCCTCTCTAAACACCGTTTAATCCTTTGAATCTTCCTAGCTTCATTGCGAGAATGTCTTCATCGCTATCTAGTTTCAGTGTGCTATCGATTTGACTATGAAACCACATTGGTCAACGTGTTGGTTAGATGCACCAATTTGCACCTCAAAGAGCCAAACTAGTTGCTATGAGTAACAGTAATTTCATTGTCTCCTGATACCACTAACGGCCCCCGTATGTTTCTTTCATCGAACAAGTAGATTTAGTAACAAGTGTTAATGTTGTCAACTTTATATCAAAATTTGTTCAAAATTTAACTTGACTTTTTCGCTTCACGACTTGCAGCAATTTTAATGTGAAAACATTTTCTTTCAATTTTTGACATTTATAAATATCAAGATAATTATTTTTCTAATGCAAACATTTTATTTCTCGCATATATTTCATTTTATCACTTCGGATTTGAAGAATGGAACAATTAAAAAAAGAATGTAATAAGAACAGAAACAGAAACATTAAAAAGAATGGTCAATGAATCTCCATTAAGGCAATTTAATACTATTATTATTAAAATTATTATTATTACCCCCGTACATTATTATTTTACCTCTATTTTCTTTCTTCGTACATAAGCATAAAAAATGCGAAATCGCGAGATGAAATATTTTTCACAAAATATAAAATTTTTGAGAAAAATAGGATCTCTCTCTCTGAAAAAAAAAGGATGAAAAAATAGAAACAGACGGTCAAACAGAAGCGACGTGCTGATGCATGCGTTTAAAAATTCCACGCGGTCGTAATACCACGAATTTAAATTTTCCAGATATAACTTCAAAATGTTTCGCATATCTCATATAAATAATTATTTCCTGTGAAATCATGAATTACAGAAATTACTAGAGACTTATTTACTTACGTACAGTTAGTTAAGCTTCTCTGTAAACAACGATAAATATCGCTCTTGATATTTTTACACAGCGCTCGTTACGCAAATATAACTATATCAAATTATCAAGAACACCATCAGTCTTTTCCTCGCACATTATATCAATAATGCTCTAGTGATCAATGCCTGCAGAGGCATAGTAACCCCTTTCAGTTTCGAAGATCAGCATCGCCACTTCGTTTGCAAGTAAAAAAATAATGTTTTAGATTTTGTTGATCGTGTTCACGTTTTACACATCGTTACAAAGATGTTTCGCGTTTTGTCACCAGTATATCTCTAAATTCCATCATGATAACGGTAACGAATAATCGATTTGCACGTATTTTTCGCTTCAGTCGTATAAAAGCATATAAAAAATAAGAATGAATTTGATATAGAACGTGAGAAAAGCCGGAAATGAAATTTCTTATGTTAGCAACGTTAGAATCGAAGTGACCTATTTTACTCAGAATGCAATACTAATTCAATTCCTTTCACCTTGTGATAAGTTAAATCGAAACATGTAAAATTCGACAAAATCAAGTAAAATTTTTCGCTTTTCGCTTATTGCATTCGTAGGCGAAATTATAAAGTCTTTAAAATCAATAAAAAGATATTTGTAGTAGTAAAAAAATTAGAAATCTAGAAATAATTATTATATTAAAACTGTACAAAAACATTCTACAAAGAATAATATCCTCTAAAGCTGTGATCAATCGTGATCAGTCATGCTATATTCGATTTTATTGAGATTAAACTATTTTTATTTAAATTTAATTATTTTTAATATAATAGCAGAGACAAAAAAATCAGAGTCCGTATTCGAGAAAATATAAAAAACTATCTTAATACGTTAAACATTGATAAACGAAGAAGATAGTGACTTGTCTGTAAAATAAAATATTTAAAGAATAAAAGATTACAATCTCGTATGTATCCTCGCAAGGATCTATCGATTTAATAATTTATCATGTTTTCAGCATAAATTTTGCACAAATAACGACCAAGAAAAAACGAGGTTTCTGTTGCAAATATATTTTTCTAGCAAAGAAGTATATATATATATATATATATATATATCGTTTTTTTGTGACCATTATTTATGAAAAATATTTACTGAGAATATGATCAATTATTAAATCTATATTTATGATCAATTATTAAATATCATAGAAATTGAATCGATCAGTTATTATTATTCTCTACAAACTCCATAATAATTTTAATATCTTAAAGGAAAAATATAAAAGCTTTTATTTTTATTTCATATTTTTATATCTTCGTAAAATCTTTTTAATATTTTTTTTCACGAAATTAAATGAAATTTTCATAAGCGGAAATTGTTTCGCACACGGTATTTTCATTTTATGTAATTGATTCTACCTTCGCATTCTCGATTATCTGGCTTCGATGAATGAAATATAAACAATTCGCTAATACTCGGATAGGATCGGTAATAAATCCAATCGTATTTCGATGGGTTCTTGTATCTCTTTCCATCTCGTCACAAATATTTGATGGCCAATGTCAAGCACCTCAAAATGCAATTTTTTTTTATATATCTTAGAATTGTTGCACTTTTATTATGAAGCGTAACAAAGGGATGAAAATGTATTAGAGATTTACAGGTCGAACGTGATAACGCGGGACGTTGGTTTCAGAGATGTTTTCGGGTTGAGAAGGTAGGATGGAAACTAGGTCGCCGCTCTGATAATGCGACCTACATACAACTCGGACAACCCCGCACATTGCCCTATTTTGTTTGTACCATCTCTACGTTTCTCTGTTACAGTGATGGACGAACAGTAATGAACCAGCAATGAACGTAATTATTCGAATTTTCTGACATACTGGACACAACAAATTGATGTTGGAAACCTTGTGATCATCGAATGATTCAAATTCGAACTTGAGAATTTTACATTGTGTTCAACTCTTTATGATTTGAAAATATCTCCGATTTTCGATGTACTTTTATAGAAATATTTATTTACAGAATTATTTGATCATACAATTCGTTTAAGTCTGCATGTGCTCTATTTCAAATTATATTCTCACTCAATCAGTTCTCACATGTGTATGACAGTTTATTTACGTAAAAGATAAGCCTTTATTTAGGATATTATTTTTAAAACTTTCATATTTTTATAATGTACGATATAAAAATAAATAGTTCAAACATTCTTTCTTTCACATATTATCCTTTTTTCAATATAATATAATTACGGCAGTAATATAAATAATAATTATATTCCTTGTGCTTTAAGGAATCTGACCAGCTCTTGTTATTCCATTAAAACGTTTCTTGATTCAGTCTAAGTACTACTGGGTGCTAAGTACTGTTAATTCGACCCTGGTCTTACGTCATTGCCGTCCCAGGATGCAATCCCCTCCCTGTATGTACGCTTTTACGTCATTGCCGGTAACTGAAACACCGCGCTTTTTCGTGAATGAGATCTCGCTGGGAAAAAGAGTGGTCCCTGCACGCCAACATGAAAGATAAATAGGAAAAGGAAAAAAGAACGATCGTAAAAACCGCGGCCGCTAATAAATCCGGCTGTAGCGATCGTTACCTTTACGACTGCTCGTTTATTTTTTCTCCTTTTTTTTTTTTTGCTTTTTGGTTTAATTCGCGGTATTCATCCCGATGTAATTTCTGGGTGGCGCTGGCTTGTCCACCGATATCGAGAATACGTCGACGAGGCGGCCGGTTATTAAATTTCGATACTACCGTGCGGTCGACTTTTTATACCGCAACTCTACACACAATGACGCTGAAATTTCTATATCTCTCATTGTAGTAAAATCGCACAAAATACTATTAATGCCCACTCTAATGTATATAATTATAATTGCAATTACGTTAAATTTTTTAATTAATATCATAATTGGATCTATTATTAGAGAAATATTCTTCGATTATGCTAAGTCGTGAAAAATATACACAATAATTATTGTGTTATATATTCTACTGAAATATAATTTTGCTTAAAATGAAAAACTCAATAATAACAAACGATATTAACAAGTGCATCTCAATGATGATTATGATGCATCGTAGAATACACTGGCCAAGTTTATCTTTCATGTCATGTATCGCATTTTAATTAAATTCAAAAAACTTTTGACAACACTAAATAACACAATAAATTATATAAAATGTAATGTCAAATATAATCATATAACGTGTGTCAAATTTTTTATTTTAATTAAAATTGAAATTGGTTAAAAAGACACTCGTGTTTTTCATAACAAAAATTGCAAAAATTTACTTTTGCACGATAAATTTATTAAAAAAAAAAAAAATTGTGAATATTGAACAAGAAAAGAGAGGAAAAAAGATTAAAAAATCCTTTAAAAATAAACAACATCAGTTCTATAATTCGTATAATCCGCTAAGTCACGTCCGGGCCCAATATTTCATAGCGAAAAAATTTTTATCGCGCGTCCACGCGCACGATAAAATGTCCCAACTGCGAGAGAGATCCGCAGGTGAAAGTCGGCATAAACATCTTTTATTGGAAAACTTTCCTTCGTTGTCTGGCGACGAGACTTGGCTATCCAACGAAGCGAGCGAGAAGAGAAAAGAGGATCTATAAAAAGGCGGACGACGTATAAGATGCATCCCGCAATATATCCCCTTGCAATTCCGAATATGTCATGGCACAGTGCAATTGAGAATCTTTATGCAACGCGAGAAGCGAAATATTTCTATTTCTATCGTCGATGGAGGGTGAGCCACGAACCGATACGAACGTGCCATATCGTATCACGCTTTTTTCGGTGCACGTAACTTTTAACCCTCTCGTTCAACCGTCTTTGGGATCGTTTCATCCCTTTCTGTCTGTCTCTCTCTCTCTCTCTCTCTCTCTCTGTCCTTTTTCTGATCTGACCCTCTCTGTCTCCTTCTCTAGTTGCGATGTATCTATCCGATATTTAGACCATTTCGCGCGGTGTATTTGCGATGCGAGCGAACGCGGAATATCGAAAGGCCGTGCAAACGAATAAGCAGGCTACGAAAAGCAAGCTCTCCCTACATGGGAAATTTGAGATTTAAAATATGAGATCGCAAATGCAACATTGAATAAACCATGGTGCCGAGCGCAATGTATCGTTAAATTAATGGCAAAGTTCAGATCGAGTTCTCGCCACAGCAGTTTTCTACATACGTACTCGCTGCAGGAATACGTAAATATATCTGCGAAAATATTGATATTCGACAACGATATACAAACTGTTGCAAAGCATTTTATATTTATGTTGTATATCGATTTCGACTAAATTCGTTTTAACAAATCTAGGATATGTAAAAACGCAAAGCGCGACGTATTATTTTTGTTATTATAAAATATACTATAAAATAAAATTGTGAAATGTTTATGAAAATCGTTATTTATATTTCTAAAAAATAGCTATTCGTGTCATTTTGTATGTGTAAATTGATACACAAAATCGACATATCGATGACATTTATTTCGTTTTATTTCTCTTTCGTGATCTTTACGTCGAACAAATCGACACACATAAAGATATTAATCTCTCCCACCGTAAATCTCCTGTATAATTAAGATGAAGGGAGGTAAACATTATTTAAAATTTTCGCCTATTTGATAATATAATTTACCTAATATTTTGATCGCACGATTGATGCATTAATTGGCTAAATAATAATAAATTTCCAATGACTTCAGTTAGTTACTTACTGTTGATATAATTCTGGTACCTATGCTTGCTGATCATCATCGCATGATAATCTTGAAGATCACCTGCTCGTATCATCTGCTAAGAAAATGTGTAATGAGTAATTAATGCTCGCGCTTTTATTTGCATTACTGATCCAGTTAACAACAATTATTACAAGAAAAGGAACAACTTGCACTGGCTGTTGCTAATTGTCACTGCTCTTGTATTCTGAAAAGAGCGACAGCGGTCTAGTTTATCGACCAGCAACCTTGCTTTGGATTGACTATAACAGATGAAGGTATCTCGACGAAAGCTTCTTATGCAGCATTATATCATTCAACAAATGTTTGTGTGATAATATTGCTTTGTCGGTTGTTTTTCCATTGAACTAATTCACCTACTGCTATACCTTTATATAGGACTCGCATCTTTAAAATTTACTATTTAATAGTAATAAAATTTATTGATTTCATGTGTTAATCTAAAAGTGAAAGTTTATACTTTAAAGCTTTTGTTATAAATAATAATATGTAGAATCAAATTTATATATAATATAAAATGCAAAGAATAAAGTCCTATAGTGTACAAGGTTTTTATATCTTTAAATATAATTTATAATAAATAACAGGAAAAAAGTCAGAAAACGAGAATTGTAATAACACAGCAACAAAATACTTTCAAAAAGATAAAAATGCATTGTCGAGAAACAACAAAAGAATATAATTGTATAGAAATTGTAAAAACATAAAAATATTATATATATGAAATATCATATTATAATTAATGGAGACGGAGCGTTGTGGAGAATGGAAAGGATGCATGTTATGGACGAAGAGATAAACAAAATCCTGTAATCATTGTGCACATTTACATAATCTATTATATATATATGTATATGTATATATATATAAAACACAATCGCACAACATATAAATCAATATCGCACAATTCAATGTCGGTTATTATATCGAAATAACAACAGTGTCGACATTATTATAATTTTCTCGTTCATTCCTTGTATCACGTTACATGTGCAATTATAATACACATCTTATCGATAAATATATATATTAATATATATATTTGAGATCCCACCTGTATAATGTTAAGGCTTCCCTCTCGCTTCTCTCAAATAATTGCCAATTTCCTTAAAAGCAACAAATAATAATATATGAATCGTTTACTTTCAAAATAGTGTAAGTCTAACTGCAATAATTTTTTTCCAAAATTAATATATGTACATTCTACTAATATTCTTAAAATTTCAAAAATAACTCACACAACTTTGAAAATAAGCATCTCATATATTCGATATTGCACACATATTTCGACATTCGCATATAAATATATCTTACAATAGAAAATTTCATAGATTTTCTTCATAGAAAATTTACGATGTAAAATCCTATGAAAACAAAGAATATTAAAAAATATACACGTACAAATAAAAATTCGCGCGCACTAAATATCACATTATATACAGCTGTCTGTCTTTCTGCGAGGGACTAGCTTAATTCCATTTCGCGTTGACAAGACTGTCAGCGAATTACAATTATATGTATCGTATTACACAGATGCAGCTGTTAAATACGCCTACACACATGTTAGTGCAGATTACATTATGCAAAAGTAGAAAAACAAAATTGTCATGTGATGTCTTTCGTTATCTGTCGGGTTTTTTTTTCTTTTTCTCACTTTTCATATATTCTTCTTCTCACTTCCTGCATATAAATATTAATTTATTAATATTAATTTTACAACATGTCAACTGGCAACTCTGCATGTGGAAAATATATCTCTGCAACGAAAATCCTGCAATAATTTTATTACAGCTATAAAAGTTACCTAAAAACTTAAAATATACAAAATTTTTGTTTCATAAGTTATAGATATTTTATAAAAAATCTATAAATAATACATAAAAATGTTTCTAAAAATGCAAAATAGAAATTTGTTGCTCAAAAAACTAAAACAGATACGAATAAAATCCTGTTGATTTCAAACTTTGATAAAAAATTAGAAAATTAAAAAAATTAGTTATATTTCATATAATTTTACATCAAAATATAATTAATTTTTCATATAAATGAAGAAAAAGAATAAAAAACTATATCTACGTTAAATTCTTTATTGAATTAGCAATAGATTTGTCACGAGTCACAAACGCTATTTTTTTTATGTATATCTATATGTGCGTTTATTCAGCTGTTATAAACAAAATCAAAATTATACCTGCCTCATATAATAATAACAGCCTCAAAAAGCTAAATTTTTATTTGTTCATTATCTGTTCGTTTTCAATCTACTGCATAAATGTAAACCTCACTTGCACCGCACAAAAAGTATCAGAACAATAAAAAATAATTACCTATATATATATATATATATATATACAATTTTATACAAATATTTTAAAAGATAAAAAGAAGTGAGACACATACAGCAGACTCACAATACAACAAAAGATTTTGTGAGTATAACCAAAATTCTCATCGCGTGCTTTTCCGATCATATTGTAGTCACTAATCAATAAATAAGGAGCGTAACAACACATGTATGTGTGTGTGAAATAATGTTTTATAAGAAAGAAAAAATATTATATATATCTCCATATACAATATATAGAAAATAGAAATAAACATAATTAAAGTATTACTAATCACAGCATATGTTAAAACAAAGTTTTAAAACTTTTTTCATGTTAATCTAATTATTATTATATTTATCATTATTAATTCATATTATAATTATCAATAATTATTATTCTCTCTCTTCTCATGTTCTCGAATTCATTTCTATTTTTTTATGAAATCTAATTTATATGAATATTGCTTTTCTATCCTAATCTATCCGTATCTTACGATTCTAGTCCAGTCAAGAGAAATAATAAAAATCTTTAAAATTGATGCAATACATCAATAAAAGTTTTAATAAATTTCTTTTCATATTTTTCGTCTTTTTTGCTGAATGTGATCTATTCCGCATTTAGCTTTATCCTCCTTGTACAAGAGTTTGAATATATTTCAATAATTTTACCGATTACACTTCGCTCTAACTAATACTGTTTATTTTTCTATTCCTTTCTTCTATTTCTATATGTATATGTATACATGTACAAGAATAATAATTTTCTTCGTACATGTATAAGAATAATAATTTTCTTTCTTAAAATATGTTATTAATTCAGTTATGCTCCTCACTATACGGTAATCTTTCATACGTTTCCTCTCTATATGCAATTAGGAAATAAACTCTATGCTCCCTCCCCTTTACGAGAACTCACGTTTTGTTCCCATATTTTCCTTAACAATGAGAGATCAGCAAGTTCATCAACTTTTTTTTATTTTTACATTCGCCATGCGATTTTATATCATCTATGCGGACAATAAGGAACATGCGGAAATAGATGACAGTGAATGGATCTAAATCTGAAACAAAGAAGTATAGTTATGCGTTAATTGCCATTACTTAACAACGTAATTCGAAATCAGAAATATATGACAGAATTAAAGTTAGATACAATTTTCATGCGAAAATTTAATAATATATACGTTTATATTGATATTAAATCAGAAATAAAATCTAGATATTTTTTATGCTAATAAATGTAAATAATGCTTGATATACTAAAAAAGAAAAGAAAAAAATCAACGATTATCGCACAGATATTTCTACGAAAGAAATATTAGATTTTAATGCAAGATACTGTTCACAATTCTCATATTAAAAATTTTTCGCACAAATCCGACTACGACGAATGTCGCTTGCAAATATGATCAATAAGATTTAATATGGCAAACTTATGTAATATAAACTTTTAATAAAACGTCATCCATAAAAAGCAAAGAAAAGCGAAAGAAAAGAAGACTCGATTTAATATCCATAATACGTGCCGTCTCGATATACATAAATGTCAGATTTACTAACTAACAGCGACTTGGCTCTGACATTTTCCTCGTTAATATTCAAAAACGCGAAACTTTGCTTCTTCCTTACAATACTAAATAAAGAATTCCAGAAAATATTCGTGACGTGAAAACTTACATTAACAGGAAACAAACCATTTTTTTTAACTCGATGGAAAATGCAGAAACAGCGAAGAGCGACTCGTAAAAATCAAAATTATTATCAAGTCAATTAAAACTTGCAAGATCACACTGCAACGTCGTCCTCGTGATTACTCATCTTTCTTCCGTCTTTCACTGGTACCAATTACACGAAAGAAAATGTCACAAGAGACATTTCGCGTATATGCATTAATGAGAACGCTAATGACAGATGTTTACATTTAGCATCATGTAGATTGCACATGTCGTTTCACAAAATGTCATTTTATATTCATCTCGGAATTATTCAAGATGAAGAGAGAAACTGTACTAATCTCTATTATTCGAATGTCTCTCAAAAGATTACATCAATCATAGAATAAATTATTTTGAATTATTTGCATGCTATGGATATCTAGTACAATTTTTTAAATTTTTTAAACAAAAGTTATTTTTATATAAGAAAAAAGCAAGGCAACATTTCAATATTTTTCTTAATTTGTAATTTATTTTTTAATTAATTAATCTGTCATGAAATATATAATATTCTGAATAAATATATAATCTTTTTCAATTAAGCAAAGTATAAGATGTGAAGAAAACACAAGATACATGCGAAATGTCACGATGTTTTATAGTATTATATAATTTTCTTACGAAGACTACTCTTTAATTTAGTTATTTCTCTTAAAGAATTCCTCACGGTGTCCAACCGGCATTCTACGCGAGCACTCTAGGTGAAGGTGGCAATTATAGAAGTAATTGAGGCTTTCATGTGCAATGTTGCGTCAGGAAAGAAGAGATTCAGAGAAACAGAAAATTAAAGATTACAGACAGAACTTCTCGCGTTCTGTCATGGAAATGATTCAATTTATATGTAAATTTTAACAAAAACCGGCGCTGTTCGAAATTCACGAATAAATCGATCAAATACTAAAGCAAAAAAAAATGTCACAGCACATAAAGAAATATCCAAAATAAAAAAATAAAGAAGAAAATTAATATATAAATAAAGCAATGCTTTACCTCTTTGGATCGTTCTTCATGTCAAAACCATCAATCTTCAGGATATTCCATTCATCTCTAGATCCCTTAGAATAACTGAAAGAGACCTGGAACACAAAACGCAAAAAAACATTTTTTTTAACTCGCCATTAATCTTTAATTTCTTCAACGATGGATTCTTGTATATCAGAAACCCTGGACGATATACGATGTCGAAAGTGACTTCATTTATTTTGACGTATCGCGTACGTACGTGCGCACTCGTTTGTTCGCATATTCTGCGAAATCCGAGACCCTAAAGCATAATGTCGGTCATGAAAGAAAATACGTTTTGTGCCAACGTTTTGCATACATCACGCATGTTTTCGTCGACCATGCGATCGCTTACACACATTGTAACTCGATCTTAACACATATATTACAACGTATTGAACGAACAATTTATAAATAATTCACGAAAAATAATTCCTTTATTATAAAATTACAAAAATAAAAAATTTTTAAATCAAACAATCTTTATTACATCAAGTTGTAATGCACGTTAAAATTATTTATTTAGAAAAATGATAGAGAGAGAAATTCTTATTTTCATCTAATATTAAGTACTTTAATTATGTATGTAATAAAAATATTTTTATCAATTTTTAAATAATAAATATGTTAATTTCTATTTTTCTTGTCAAAAAAGTACGCATATATGTGTAATGGCACAAAAAAGAATGGAAATGCATATGGGACAATTTAGTTAATATCTCGACGACAGGACATGTATTTTCATATGTTAAGATTGCTCTTATTACTTATTATGTATAGTCTGAGAACTTATAATAAACGGAAACTATACAATTAAATAATAGCTATTACGTAACGTAAAATAAAACAGACAATGCACTCGGTGTGTATGGTCTGATTCATCGTGTGCTTCAAATTATTCTATTATCCTTCCATTATTTATCATTATGCTATTTATCGTGACCCTTATATACTCAGAATATGCTACGTGCGTTAATTTTGGCTCTACTTATATCTTAAGTATTATAATGGATGTATTATAGTGCAGAGATTTTTGTGCGTGCTCTTGTGTATGAAATTATGATGAATATTTGGTTATCACTGAAATAAAGCTCTCTTAAGCTAAAGGATTAGAGTTGCAAAAGTTGGCAAGATTTCATGATGAGAAATCTTACTCCAAATCTCTTAATCCAATATGCACTATTCGCTTGCTAATAACAAGGTAGAAAAAGAAGTTTGTTTAGATTAAACAACAATTACACAATAATCCGCAGTAATTCGCACTCTCCGCATATTTAAAAGCTTACAAATTTTCAAATTCTATTATTAAATTATAAAATATTTAAAATTTAGTTTTGTCGTAATCAGATTTTTTATAAAAAGAGAACATTTTTTTTTCATTCGAAATAGATTAGAGATTTACATGTAGTTTACATTTAGTTACCTGGTCGTGAAAAGTATCCTTGTTCAGGAACTTCATTGGCTCCAGATGCGAGTGGAATTGTTCTATGACTGTGAGTTGTTTTTTCAAGAGATATTCAATAATGTACCCCATCGTTACATCGTCTGGTAATCTAATTCTATCGCCGACGGTGATGAATTTTCCTCCGCTGAAAACAAACGTGAATGTCTAATTTATTATTCGAACATATGTACACTTAAATAAAATATGTACGTGCAGTGTGTTTAAATGTATACATTGTAATTAAAATAAAATTCGTTATAAGTGAATGTAATCCTTCAAAAATATTCCCTGTACTTCTGCATCTCTCTTTCAAAAGTTCTCCTAAAATTTTATTTGCTACAAATTTCCAGTAAGAAAAAAATATTCAAATTAGAGCAATTACTACACTTGAAAACGAAATGCTAAAAATAGAAATAATCTGTTTAAGCATCTCTCTAATGGAACCGACAGTTTTTTCTTTCTTTTCTCTTTTTCTTTGATTCAGTCACGCGTTTATGTCCACCGTATTTAATCCGTTGCGACGTGGATATAGGATCATCCCTCTTGTGTAACATTTTTAGCTTCCTTTGCTCTCTTTTGATTCTGTCAGCATGTACAGTGGACCACGTCCATCGCGAGGGATACTATGTACGAGGATTATATGTTTATTATTTTCTTTTGTTGAGTGTTCATGAAAAGAAAATAAAGAGGAAATAAGGTGAAAGAGAGCAGAGTAGAATTTATGTTTTGAAAATGACCCTTTGAAAACATTATGGTACGCATGTAGTTCAAGTGGCATTAAAAACAAGTATAAAATGATTAATACAATTCTATGGAAACTTGGTAAAATATATGTATCTAAAATTATTATTATTATTATTATATTATTGTTATCATCATCATTGTTATTATCATTAACGAGACAGCCCTTTGTAAACCAGTGCTAACTCATTATATTATTATTATTACTTATATACATACAGTATGCAAAGTACGATGAGTATTATAAGTAATAAATAATATATAAATAGTTATGTGTATATATTATATATTTATATATACATGTATATAGACTTCTCTATATATTGCATGCATATACTTGTTAACTGTCATGTACAAATTATCTCATAAACCTATTAAAAATATTTTAAAATCAAATTCTTTAGTATTGAATATCCCTTTTTATTTGTTTTGCTTTAATAAATGTCTCGACAAGAAATATTTAATAAATGATTCTTAAAGGGTCTACGATTAACATCGCGCATAAATTACTAAATAGTAAATGCTGAAGATTCGAGCGTCGTAAAGCCAATCATAAAATCCTCGCTATTCGACTCTCCTTTTTTTCTTCAACGAGATGAGAAGAACGAATGTAGAAAAACGTGATATTACCGAGAGTCGGAATTCGGATTGGAAATCTGATAGTCAGTGTCACAGAAGAAGATGGAAAATCATTAAGCGTGGCCGTTACAAACTTAGTCACTTCGACCGACGATCTTCGTTCAGATATATTGTTAAGATACAGCTCAGCCAACGCGATAACTCGTACTTTATCGAAACTGCATCCGTATTTATTTTGTAGTCTTCCATTTAATTACCTGGCAGAGCGACAAACTTAATGAAGCCTCTCCTTTTCACAAAATGGTCGCCTTACTAGTACAAGCGAATTAAAAAGCGTAATATTTTTTATCGTACTTTTTAATTTTTATAATTAATTTAGTTTTTGCTTATTTTCTACATTAACGTATAATAGGCTATTAAAAATGAAGCTATTAATAAGGAGTTTATTTTGATATATATATATATATATATATATATATATATATATATATATATATATGCAGAGAGGCTTGATTTATTTGTAGTAAATAAGACATATAAAATATAAAACTGTATTACTCTAAATATATTTAAATAAATTATTATTACAACTCTTGTGTGATATCTTTAAGTTAACTTGAAAAGTTTCGACAAAAAAATATGTTTTTAAAAGATAATAGCTTTTTTATCGATTACCATTATTATGATTTCCATTATAATACATATACTTTAGCAATCGAGAGCATAATTAATAAATATTAGCTTAACTAGAAGAGCTATAATAAATGTACAAACGTAATTATGTAAACGTAATTAAAATTAATTATGTATCTCGCGAATATTCGGTGTCCACTTAGGAGTATCTGTTATACACAATAATTACCGGCCGTTGCATCGACGTTGCGTATATGAAGTAATTAACTCATTCCCAACGTCACGCACCTTATGCGTCCGCGCGCCCGCAGAAGCAGGATGAGTCCGGTCTGCCTTCGCTAACCCTTTCGCGACGGTCGTTCATCCGCGCGCGGCGAATTATAGGGAGGGGGGAAAAAAAAACGGAGACACGTCACGGAACCGCGGGGACAGGGTCCCCGGCGGGAATAAATTACCGGCCCCGCATACACACCGCCCCGAAAGTCACGCGATGCCGACTAAGGGCCGCGAGTCTTTCGCGTGGCACCCGACACGCATGCGCGATTAAGGTCGGCCGGAAATGCGGCGGCAGAATTGCTGCCAATGCGAAAGTCGCTCCTGGGTACAGAGAGAGTATTGCGAGAAAAATTGTCGCAAAAAAAAAAAAAGGATACTTGTCTCGGTAGGCAACATCACGATATGCAATCGTGAAACAAGGATAATTATATATATAATATATATATTATTTTTATTTAATTTCTTAAAATTTCTTGTTAAAATTTGTTGAAATAAAGGTAATGAGATAACATTGATCTAAATATCTAAATCATATTTAATATTGTTGTAAAATCGATGAGAAATGAATGGAAATTAAAGTGATCCATTTGATTTATATTCTCTAATTACAATATGAAAATTTTGCCTCTATAATTTATTTACTTATAATTGTTACCTAATTTATCTGATACATGACCCCTTCTCACAGACAACATATTTTATTATTTTTCCTTCTTCTTTTGAAATGAATTACTTTTTGATTAATCTTTATATTATATTTTCCTGCTTGTTGAAACAATCTATGAATAAGTCGACGGGTGTCTCGCTATCCGCAGAAAGAAAAACGTTCCATCACCGGTAAATACGCGGTAACCGGTAATTCGATCATTCGGCCCCATAAATAACTCGTGTAGTCTTGAGGGATCGATCATCGCGCATGTGAAACATTAACGTTCATTTCTCACCGTCATACTCTTCATTAATCTCGACATTAATCAAAGAGAATGAATGCTAGAGCACGTTTCGCTCGCAAAGTAACGATCGCTTTTCACACAATAACGCGCAGCACGTCCAGGCGCGATCGTTATTTTACAATCTAACGCGTTTACGATTAAACGAGGTTCTCGCGACTTGTAATCCGTGAAAGATAGGAACGCAGAAAGGATGAGGGAGCTCGCGATTTCGGTGCACATGCGATGGCGGCGTGATGCAAATACTTTGTAATTGCTACGACGATGATAATGACGGTAAGCGCAACAAGAAGACCGAGGAACTTTAATTCGGTTGCATTCCACTCATGTAGATTAGATCGAGTAAAAGTGGCACCTGCTATTGCACGACTATTTCAAACTGGTTGGCATTAAAGCGACGCTTTCCATCTATTTAAGCGCGTGCTGGAAAACGACATGTCGATTCGCGGTAATGAATTTCCGTCGATTACTCTGCTAATCCGCGTTATCAGTTCGATTCGCCGTCGTTAATCGAACACGGTCGTCGCGTTAAGTAACGATGATAGCGTGGCCATAACCGATCGAGGCAATCACGTGTAGATACGAAGGGAATTCACGCACGATTGATCGCGAAATTATTTTCGGACCACGCCGATCGCCACCATCTCGTGACGCGAACATGTAGTTTCCATCAAGGAACGCGGAACCGATTCCCTTGGTAACTTGTATCGC
Source organism: Anoplolepis gracilipes (assembly GCF_047496725.1). NCBI lineage: Eukaryota > Metazoa > Arthropoda > Insecta > Hymenoptera > Formicidae > Anoplolepis > Anoplolepis gracilipes. Next base: position 4,781,670 of record NC_132976.1, on the reverse strand, counting down.
CAATAGCCCTCGTGTGGAATCGCGCAAAACGCTTCTCGCGATCATTGCACCGAAAACATTGTATTATATATTTTATAATAGATATTTTTAATGCATAAGAATATTTTCTTCTTTATGTGATATTTTTGGAATATCTCATTTATAAATTAGGTAAAATATTAAATATTTATAACTTGATAAAAATTTTAATAAATAACAAATATTTATTTGCAAAATTGTTTTTTATATTATCATTGGAATTAATAATCTCAAATAATAAATAATATAATGGTAAGAAAATATTCCTCATTCAGTATATATTCTTATTATACAATATATTAAGAATATCTGATTTTACTCTAGAGGATTTCTCTCTTAAACTAAAAGAATCCTTTTAGCACTTACTTTAGAGAAAGATATAAAGATAAGTAAAATATTCTTAAGTCGAGAATATAATTTTTTCGATGGCACTTTGAACTTCCGATAAAATATCAAACAAAACTATGCTTACACGATTATATTTACTTAGTTAAGAGCGTCTAAGTCTTAATGGGTGGTCGCGATCTATTGTTGGAAAGGAGACGTCGAATCGACAAAGATTTCGACAAGCGAAGAGTCGATGGCTGCGAACGCGAGGCGAGAGATGCGCGATCCACGGCGGACATAAATCGTGCCAATTAGAGGCGACGGCAGGTAGTCACAACTTTGGTGACCAAGCCCATATATATATCGGCACCTTCGTGAGAGAGAAAGAAGGAGAGATTGCTGAAGACACGTGAAAGAACACGGACGAACAAATGTATCAAAGGGGTGCCGCCAGAATCTGTCCGAAGATACCCGAAAGGATCGCGGAATGAGACGCATGTTCGGTATGTTGGACGGTAAGAAAAAAAAATCGAGCAACTAAATTAGAACTAAAGATTCTAATTTGCAATTAGTATCGATGTAATTGTATCTCAAAATGTATATTTAAAAGCACTCTTAATAGATATTTTTAATAAATGAGGGTTTTTTTCTTTATGTAATATTTTTTTGGAATATCTTACTTATTAACTTAAGTAAAAATTGTATAACTTGTCAAAGATTTAATAAATAAGTTTCTCTGTAAAATTGTTTTTTTTTTTTTTTTTTTTTTTTTTTTGTATCATTGGGATTAATAATCCCAAATATTAGATAATATATATATAATGATAAGAAAATATCCCATTCAGTACATATTCTTACACATTAAGAATATCTGAGGTTATTTTACTCTTTAGACGGTTTCTCTCTTAAACTAAGAGGATTTTTTTGTCGCCTATTTTAAAGAAAAGTCTAAAGATAAGTGAAATATTGTTAAGATGAAAATATAATTTTTTAAATAAAAATATGACTCCATGTGCAATTTTAAAATAGAACGAGAATTCGAAATTTAATAGTTAAATCTCAAGGTTAATGTTCGACACGGAAAAAATGACGTATGGAAATTGCGACGGATATTACCGTTGGTGTACCATTAAAATTAATTTTGTTGGAAAATTAGATCCAATCAATTACCGTTCCGTTTCACAGAAGCTCTCGTGCTATACGACAATGCAGATCATCATGTTTATTTGTTAGATGATCGGGAACACAAACCGACATCTTTTGTAGCATCGCGACCGTTGAATGCGTGGAACCAGAAATACGTTTCTTAGGCTAGGTCGTGCACGACCTGCATGCATTTGCGATGCAACGAGAGTCTTTCAACAGACCGAACGGATGGAAGAAGAGAGGAGGAAGGAAAAGGGGGGAGTGCAGGTGCACGCTGGATAAAATAAGGTAACGATGAAATGAAGTACTCGCGAAGCAGGACCTACTACATCGATATAATATCCTCTGACAGAGAAAACTCGTACGCTAAACTTCCGAACAGTTTTGATTGTAAGCGTTCTCCGATAACAAGAGCATTTTCTATTAATTAATAAGACGAATGATTTTGCGAAGAGAGAAAATAATTGCATTTATCCCGTAGAAATAGATCGCTTAAAAAATTAAACGAGCTACATCAGCGCTCCGATGTAATAAATTACATTTATTTTCTGTAATTGGTGCGATAAAATTCTATTCTTTTATTTCAGAAATTAAATAAAATGTTTGCTATCGAGATATTTAATTACAGCAGGTATCAATAAAGTTTATCAATCAAATCGTCAAATTAAATATTAATAATATCGATATATATAATTCTGTGTAAATTTATATTGAGATTTTACAGAGTCTTGCATGAGATAGATTGATTTTTTTAGTATTGTTATCAAAACTTTGTTAGTAAGTAAAAATTCGTCTGACGTTTTTTTTTTTTTAGAATTTTTAATTCAAGGAGAGTCAAGCGCAGCGAGAATAATGTGTAATAAAGAATTAAGTTCTCAGTCATTAAAAGCTTCGTAAATCCCGCGAATATCTTCGCTTGAACGAATCTTCTCGTCGTGAGAGAGCGACCGGTTTTGTCGAAATTACTCTCTGCACGATATTCTCACGCTTCGCGACGAGATAACTCGCCGAAACTTTCTCGATGGCGACCGTCCAATTAACGACGATCTACGCAAAGTGCTCGGAAGTGGCGACTTTAATTAACGTTTTCCAGTACCCCGCGGACCGCGGCCTAACCTTAGACACATATAGCCGGGAAAGAAAGCGGAAGGAAAAAAGCCCGACGGGAGAAAGAGAGTCTGCCAGAAAAAGAGAGAGAGAGAGAGAGAAAGAGAGAGAAAGAGAGACAGTGAAAGAATGGGACGGAAAGGACTAGAGAAGTCGCACTCATTAGCGAATACCATCGACGGATTCTCGAATCTGCGCCTGTCTCGTATCCTCCCCGTCGCTTCTCTCCACCGCGTGGTCCCCACTTTTTAATTGGGCAGATTAGTCCCGAATTCGTGTACACACGCCCGCTAACCCGTCCCGTCGTTCGTCACCCGTGCGTCGTCCTTTCGGCGCATCGCCGACACGGGATATCGGTCTCGTTAAAATACCTGGCGGTAACGAAATCGAAATTTCAGGTTTATAAGGAAAAAGAATCGGGGACATGCGAAACGAGGGAATCCTCGCCTAAGCTTGTGCTTGGAGATGCGCGACCTTGGCGTTCATCTCGTCCGTTTGTTCGACGACGAAAGACATACAAACACGCGACGCGAACAAGTTCGAGGAAGGATCCTCCTGATTATCGTTTTCTACCATCCGTGATTTAAAAAATTCTTCTTGGCCTGTATATATCGGCATAGTCACGTGACTGCAATACTAAAATTCAACTAGCTATATTATATCTGTTAGGTAAATGTGATGAATGATATGTATTATTAACCTTTAGAGGACGGGAAGCCAATATTTTACATAAGGGTCTTTTTGGTAATTCAAATTCAAATTTTATTTTAAAACTTATATTTTTACAAGTTACATCTGTTGATAATATACTCATATATATTTTAGTAAATATATATTTTTTGGCTATTTTTCTCATTCGAAATTAAAATAAAAGATGAACTCTTTGATAATTATAATTTTATAATAGTTTTGTGGAATTTTTCTATTTTTGTTACCGGACGGGAAGCTAATATATTGGCTCCATAAGGGTCGCTTATTTTTCATAGTACAACACACTATAATAAAGATATAAAAATTCTTACTTCAAATTACAAAACTTTACGAAAAAATATCCCCCTCTAAAGGTTGTTACATTTATTTAAAATTAATAATAGATTAATAAATAATAAATTAATAAAATCCTGCAGATTATTAAAGAAAAATAAATCAGTAAGAAAAGTTAATCTGATATTTCTTCGATAATCAAAGATAAGTCGATATACACTGTTGGTGGATGCTGCAATAAATTTAATGTATCTATATCTGCGCGCTACGCTCGCGCTACAATTTGCAAGGTACGATTTACAAACGGATATGAATTAAAGGTATAGTGCGAGGTACGCAGGTACTTGCTTGTCGCGAGTAAAGGATTTATGTTCCATGTCTTTTTGCTACGTCGCATTATTTGTTCCAGCTCGCGAAAAGTGCTCAGATCGTCGGTTGAAAATGCGTTTTATCGATCATCAAGTATACATACATACAAGCGCATCGATCAAATAAGATAAATTTATAAAACCTATTAACTTGTGTTTTATAATGCATGCTATCAAACACACACAGCATGATTAATATCGATTTTCATCAAACACGCTTTCATATGTGTTAATGCTGAATCGAACTGAAAAAAGTTTGTCGGTTTCCTAGATTAAGATACTTATGCTCTAATTATTATACAAATTTTTCAATAAAAAAATTTTATTATATTCAAATAACATTTATATTATTAACCACATATTTTTGTTTAATTTTAAGTCAACATTACATTAAAAAAAAAAAAATCTTAATTTTTAGACTCGATGGATAATCGATTTTCTTCGACTGTTAATTTACTTTTCTCTTTAAAATCAAATTACATAAGAAAAATAAGAAATTTAGAAATAAATCAAGTGCATTTTACAATTTTATCAGTTTATTTCCAATCTGAAAAAATGACGATAAAATAAAATCATCGACTGATCGTAGAAACATATCGTGAATCGGCAATTGAATCGGTATCGATCGAGTAGAACAGTACACGAAAATATCGAGCAATAAAACACATGAATTTAACATGTAATTGAGAAGTCTACACGTGCGTTTACACATGAAACAATTCTAATTCTTTGACGTTATTAATTCTAACTCTGATATCTTATATAATTAATTTTCATTCAATTGTAATTTTCGATCTTTAAAAAAAGATCTTAAAACTTTAAAAAATAAAGCAGTTAAAGTTTCTTTTATACTAAAAATATTTAAGTCTATATCGAATTAGAATGTCTTTGTATTAGCAATGTAGCTTGAAAAGATTAATTTGTAATATCAGAGTATTTTAATACGCATCGAAAAAGACGCGGGAAACAGAGAAGTCGGTGCGATCATAGTTTTCGATTTATAGATCATTGCGTAGATCCCTATTACATATATGTATATATATATATATGTATATAGGAATGCCCAAATTGGTTTCACGAGCCGCGGGCTGATAGATGTATACGCGGCGATCGCGCCGATGGTAGAGAGGAATCCAATTAGGCGAGCAATAAGGGAATCGAAGAGATCCTTGGACGCGAGCTTCGTCGAATCCCTCCGATTCCTCTCTGATTCCACGTCCCAACGACTCTTTTTTTCGTTTCTCGCCGACCGCGGAATTACTTCGACACGTTTATTATCGGAACTTTCGGACCGGGGCAAAACCCGTGGGACGATTTTAAATCGTTAGTCTCGATAAGATTAAATGTTCCCAATTTATAGCGGAAATACAAATCCAACTTTATGAGACATGTAATAATGAAACCCGATAGAGATTATTGCTCAGAAACTGTAATAAATGATAAGTATTAATTTTCTAATTAATACTATTGCAAAATCAGAATGCTAAACTAGGTTCGTAAATAATAAATCAGGAAATATAAATTATGTTAGAAAAGCTATCACAGACTTTTCATACCTTATTCCCTTATATTTTATTGCACTTTTGATGACACATTTATACCGAAAGCAGAAAAAAAAATACACGCACATTTTAAGTAATACGTGTAAGTGATTACGATAAAAAGCCAAAAAACTTTTAAAAAAAGTAGCTTAAATATATGTCTGCTGTGCGCATCACGCACGTGTGAAATCTCTTTTCTCCAAAGAAAGATTTATGGGAAGATTCTCTTTGCCTGTTCTTATAACTTTTCTTAGGATAAAATATAGGGTTTTTCCCTTAAGTATATATCTCATCCAAGATAACATAATTCTCTTTTGGAAAGATGTAATACTCTAGTGAGCATTAAATATGTCAAATAAATAAACAAAGCTCTTTAAATCTAATTAATCAGACAATCTACAAATTTATTTATCTTCCCAACTTAATTAATAATAGTACGTAATAAACACGCATATCAAAAAATTGCAGAATTCCCATAAATTCTTAATTAACTTTTGTCATTTTTTTTTTTTTAATTCCTTGAGGTCAAGTCACTTAATCTAGTTTAATCACAGTCACTTTTTATGAAACGTATAACTTTATAATTTTACATATAAATAATATTTTAATATATTTATTTCTAAAATAATATAAGATAAATTTTAAAAATTTTTATTCGTAAAAACAATCGTTTTAATTTCCTGTCTCGTTAAAATTCATAAATCAAAATCGGATTCACAAATTTGTTTGCAAATCAAACAGCAAATTACAACTGCTGTAATTCCTGAATCTGATTTTGCGTATCATCGTTGGAAGAAATCTCCCAAAGATCTTAGCCATTCATGATTAAGCCGGACTCCAACGTATCAAAAGAGGAAGCTGTCGGCGAGCGAGACTAAACGTTCACTCGCAGGTGCACACCTTCAGTTTTTTTTGGAGCAATAAAAGTGCTCGACGAACAGGTATATATGTGTGTGTATATATATGTATATAAATACCGAACGAAACGAAAAATAGATCAAAAATGAAAAAAAGTAGCGAAGCAGCAAAGTCAACTGTAACAAAGAGGATATGATGCTGTGCCAGCACTTGAAAACTATCGTAGATCGATAACCGCAATCACAAAATTATATGAATATTAATAACTACAAAGAATAAGAATTGTAATTAATATGCAATTATTAATTATTAAAAAATATATAATTACAGTGTAATTTTACTTTCTACATGCTATCAGCAGAAAAGTTCAATACAAACTATTGGATTTTTGTTGTAAAAACGTATACATCATTTACATACATCTATAGAGAGTGTCGAAATCTTAACTTACCGAGAGTTTGGGTTTTCAATACTCGTTTAAGAATGTTGGTATTTCAAACTTTTTTTTCCAATAAACCGTTAGAGCTATCTCACACAAATTGACATAGCATAGTATGCGTAGCATAAGATCATCTGGACCAATAAGCATCGAGCTTTTACTTATCTTGTGTTATGTAAATCAATATAGCGATTTAATGCTCGATATCCATTGGTCCAGACAGTCTTATACTAAGCATGCTATGCTATGTTAATTTGTGTACGATAGCCCTTACAACTGATATGCGTGAGAATCGTAAAGTTTAAGAAGAGTAAAAAGAAAATAGTTTTTATTAATTTCCTACTCGCATTCATTTTTAATGGTAAAATAATAATGTATAAACGAGAATAAGTTAAATAAACAACAATAAATAACAAACGAAGAAAGTATGATAGAATCTATATAGACAGAACGTCTTAAAATCAATCGATTAATTCTAATTATATTTTGTATCAAACTTTCCTTATCAAATATTTGATGAAAACTATGTTTAGCCACAAGTTCTTTAATATTAAATATTTCATTCAATATTGAATTATTTGGAAATTAAATTATATAATATTTATTGTTGATATATAAAATAGTCATAAGTCATCTTCAACATTAAATATTTCATTTAATATTGAGTTATTTGAAAATTAAATTATATATGTACATTTATTCTTGTAAAATCAATCGATTAATTTTAATTAGATTTTTTATCAAACTTTCCTTATCAAATATTTGATGAAAACTATGTTTAGTCACAAGTTCTTTAATATTAAATATTTCACTCAATATTGAATTATTTGGAAATTAAATTATATAATATTTATTGTTGATATATAAAATAGTCATAAGTCATCTTCAACATTAAATATTTCATTTAATATTGAGTTATTTGAAAATTAAATTATATATGTACATTTATTCTCGTAAGATAAAATTACATAAAGTAAAATTAATTGAGATGTAAGTGCTCTTGTTATTTATACCCTTGAAGCTTCAATCTGTAAAATTAAATTTCATCAAAATTCGATCTTTTAAATAAGCCATTTTTGTGTGTATGTTATGTGTTCAATTATTGTGTGCGTGTTCAATTATTGAAATTTCTATAATTATGTCTTAGTTCATAACGACATCCGCATTACGGTTTTCTCGGACACTATAAAATATATCGAGCACGCAGCTGATTCGAACTGTCGTAACGACATCGCGCAACATACATCGTCTCCTTGCGCTCTAATCCCTCTTATTTATTGCCCTCTTCCTCCTTCAGCCTCCTCTTTCCGCGTGCATACTCCGCGCTAACAAGGAAATGATGTAAATATAGGTATACGTATATATACATATATGCGGGCGTACGCAACGCGCTATACGCTTGCCTTCCTGCTTCTTTCCTGCACTTTCCTGCATCTGCACGTGGGTGGCAATCAGCACGTCTCACCAGTCCCATTGCAACGAACGGCAGCTTCTTGCGTTCGCCATTAATTAAGATCCATCCCCGCGAGAGCCCCGCTAAATAGCCCGACCATTATTCCCTTTTATTACTCGATTAACGGCTAACACGACAGCGGAATCGCTCCGCGCCTTTGGATTTCATATTGCGGTTTTTTTTCGGCAAAGATTGATTATATTGACCAATATAGTTTCAGAGAATTCAAAATTCGGTATTGCAGCATGATCTTTATGTTTATTTGTGCATCGAAAAAATTGTATCTCGAAATATATATTTATAAGCTTTTTAATAAATATTCTTAATAAATAAGAATTTTCTTATTTATAAATTAAATAAAAACTGTATATTTAACTTGATCAAGGTTTTAATAACAAATGTCTATTTGTAAAATTATATTTTGTTATCATTGAGATTAATAATTCCAAATATTAAATAATATAATAGTAAGAAAATATCTCACATACTTACATGTAATATTTAGTATATTCTTACATATTAAGAATATCTGAGACTCTTCTTTAGAGAATTCCTTTGTTAAATTAAAAAGGATCTTTCGTCACTTATTTTAGAGAAAGATATTACAAAAATAAAATATTCTTAAATCGAGAATATAATTTTTTCAATGTGACAATAAAAATACACAATTATAAGATATCTTTCGTATCAAAGAATAACTTTTTCGTATTATAGTTTCAAACTGTGCTAGTTTCAATCTCTGCTATACTTTACGTCGCAATGAAAAACTTTACGAAAAAAAGGCGACTCTGACTTCACGATTGAGAAAGTACCTCGCGACTTGTCGTTAGCCACTCTGATTGAAGTTAAGTCAACTTCAAGAAGTTAAATTAAAGGTTAAACGTTAGTTAACATTTAATGCAGGCTCATTAAATTCTTTTTGATTGCAGATTTATTTCTGACTGACGATGGGATCGTTTGAAAGGCCATTCGATGTAATTTAAATAAAAATAATGATATGACAAAAAAGATATTTTGTTCTAATATAAATTTTACTAGATTTGATTAACTAAATAATTATAGAAACTATAAATTTTACTTAAAAATGTTTATAAAGAAAACGCTCTGAAAAATAGAATATATGTTTGATTCTCGAGATTGTAGTTATTTGTGTTTCTCCTTCTTATAAATTACAAGCTACAATTCTTACTGATTACTTGGGGTGACTTGTTTATTGTGCGGTACCTTGTTACGGTATCGATGCAATAATGTAAAGAAATAACAGGATATGAATGTATGACAATCTAGATGTAATGTGCGACCAGCAGAACTTCAGGTGGCTCTTAAAATGAACGTGAGAACTTGTTGAAGTCGAAGGTTGAACCTGCTCGACTAGTCACGATAATTGATCGTACAAAAAAATCGCACATATCTGAAGCACATAATCTTCGGAAAAGCTAACGATTCAAAGAATAAATAAAAGTAAAATAAAGGAATTATTATATCAATGGAATATTATGGAGTGATAAAAAAAAAAAAAATTAATTTTAATCTTTGGGAAAGCATAAATCCACTTTACTGTATTCATTTCAAACACAGATCTGTCGAAAGAATATACGAAAGAAATCTAAGATAAAAATGAAAAAGGATAAAGATAAAAGACAATTGCATCACATACTTTTATCTAGATAACAGAGAAAAAGCTAGATAAAAGAAAAGCTAAAAGCGGTTTCTTTTCTTTCTGGCCTTTCTGTCTGCAACGAAATAAGATCGTAAATAGCCGACGGGTGTAAGAAAAGTACGTGGAAAAGAACTAAAAGCGTTTTTCTTTTCAGTTATCCGGTAAAGAATGTTCCTCTCTGCGATATGAAATGTGACGGCATGATATCCGTTACTTTTCTTAAGCGCGACAAAGCGCAACGCGAATCTTGTGCGGAATAAATTAAAGCGCGCGAACGTAATCGCGTCGTTCTCGGGGAGAAAGACAAGTGGAATTACCGTACTTAAAGTCGCCACGGAATCATCCTGACGGCGCGTCTAGAATAACGTAAAAGTAATATAAAACGTAAAGCGCGACTCGAGAGTCGACAGTAACCTGAAACGGCCGGTGAATTCACCCAAGTTTATTTCGCGCGACACGCGAGGCAGAATGCGAGCGGAATAAATGTCCGAGGGAATACATGAAAATTCCACGGAAATAATTCACACGACTGATTACGACATTTTTTTCCTTTTCTAGCGCGACAGCAGCAAACATTTAAAGTTAAGATATTCATTGCATATGTTGGTAAGAGATATTATCATTAATTTTCTCAACAGCGACACGAAAAAATATAAATTAGACAAGCATAAATTTATGAACTGTCATCGCCAGACGTTTATAGTCGCTGTAAATCGCGAGATAGACGAGAGCAGATAAAATATAATACCACCAGATTACATCCGATAAAATAAAATGATGTCGACGAGAACCGTTCACAGCCGGTCATCTCGTCCACCGGCTGAGAAAGCCGTTCGATGTACTCGTCCCGTTTTCTCCTTTCGTCCCCGCTACCCCGTACCGTCACACCAAACCAACGAATGTATATATGGATGACAGGATAATGCCCGGACCGTGTATATCACAGAATGAACGGAAGAGCGTGACGGAAGAGTTGGAAAAGAAACAAGAAGGAAATAAGGCTGAATCGCAGTAAGCCCTCCCAGGTGCCGGGCTTTTTGCCAAATCCATTCGTGTCCATCCTCGCCTTCGTTTCCCCACCGAATCTGTCCGTATAAGGACAGGATAAACAGGAGAAAGAAGGGAATTGCGAGTTTCGAGATCAGCTTGTATATAAACCGATCGCATCGCTGAGCAAATAGAGAGGTTTTAAAGAGAGAGAGAGAGACCGCGAGATTTACAATGCATTCCTGGCGCTGCGAAAAACTGGATCTGTATCGCATATGGGCCCCGCGCGTCCATTTTTACATCGTTAATAACAATAAACGGCCGGCGAGCTCCTACGTGACGGTGACGTTATCGAGGACCGTGGATAAACAATTGGCCACTGTGCACCCATAAACGGTGATTTACGAGCGGCGTGAATGCTTTCGACCTTCCATCGCCGATCATCTCGATGATCACGCATGGTATATAAACGTCATACGTGCTAACTACAATGCCTATCGAGAAGCGTTTATCAAGATCGATGTTGATAATGGCATCAGACATAATTGTCCATCGTTACGGTCCTCGTACGGATCGACAATCTTTTTATTATTTACTTTACTCAGTTTCCACGTTTCAGCAATTGGTACACGATTTTCGCAATAATGTAATGCGCAATTTTTATATGAAGAGAAGAAACTTTTATGTATATATGAATCAGTTTTTCTAATAGATAGCACCAATTAAGATCGAGTAAGCGAGGCCAGAGAAATTATTTAATCCTCCTTACAGGTAGAAACGATAGAGACAAGATAATGTAAGGAAAAGAGACGAATAAGTATTCGAAGGGATACGATCGATAATATACATTTTCACGTTAGATTAACTTCTAAAAGAGCCACCATTATGTGCAGTGTAACACGTGTCATGCATGTCATGCGTGGCCAACCGCGCATTCTATGGAGATTTCTTGTATTGTAAGATAAAAGACACCTCTGCCGCACATAAAAGAAATTGCCGCGCGAAAAAGAAAGTCTATGTTAATTTGGTAACTTTGATCAGTCATCTCTTTCGTTCCTTTCGCGTGACAAGATTTGGAAACTCAATAAGAAAAAGTCGATTATTTCATGTTATATTATTATTTACTGTATTGTCATAATTTAGGGAATTATATATATATAAATGAGTCAAAAAAACCTGACGATTTTTAAAATAATATATAACTTAAATTATTTATTTCTTGTTAGATAATAATATTAGAATATAGAATTTAAGTATATTACTTGATCTTACTCATTTTGTTAAATTTAAAAAAAAATTTACACTCATCAAATGTCTTCTTTATTTTACATTTCCTATATATTGGCTCTGAGTTCACTAATATACAGGAAAAAAATTATAATTATATCAGACAATATAGTGCAAACAGCGATGCAAATCTGCGTGATGGACTAGAGCAATGTAGCATAAATAAAAGACATTTGATAAATGTAAAATTTTTTTTTAATTTAAAAAAATAAATAAGACCAAGTGACATACTCAAATAACATTCCATATCCTACTACTGTTATCTGACAAGAAATAAATATTTGTTATATTTCATTCTTTTATTTCACTCACTCTATATATTGATAAGTGGCATAGGTAACTTTAAGATTAGTCAACTTTCGATAAAATGAAGAAATTAGATTAAAGTTAATATATAATTATAGTGTACATATATTTTTCATATTTGAAAATTTTGTATTATTAAAATAAAATTATAAAGGCAATTGACGTCAATATTATTTGTTTTCAATTTTCTTGCGACAGTCAATATAAAACGAGTAGTAATTTTCCAAATAATAAATTATATAAATAATAAAACGGATATAAAAACTCACCCAGCAACCGGCGTCATCTTTAGCGCCAATGCTCGACTGATACAGAATCCTGCACCACCCGTGGCGAACCAGAACTTCACCTTTTGCTGAAACACACAGAAGAGAAAATGACTTTGTGAGAGGCTCGGCAGAGAAGTCGACTAGAAATCGCGGGAGCCGCCGTCGTAATTATACGATACATCGATCCGAGATCAGACCGAATGATCGATCGTCGCCGGAGTATACTGGTCTCTTCGACGATCGTTATTAACCGATTAAGAATGAATGACTCGCTTGATGAGAATTAGGGACCGGGATAGATTATATCTTGACGTATCGTTGAGTGTCACGCTATCTCGGGAGTATAAAATAAGAACGAAGTCATGTTATTTCGTCGAACCTACGTCGCGACACGAGACTCGATCCTCCCGACTTTCGCGGAATTGAATATACGATTTCATCGATCGAGCAATCACATGACCACCATGGTAGTCTAATTAATAATTATTCAAAAAAATAAATAACGATACAAAGGTCTGTCTGACCGCTGGGCACGATGTCGTAAATGATGATGAAAAAACAGAGCGTTGAGAAAGAGAGCTGGTTTCAATTGATCCTATTCTCAGTGACCTGGAAACTTTGCTCCAGGAAACGTTCTCTTGTGCACGATGGACATACGAGATACACACACACTTGCGCATTCAAGTGCGAAAACACAACGAGTTAAGGTACGAACGATTTCTGACTGTCGCTGTAGGTTATTATAGCCTGATTTCTACTCCAAAAAAATTGTATTCTCGAAATGTATACTTTATAACTCTCTTAACAGATATTCTTAATAAATAAAAATATTTTCTTTTTTGCATGATGTTTTTTGAAATACTTTATTTATAAGTAAAAACTGTATATTTAAAAGTTTATTAAAAATTTTAATAAATAGCAAATGTCTGTAAAATTGTTTCTTATTATCATTGGAATTAATAATCTCAAATATGAAATAATATAATAGTAAGAAGATATCCCATTCAGTATATATTTTACATATTATAAAATATCTGAAAGTACTCTACTTTTTAAACGATTTCTCTCTTAAATTAAAAAAATCTTTTTCATCGCATTATTTTATAAAAAATATATTGTATAAAAATAAGTAAAATATTCTTAAGATGAGGATATAATTTTTTTGGTGTAGACAACTCGAGCGTGATCCATGCGGACCGATACTATCTCAATACCGGTACAAGACCGTAGAGAATCGGCCAGTGCGCGTCTTCTCGAAGGCGTGGTGCACGAACGAGATGGGCACAAGGTAACGGCTAAGACGGGCTTGCACACGTGCGTATGCAACGTACGCGTTCACCGATAAAACTATTTTTTGCCTATTTTCCATACGACGTCGCAAAACGTCGAGTTTACATTAATCCGTTTACATTATACCTCGCATAAAGATACAATTTAACGAGGAGCGAATTAATCGAGTAGATCTCGTAATATGAATTAGTCGCGGCGATTAACTGATTTAATTAAATACGTGAAAAGAGCATATCGGTGTGTTGCTGATAACGCATAATAACTTAGCATTCTATCGCGATGATTTATCGCGCTTTTTGTGAGTCCAAATTTTAGACTTTAATAGTTTTGTGAAGATATCGAGACACCAATTTAAACTATTAAAAAAATCTATCCATCGCTATTCGGAAAAAAATGTATATTTTATAAACTCTCTTAATAGATATTTTTAATAAAAAGGATATTTTTTTCTTTAGATATATTTGATTCTTCTTTATATGTTATTTGAAATATCTTAATTTATAAATTAATAATAAAATAAAACCTGTACATTTAATTTGTCAAAGTTTTAATAAACAATAAATGTCCACTTGTAAAATTGTTATCATTGGGATTAATATATAATCCCAAATATTAAATAATATAATGATAAGAAAATAAAGAAATTAGATTAAAGTTAATATATAATTATAGTGTACATATATTTTTCATATTTGAAAATTTTGTATCATTAAAATAAAATTGCAATTGACGTCAATATTATTTTTTTTCAATTTTCTATCTTTATCTTTAGAGAACTTCTCTTTTAAATTAAAAGCATCCTTTTGGCGTTTATTTTAGAAAAAATATAAAGTAAAATAAATTACTGAGAAAATAAGGCTCTTTAATATTTACAAACAAGCAAATTAGAAAACTGAACGATTAAGAGCCAAACGCGGATGTTTGTGCGTCGTTTCCGCAGAAACTAATTTTTATGTGAAATTATTAAGTGCACAGGGCATATATTTTACTTGGTGTATTTACCAAGATTTAAATTCTCATTTTTCGTTCCTCATTTTCGCGAAGTCGCTGAATCGGGGAACGATCGCTCCGATATTTTTCTCGCCTACGTCTCTTTAGGATGGTAAGGAGGGGTTTATAAAATTCTCAAAAGTGAGAATTTAAATCTTGGTAAATACACCAAGTAAAATATGTGCCCTGTGCACTTATCAATTTCGTAGAAAAATTATTTTCAACGGTATCGACGCACAAACATTCGCGTTTGGCTCTTAATCGCTCAGTCTTCTAATTTGCTTGTTTGTAAAGTAGAATATTTTATGAGAATATAATATAATTTTTTCGGTGTTTTTTATTTATTTTGGAGAACATTATAATCAAATATATATAACTCACATCTCTTAAATTTTTTAAGCTTATCTTTTTCTATTTGATAGATTCAAAAAGTCATGTTTTCAACGTAAAAAAACTACTACATCCGATCGCGATATTAATCTATGTTCATCGATGTTATCTCTCTGACATCGGGCCTGATGGCGGCTCCTTTTCTGCGACTGGGCGTGGTAGAAGGCGGATGACAGTCACGGATACATATTACGAGTATACCTCGTGATATATCCATAAGGTCAACTGACAAAGCGATCGGTGCAGTATTACCGTTATACGTATATACAAGAGAACTTATACCTACGCCCAATAGGAGAGAGAGAGAGAATGAGAGCGCGTGCGGGCGTGCGATATAATCGCTCTCCCGCATTCCGTTTGAGTCTACAATTTTGTCCCGCTGCAATAAGATAGCCAGTAAAGGCCTACCGGGCCTGACGCAGAAATTACATCGATAATATCACGCTTTGCCGCACCTCGCTACAATTTGCGAGTCGCGGCTCATTCGTTCGATACCATATTGTTCCTTTCTGATCGACAATATGTATGTCCTAGATCTGCCGATTTTATCTCAGTGACAGATTCTTTAACTAATCTGGCGTTCCTTGCATCAAAATATTTCCAGCCATTGATAATTTTTAAGTTATAATCTAAAAAAATTACAGAAAAATAGAAATGCAATTTTTAAATCAGCTTTGATCAATAATATTTTTTGGGTTAATTTCGAATAAAAATTCACCACCTTTTAGTTTAAAGATTTACTGATTATCAAATTTTCACATTCCCCATTCTTACAATTAATATAGCTTTTATCCGAGACACAGCAATTTCTTTGCTCATACAATAAATAGTGTATTTTATTAAAATTATTTAATTATTGGAATAAATTTAATTAAATTGAGCTCAATTTAAAATGGTTCAAATCACTTTCTTCCTTCCACAACGTTACTCCCTTTATGAAAGTATTGAGTGACAGATACCAAAAGGAGGAGAAACAGATGGGACCTCACTGTCGCATTAGATGTACACGGTGCGATAGAGGTAGCTCGAGATAGTATCGGAGAGCTTTTACAAGAGGGAAGCTATTCTTTATTTCTCTTTTTCGGGTCCATTTGAATAACACAACGTCGTGTTGCGAGTACGCGGAGTCACGAGAGAAGAACATGCCACCGATGCAGCGTCCGGGATGCAAGAATTCTGAGATCGCCCGTGGACTCGTTCTTATCATTATGAGAGAACGTGTGCAAAGTACGGAACGATTCCTCGCGAACCGATATTCCATGCAATCCTGAAGCTGCGTATCCCCCGCTGTGTATCGCTAAGCTGGCCCTGTCAAACACGTTGTTTTTCTCTCCACAAATTTCTCTTTTCGATTAAATACGTGTCAAACACATAACTTTTTCTCAAGAGACAGCTAATTTCTTTTTTAATCTGTAGTTAATTAATTTTTAAAAATGATACGTTCTCGTGATTTTTGCAGAAGAAAACTTTCCAAGCAATCAAAATATATTCAGAATTATCAGGTACAAAGTATAATATGAGCATGATGAAAAGTTTCAAATATTATATTTCACTCCTTTTCGATTAAATGAGAAAATAAATGTCAAGCACACGACTTTTTCTCAAGAACCAGTTCCTTTAATCTATAGTTAGAATAATTAAAAATGACATAACGTTTTCATGATTTTCATAGAAGAAAACTTTCGAAGCAATTAAAAAAAAATATTTGAGAGTATCAGATATACAAAATGTAATCTGAGCAAGAACGCAGTTTCAAATATTATCATTGTATTACATCTTAATCTTTGGGAATCTTTTGAATCGGTAGGACGAATAAGAAGCGCGATGTAACAATAACGAAACAAAGAGACGATTCCGATGTAATAACGCAGATAAAGACCATTATTCATGGTGTGTGAGATTCCATCGATAGGATGCAGCGATATTTTTCCCGATAGTCAGCACTTGCTAGAAATGTCTCGCGTAAGCGCGATTCGACGATCCGGCAATCAGTCAGTAATTTTAATTATCGCGCGCCTATTTACGACTGGAAATCGCTTCATCTCGGACGCGGCAATCTCGGGGGCATCGCGCAGGCATCACCGGTAACGAAGGGACTTACTGATCGACGGCCAAGATTGTGTACCGGGGGTCCTCTGACTAATTACATTCCTAACCCGAGACGGGGGCACGTCGCTGAGGGAATAGCGTACGCGAGTAAAGGCCGCACGATTCTATATCCAATTATGTATGGACGATTGGCAGCGGGGGCCCGTAGATATGTTTCGCGATTTGATTGCCCTTCCTCGACCTGTTATCGTCGAACGGATATGCAGTTATTCGGGATTATGCTTCCCCCCCCCCCTCGCTCTCTCTCTTTCGACTTAATTACTTTAATAGTCTCTTTGCTTAATAACTCTCCATTGCATCTTTCGATATGGCTAAGTTTTCAACGTCAAATATATTTTTCTTCTATGATGATTAATACACGACTCTCTCTCATTCTCTCTCGCTCTCTTTTTTTTCAGACATCAATTTTTAATTTTTATTAATTTTAATTTTATTTTTATTAAAATTAAAATAATTTTTAAACACTGTAACTATTATGAAATATTTAATAAATAATATTGTATATAAAAAGAGATAAAAACAATAAAGTAGTTTTTATTTAATATACAGCAGACACTTTTTTTTCGCAGAACAATTTAACCCATTGCTTCCAAAAAGAATAGTTGCAATCGCCGATTATTCTCTCCGTGGAACGGACGGTCCGTTCTCGAGGTCGTAAAACCAAGGCTGAATGACATAGCGAGTAATATCTGATGGAGGGTATGTGGTTGGTCGGTATATTAGGACTAATGAAGAGATTAGAGGCCCCGATATGACCCCACAAACGGCAGATGTGCGAAGATGTGTGTAATACTAAAAAATTCGCCGCAATCATATCGCGTATATAATAATAAAAAAAAAAAAAAAAGAAAAAAAAGACAGCAGAAACAAATATCAATCTCGCAGTTAAAAAAAAATACCGCATTAAAGACAAGAAATTCTTCTCTCTCGATTTTTTTTCCGGAAATCTTTTTCGAATTATAAAACTTAATTAATAATTTTCCCTCACGATCATAATCGCGCTCGTTATTAATTGCATAACCTTTTCAAGCAAGAATGTGCGAGATGTATAGATCTAATTAAATTATCCTGAAACAACTTTCGATCTTTCGAAGCTTATTTTTTTTTCTGCGTGTTATCTCACTTTTGAACATACCGCCTGCGTTTTAGCCCTGCAAGACCAATGGCTTACAATTTGTATGCACAGTCATCCGCACTTCCACGTAGATTTATCAACCTGATATCTACAGTCCGGGTAGAAAGCCTCTTGCTCTTGTTTCGAATTTGCTCGAGCGTATCCCGCGGCAAATAAAACGCGATATGCCGCGCGATGTTTCCATAAATTCCCTCGTGCAACGTTTTTCAATATCGGACAATACCGTATTTAGCCGGAACGAATAAATCTAGCTAAAGACAATACCTGTTCCAGTTTGAAGAACGCTTCATATGCGTGGCTACGAGAGATATAACTCTCTTCCACACAATAAAACAAATCCTTAAAAGGCTCGTAAAGATAAAAATATATAAACCATATGTATATAAAAATTATGTGAATAAATAAACTTTTAAAATACAAACTTTCAAAAATACAAGAGCCTAAAGATAAAAACAATCTTCAATAATATAAAGTGATTTTTTAGTTTATCTTGATTATAAGAACTTGATTACTTAATTATCTATGAAACTGACTTATTATTCCACAAAAGCTTAAATTATTAAGAAATCTAGTTTTTTTTATTATTCCTATAATTTAAATAAATTTCTATTAAAACAAAAAAGTGCTAAAACAACAAATTGAGATGCAAAGTTCGCATCTAACGTCTTATTTACAAGAAATTTATAATTCTATTTTTTCATTACATGCATTTTCTAATGTTTTTTATTCATACGAAATCGCCTCTTAAACTTCAATGTTAAATTTATAAATGTACTAAAAAAATGAAGAATTTTCATATAATTTTTTATTTATATTACCAGACTTTAAGCGCTTAAGAGTTTCCCAATACTTATATAAAAGTTCTATGCGTAAAAATAATTAGAATATTAATTAAATAAATTAAATACTAAATTAAACGTTGATCATATTTTGATAATTCTATCGATTGATGAGACGTATTATTCTTCGTTATTCTGCAATCACTTTTAATTTCCGGAGAGGATTCTATGCGTAAAAATTATTACAATATATTTATTAAACAAATTAGATTAAGAGACATCAAACATACAAGTACTGATTGTAAAATGAGACGCTCGTCATGGCATGCGTGTCTCGTATCACTGCGCGACTATATTGTGCGTAACAACCGTCGACCGAGAATCGTCCTTGATGTTTTCCCCCGTTTCGCGTCGCGCGCAGCACGTGTTTATTCTCTGTATTTTTTGCTCCGCGCCGAAATAATATAATAGTAATTTTTCTCTACACGGAGAAAATATAATAATAAAAATTAGAATTAATATATATTTGTAATCGTGAAATATATTAACTAAAAATTAATAATATATACAAGAAATCACGCGAAATATTTTTATTCAATAATATATAGACAAATATCATATATGTATATATATACGGATATTGTTTTACAAAGGAATAGTGTAATTATTCAAATATTTTGATATAAACAAATAATCGTTAACAAACGATAGAATAAATATATAATTTATTTTTATAATTTGTACAAAAAGGGTCATTAATGCCTTTACACCTAAATTTATGCACATATTGGAACACATATTTTTTTATATATGTATGTATATACAAAATATATAAATGTATTGATATGTGCATAAATTGTATTGTGCATTTGTAAAAATATTAATGACACCTTCCGTACATATGTACAATTAATTTATTATAGACGAACTAAGATACAAGCGTCTTAATATTTATGTCCGGTATCTCGAGCAATTTAATTGTTTAATTAATATTCTAATAATTTTTACACATAGAACTTTTTGTAAAACTATCATAGAATTTTCAAGCACTTAGAATCTAATAAAAAATGCTAAAAAAATCGTCAAACGAACAAAATAAGATGCAGTAAACTTGACATTTCACAATCAGTTTAATTCGAGCCATTTTCCTTTTGTTTAATAGTCAGAATTATTTGTTTAATCTTATCTAAGATATCTAGAACTATCAAATATAAAAAAATCAAAACTCAACAATTGATAAGTTTCAAATGAAACGCCAATTTCATACATATACGGCTAATTGTTTACAAAATGAAAAGCAAAATTATCAAAAAGAATTTTCGAAAAAATTTCTTGAATTCCAATAAAATTCCATGAGACTCGCCTGATTTTTCCAGATACAAAAGAAATCCCTGAATATTCCCGGTTTTCATGTTTTTCCAGGGAGTAGACACCCTGACGAAACGATGTATATTATGCGTGTGTCACGTAAAAGAATTAAAAGTTATTAATATAATTATATTCCTTAGGCTCTTACGAATCCAAAATTTGCAAACAAATAATTAACGAAATTGTACGACAGCATTGAGCTCTTGAATTTTCTCGGCAAGAGGACGACAGGATAAAGTCCCTTGAGAGATGTAAAAGGGACGAGTATGCTCCTGAAGCCGCCAGGAGTGGAATCCACTTTGCGATCCTTGGTCAACCTCTCGAGATCCAAAGAGCACGTGCAACATGCAAATATCGGTAGGCTCCCAAACAAGGCTGCCGACCAGTTTTTCTAAATAAATACTGGCAAAGTAAGCACGCACTCGAGCTTCTAGAAACATCTCGGCTAGATTTTATTTCGATTTACAATGCAGTTTACATGAATTATCGAATGTCTTTCTTCTGTAAAAACGTATTCTTACTCAACATACTAAATATATGTCATGTATATATTAACATATAAAGTCAATAGATTGAATACAAATAATCGCGATTAATTAACTCTAGAAATTTTTAATTAACATATTAAATATATATAAATTATTAGTAGCATCTGACATTATATAAATTTTTACGCACGCGTGTATATACAAGTACAGTATGCAAAAGTAACGACCATCGAAATAGATAAGATCAAAAAAGAAATAAAAAAACTGATAAAGCGAAACTCATATCGTACGATATGCGGCGATGCACCGGATGCGCGCCGCTGCAAAACAAAGATGCTGCCGTGAGATATATATATATATATGTATATAAAGCAACAGGTATAATAATATCGGAGTAATGGAGGTAGCGTATACGCGGCATAGGGAAACATCAGTCAACCCCCTTCCGCCCTTCCTATCTACCGCCATGTCTTTCGCCGTGTCTGAACGGATATACATCTTTTCCGCGGTGCGCCTACGGGGGCCGTCATGGGTCACGAGCGCATCTCCCATCCGTTGGTTCGCGTCTTTCGACCATTCTTCTTCCCGTGTCCTCTTTTCATTCCGTCGATTTTTTTTTATCCGACATCTAATCGCGCACGGCATAGACAGCTGCGAAGGAAGGTGAAAGAGTTAGGTCGTCCGCGGTGCGAAATGACGGTGCGTGATTTATTACGGCCGAGCTCGTTAAACAATTTAACGACGAGGAGCATCATCAAAGATGTATTACTCGCTTCGTATGACCAATTGCAAGAATATATTACAAGCTCGCTAAATATTTAAAAAAAAAAAACACATAATTAAAAAAAAAAAAAAAAAAAAAAGAACGAAATGTTTAATTTAATTAAAAAATATGTTACAATAAAAACGCAACATCCAACTTTGATATAGTTTCGAGTTTCCCGGTAATTCTCGTATTATTCCAAGCGGCGTTAATTAATCTGAAATTATGCGGCGGTTGCATTGTGCGGCTCTTTAAAATTTCCTCCTTCCGCTCGCGCATTGTCCTGACGTAATTAAGCCGAAAATCTCGTGCAGCAACTTTCTTTTTTAACGGCTTTGCGGCGAGGCCGACGCATTTTTCACAACATCGACGGATACCGTACAGTCGTCACGGATCACGCCAACCCGTCCATTGTGTGCCCGCAACTAATCCTACAGAACAATGCCTACCTACTGTAATTACGAGAGTTTCGTTAAAATCACCGCCGGCTCCCCGTGAAAAAAATACCGAACCCTCATTACTACCGGACTCTAGTACACATGCGAAAGCAGAACGTAATCGCACGCGGTCGTCCGTTTAATGGAAGACTTCCGCGTGCTTCGTGGAAATGCATCGTTGATATAATACCCATATATTCACGCGTATATATAAATATATATATATATAAAATCGAGACTTTTTCCAAGAAAAAAAGACCACAAAGGCGCGTCCGATGGACCGCAACATGCTAATGTCAACCGTTTCCAGCTCTCTTTACTCGTTCCATTTTAAGCTTCTTTCTCTTTTTCTCCTTTAAATGCACTGTCAGGTTAAGCGCTGCACTACAGTTCTCATGCGATAAAACGCCTCAATAAATGGTAGGATGCAGCGCGTAAAGAAAATGCATAGTCGCGGAACATATATTCGTGCACGAGTGCGTCTCGCGGAATGCATTATTTACGATCTCTCGTTCCCGATGAATCGCAATTTTTGCAGAAAAAAAGGGGCGAGGGAGGGAGGGAAGGGGTAAAAATGCGAAAAATCAACACAAGTGAAAAATATAAGAGAAGAAGAACGATTCAATCGTTATCTATTTATTCAAACGCAGGAAAGAAGGCACGCACTATTCCGCTTGTTTTTTTTTGAATAATTTTTCTAGAATCGTTTGGACGCACTCTCATGAATAATATTGATTTTCCGGCGGAATAAACAGCGAGATGTTACCGGCACTGGATTGTTTCACGGCGTCGTGCACCTTGAAAACGATTCCCACGTTCGTAACGCGTCGTGCTTTCAAGAAGTTTAGGGACAAGCGCACCCAGCAGGCAAATCTTTTGCGGATAATTAAGATGGAAACCTAAGATATACCCGAGATTCTGATTAGATCTGACTGGTGGCCACATTCGTCAAAACTTTGCGCTTACAAAAGTATGTGATTGCTTATCGGACGAAATTTATCTCTCGTTTATTTGCAAAAATGGTGTACCGTTTCGTCGACGATAATTAGGGTGCGCAGGTTAACGAGATTTCGCGCGAGATTATTTAACTGGAATAGCACTGTGAAAATTATCATCAAACAATGTTACACAGACAGAGAAAATGATTGTAAACTACATGCGAATAATTACGTTGTCGGATTAAAAAATTCCGATAATACGCGCGATATATCTCTTACGTTAGCGCTATTACATACGAATCGTATTTACATTCGGTTTGTGCTATAAAAGAAACGTGCTATCTCCCAAATACCGTTTGAAATACCTTACTATACATAAACATAACGTCCTTGCTCCTAACGTCGTTATTTCTGCGGATAATTGCGTAGCCGTGAATTTCATGATATTCAACGGCCTGGCCGGAACAAGAAATAACGTCGGCATTCTGCGGCGCATATCGTAATTACATGGAATCTCATGGCCCGTCTTGATTTAATTATCTTAATGCAATTAGCTGCAAGAGCGATTCGGCGCGACATACGAGGAGCGGATGCATTCTGCATGAGAGAATTTCACTTTACTACCTTCTTCTCATTGACATTTTTTTACTCGTGACCCTTGAACGATGCAATGGGATGCGATCGTAATGTTTGGCATGCGTTGCAACGGTGAAGAAAAAAAATCGAATGCGATATAATGCAAACAGATAGCTAAGCATATCAAGAAGGATCGAGAAAAAAATAAGATTGAAATATAAGAGAAGCCGCCAGTCTGATATAATAGCCTACGGTGAAATAAGAACAGTATTACTAAAGCAAAAAATAAAAGTAGAAGAAAATAAATATTTTGTTTTAAAAGCAATATATTATCTTTATATTTGTTATTAATATTATTACTAATTTTATTACATTATATTATTAATTTTATATTATATTAATATTTATTATTAATATTATATCTTTCACAACTGTGTAACTTAAAAATTTTTATTAAAAGTATTAAAAGTAGAATGTAAATAATTGAAAAAAGTTTACATAATAATATGCAACACAAATATATTGAAAAAAAACGTGATAGCCAGAAAAACCATTATCTCATTATTTAAAAAACTAATTATAAACGATCACAAATTTAATTTAGGTTAATAATAATCAGCGTTCAGTTAATAATAATCTACACGAATTATTACACGCAGTCGATTTCAATTACGCTTCTAGCACGTAGTGCTAGAATATTTTATGGTATTTTATGTGAGATGATTCATATATGCCAAGACCTCGAGGGTTTGGTTAATTATAGCCTACTTCCGCGTATTCATCGGCGACAGTAAGTAATGTATACACAAATGCACGCATCAGAGATCTATAAATAAGAAAAAAATACCCGAAAGATCCATTCACCTACTAAAGTTGATACGCAAATCTCTTGCAATATATCTGATATATATATTCGTATGATATACATAAATGTAACTTTATCTGGCTTCGACCAGACAACCGTATCTCTACCTTAACACCTCCATTTAATAGGATACAGTCTGCTAGATAAGCGGCTCATTGCCTTTTATTAGGTCCAGTTTCTCATTCCTACCTGTGAAATGAACTTTTAAAATCTCCACCATTTCTCGTATTCGTCGTAAACATCCTGCGAGCAGAGATTCATATCGCTACAATTTTTATGAGTTTGCAGATCTTAACGCTTCAAATATACGAAATGTCCATACCTGGTCGTGTAAACAATGTGAAATTCATATTATCTAATATCTATAGGGACGAAAACTGAGTTTGTCAAAATTACGCTGATTTAATTTTTGCTTATGAGACATTCAAAATTATGAAGATGTTCTCTTTTTATACCAAATAATGTGTGCTCTTTTTCGAAAAAGAGAATGCGGCTTTCATATAATCAGCTTTTTTTTATTACTAATCACAATGTCGACAGGCTACATGGAATGATCTTATTTCAGTGGCGCAAATTATAGAGATCAGCGATGCGGCAACGCGGCGAAAAAATGATTGTATATCGACGAACCGACGGTGGGCGATCGAATTGCCGAAAAAAATTGCCAACCGCGGAACCGAGAAGTGGCGTGTTCGAAATCTACCGCACTTTCTTTATGATACACGATGATTACGATCGATCGTTCCCTCACTCGCTTCGTCGAGCCGGTCCCTTCTCGTATTTTTTCTCTTGCTCAGACGACTCTTTCTCTTTCTCTCTCTCTCTCTCTCTCTCTCTCTCTCTTTCTTTCGTCCCGAAACCACACGACTATAAGAACGTACTAAGTTGAAGAGGGGATGTGAGGAGCCGCAGAAACGCGAGCCTCATTAAATAATAATTCATAAGACTGGTGGTAAAAGGGTGGAAGAAATGCACGACATGTGGCGAGTAAGAGCATTTCTTTTTTTGCAAAATAACGAAAGATTACGGAGTTACTTTTATTCTGTTTTCTTTTCGAAATTCCAGAACGAAAACACGTGTTCCAATCGCGTATTATTCCGGTTATTTTCGCGCTTGTAAAAAGATATCGCGAGAATTTATCGGAGAATTTACTTTAGACCAATGAAGCTCATTAGATAATGAACACCGATGGGGGATAGGGAGACTAAGCAAAAATTTGAAAGGACAAAAAATGGCAAAAGACATTCACGATGTGCTCAACATGTGGCGATGCAGTATAGCTTCATTTGGAAAATGACTAATTGTTGCGCCCAATTGGCAACTCTTAATATTTCATTTCAGAGTTCATTTCGCTTCTGTCATGTATAATCATTATATGTGTCTGTCTATTTTATAGCTACCAATATATATCATTTAACCTTTAAACTGAAGGGTTGAAATAATCTATTTTAGAACTTTTTTTTAAGATTACAAATAGAAATTCATAATAGAGATTCACTGCTATTATAATGCACTCTCTGCCCAGGTTAATAATTTTTTATTAATTCTTATTAATCTTAGTAAAATAGGCATGTCATACAAGATAGTTTCAGAATTTAAGTAACTTTGAAAAATTGCTTCGAAAAGTACGAAATATTATTTTAATAATAATAATACACGAAAAATTCTTTTCTAAAAAAATTGAAATTTATAGAAATTTTCGTACAAAAAAAATCTCATAAAAATTGATATAATTTATGACAAAAAAGCTCCATCATATCAAAATAATAATTTCCAATAGCAAAGCAGATATTATTCTTCTTTTATAAACATGTCATACAGTTAAAACTATCCATCTACATTGAAACATCAATATTTGTTTTGCTTTTTCAATAGAAATTATAGGAAAACTAATGATGTGTCAGTAAGTCATAAAAAAATTGTTTTAATTTTCAGTTTATATCTGGATAAATATGTTACGTTAAAAGTTTTTTTCCGTTTCCCAGAGCACAATGTCCATTTTTTAAATTTAAAAGGCAAACAAAGAAATGTACGTTATTCTTAATCGTTTTCGAGGATTTGGTCAGAAGGAAATGTTGGAAAAAATAAAGGAACAATAAGAGGTTGTTTCCTTTATGACAATAGCTCCAGCTTACCATTTATTTTTGGTCAAACAGTTCGCTAGTAAAGAACAATATGATGCCTTTCGTACTTTTCTGACCTGGCGCCAGCAGATTTTTACCTGTCTCGACTGAAATCAGTACTCAAGAGACAGCATTTTTGTGATGCTACTCACATCGACGCAGCAGGAAAATGTAAAAAATTTGCAAGAAAATATTTTTCCAGAATCCCTACAGCTTTACAGTCTTTGACAAAAGTATCAAGTATAGTCTTTGGCAAAATATTTTGAAAAGAATATAGCTTAAAGAATTGTATTAAATAATTCGAAAACACAGATTTTTTAAAGCTTTCTTTATATATGTATTTTATAAGTTTGCTGCAAGAGAACTTAACAATTAGATTAAAAATTTCTTCAGTTTTATTGCAAAAAATATATTTTGATCTAAATGTATGTGTATATATTAGTAATTAAAAAATAAAAAAAAAATAAAAGAGTTACAACGAACAAACTTGTTAAATGCAATGATTAGAGCACAGTGAGAGAGGTGCAAAATAGTTTAGAGCACAGTAAGAAAGGTGCAAAATAGTCGAAAAAAAGAACAGAAATGAATGAAGAAATTCGCCGTAGAATGCACAACATATGGCGCACATCCGTGTGCTTTCGTTTCAGGTCGCAGATATATCGCAATTTTTTCGTAAATTGCAAGTAACGTTTAACATAACTTGCAATGTACAATTTTCATCTCATATAATAATTAATATCTATTTCACATATCTCCGTTTAATGTTTAGATTAAACCAGCGTTAGATAAAAGAATAAAAAGCTTCATTACACTGTCAATAAATTATTAAAAAATCATCTTTTAATCAGTGTTCTTAAATTAAAAAGTAGAATAATTTTTTACATTAAACTATAACAAAACTTACTGCATTGCATTAAATATTATTTTATTAACATAATAGTTAAAAATTAACCGTTAAACTAATAAAATTAAAAAAAAAAACTAATTCAATATTATACTTACTCTTAATAGTTTTCTACATTTTTTGTTTATCTAAAGCTGTATTTTCTTTCTCTAATCACCTTTTGTGTTGTAAAGTTAAAAAAGCAATTTAAAATAAAGCGGTTCTCGTAATTGATGCCAGTGCGAAAGAACGCGTAGCATGCAAGCGCGTAGGACTCGACAAGATGTTTGCTGATGCACTTCCCCATCGACCTTGATCTTACATTAGAAGGCCGCGTTCACCACGAAGCAACGTCAGTTATTTGCCTCAGAGAGTGGCGGCATGTTCTCTACGAACGATTTCCTTGTGGTTTCTCCCTATCACTGTCGCAAAAAAAAAGGGGGAATAAACATTACGCACGCACGGCAGATCACGTTCTGAACTTCATATGGCTAAACCCTCTACATTCACTCGAGTAAAATCAACAGCCAAGACATCAAGTCTTTTCGACGCTACACGAGAGAATTATACGAGTTATTTAGGAAAAATTTATTTTAGAATAAACTATTCGATACAATAGTTCAAAATCGAGAAAAAAATAGTAAAAAAAGTAAAATAATGTGCAAATATAAATAGAAAAAGAAAATTAAAATGCTAACTAGTAATAATCGAATATAAACGAAATTCAAATCAGTATTTTTGATTGGAATGTTAGCAGATAGGGGGCTCACATTATTCCCGAGAGGACATACCATGCTCTTAATTAAAACGAATAGTAGCCGTGATAATTATCGGCTGTGGTCGAACCGTGGATCCGACGAATAGGTTTAATAAAATGTCTCGTATTTCATAAGAGATTTCGCCCGCCTCCTTCCTGCCCTGTGCTATCTTTCTCCTTGATCTTCTGTCTCTGTCTCTCTCTCTCTCTCTCTCTCTCTTTCTCTCTCCGCCAACCACTCTTGCGCGTCTCTCTCTTTCTACCCTCAAATGATTAATACGGCCACTGGCGCGCTACGAGTTTACTGCCTTCCTGCTGCGGCCACCTACCGCTCTCTCCTTCCATCTCGTTTCGTTCTACCTATATAGTACCTATATCTTTTCGTCATCTTCTGCCTTCTTCCGTCGTGTTCTTCGTTTACGAACGACCGACCTCTGCCAATGCAGCTGAGACTACGCTCGCATTGCAATATAGTAAAACGCGGCTTCGTATTCGCACACGCCTAGAATATTTCCGCTCTTCCGATCGCGAATCGATCATCAAATTGCAAATCAGTAGACAATCTTTCGAAACTTCCCAACTACAGAATGCGACTGTTAAAATAGTTTCACGCTAATAATGCGTGAAATTGTGCGACGCGCGAACTTTTTAATGAAATATTCTGAGCTAGGGTTAACGTCAGCGTGTAAAAACAATTTAATAACATCTCTTTTATTTGCTCATCGTAGTCTCGAGTTTTTTGCCGCTAATCATAATGGACTTGTCACGGCACATGAACAGAAGAGAAGAAATTTAATTAGAAAAAAGGACTACACCAGTAAATCCTCGATGGAGTCCCAGACGCTGGTCGATTTCACGCTTTTCATGCTGGCGAACACACGAATGAGACACGACATGTCCGACAGAGAGGAGACTTTTTTTTTTTATTTTCCGACTGTCAATCACCGTGAAAAACGCAAATAACCGTTACCAAGGCATATTTGACGAGTTAACGGAGAAATCGACGAGGTGAGAAGAATCGAATACGGCAATTCATTGACAAGTTCCGGAAAAGAAGAAATCGCGAAATCAGGTCGATTTATTTCTAGATATTCGCGGAATCCATCTCATTCAAACAAATCGCACAATCGACTATAATGGAGCTATTACTGCTATCGTTCGAAAAGAACTGATCGGATATTATTCCGCTTCGGCGAACTGTCGCTCCTAAATTACAATAGACCCAAATATTCGCCGGAAACAGCTTTTTGAAATAAATGACCCAAAGATAATTTCTCTCTTGTAATATTGTTTATATTTCTCTTCTAAATTTAATGTAATATTCTTAATATCTTTTAATATTAATATCATAATTGATACAATTTTTTCATAATGAGTAGTGTCATATTTATTTACTTTTCTGTAACTTGCCTTTGTTGCCAACGCAAAGTATATTTTTCATTTAAAACATACACGCACAATTAATATTTCAAAAAAGCTTTTAAGCTTAAATATTTTGATATCACAACATTGAACAATTTCGTAATTATAACTAATGTATTAATTTTTTGTAGCTTTTTGCATCTTTACCACGTGAAAAATAGTATTACTCTCCGACTTTATCTCTGATTTTAATTATACATACCTGCATTAATTTTCATGAATCATACGAGAGAGATAAAGAGAGAAAAAGAGAGAGAGAGAGAGAGAGAATATTTTGAAACCACGCTATTATTTACATATGGTTTTACATATTCAATACTGAGCTACGTTTATCGAAGCAAAAATATCTAAAATATTCAAAAGCAAGTTTCTGTAATTAGAATTGAAATATTATCAAAGCCATCATAAATCTTTACTCTATTACCAATATTTTATAAAGTATAAAAAACTAATTACCGTTTTGAACTCATTATTGAACTTTTTTTATTTTATATAATCTTTTTGTCAAAGAGAAAGAGAGCAAAAAAACAAGTAGAAAAAAATACTGATAATATTTATAGCGCATTTTCTCTCTCAATATTCTTTTAATATATAAATTACAATGCGTAATTTATTGCCATTTGATTAATATTTGACTAATGTTCTTCGACTTATTATAACAATAAGGATAATGATAATGCTAAGAAGTAAACATAATTATATGAATTCATTAGCAATCAACTGTAATGTTGATTTTTAAATTAGACATTAATTAGGTAACAGGATCCTCTTCGGTCAATTAAACTTGCATTAAATCGTTTAATATACGATGGATGTAGAATGCACAATCTTGTACCTAAATCGCTCAAATGAAACGAAACCAGAAGAGAAGCTAGATGCCGACGAAAGAAAAACACCGTTGATAGGCTATTAAGCTAGTCAACACCCTACAAAGTTACGGCGTTCTACTATCTACCTGTTAATTACAACCAGAACCGAGGCAATATCTGACGTCACGATCGAATCCAATATCGAAGCAGTTAAAGAACCACATATATCACTATCCATTTTTTCTCGCGAGATACTCTTTGACAGATATGATACCGCAATAATTAAGAGCTATCGACTGGACTAACAAAAATATCCTAATACAAAATATTTCTCTTATTTCAATGAAAATACAAAATTTTTCTTTTTACAAAAATATGCGCTGTTTTTTTTTTTTTAATAAAAATGAGTTTTACAAAAACTTAAGTATATATTAATCAAAACATATGAAAAAGATAAATAATTTTTGATCAATTATTATTACACATTTTTCTCGTGTTTTTTAATTATTAAGTTTTATAATTGTAATAAAAATTTATCGCGCTTTATTCGTTATAATTAAAAATAAAAAAAACAAGGTTACGCACCGATAATTATCAACGGCTCTACGACGATGTTGTTAGAAAATAGACGACAGGTGCATTGTACCTGCATCAGCGATTTCGCGCGAGAGAAGCACCCTGCTAACGGTAACGATAATAAGCGGCAACAATAACACGTAATTATAGTTATTACCGCTGTTATTACTATTATCGTGCATCATCGACCGCGTCGGTTCATCGATTGTAGGCGGACTAACGACGAGCGAGATAACCGACGACGTGAAAAGATGCACTTTATGCGCGGGGTTCGTGTACGCGCGATGTAACAACACTCGGTTTGTTTTACAACGGTGTAAAACGGCGACGCGAGAAAATTTATCGTCAACAAGATCATGTTGTATTAAGTGAAGCATATTGATTTTCACGGGGTGCGTGCATTTAATTAGATGATTGATCGTAAGGAGCTAAATATTGTAAGCTATATAATCTATATAATTTTCAAATATATATGTAAATTTAAAGTCTTTACAATTATATTAGGCTTAATTATATAACTACATTTAATTAGGCGGCTTTCATTGATTATGATGTAAAAAAAAAAATTTTTAATTATATTTTTGTATATTCATATTTAAGCACAAATATCTTTCATGGCAGGATATTCTTATAGTATTTTTTTTTTTTTAATTAACTGAATATACCTATATATGTAAGTCGCCCCACAGGAAAAATATGAAAATATTTTAAGATAGATCACAAAAAAGGCACGAATAAAGGCTATTAGCAACTGACAATCACCGACATTATTAAATTCTGTCCTACTTACGGTCGATTAACCGGGCATAATAAAATTCAGTAAAACGCTGTCTCACCTTGGTGAACAATATAAATTAATTGGCAAACTTTCGCGGTAAGTTTGCCGGTAAAAAGCGGAATGACGAGAAAGAGAATTATAAGGTGATCGATACCAGGAATCAAGGTTGAAAAACATCCGTGTCGAAACACTTAAGACCTTTTCTTTCCCAATGGTAATTAATCGAAAGCCGAAGGGCAAGTATCGCAGGAACGATGAATTTATTATGAGCTTAATTATAAAAACATAATTTAAATTACGAGCAGGAAAAATTAAATTACAATATATGTATATGTCGCCATCGGTGCTTGTTTGACATCATTTGTCGACAGAGAGAAGAAGAAAAAAATTCATCGACAAATGTTACTATATAAGAAATATCAAGAGTGCAATAAACTTGTTTTTTTTTTAACAGAATGATTCTCCGTTTTATGTTTTTTCGTCAATAACGTAGCGACCGTTTTTAAATCGTGAGTTTAGAAAAGCGATGTTCCAAAACTGTGTAGATAATGATATACAAATAAAACAGATAAATATACATATCACACGTACAAGTAAAACGGAGTTGAAACGTTTACATTATAATTTTTCGCTAAAAAAAAGCGATCACAAGTTATAAATAAATGCAAGTAATCCTTCAAGCTATTTCAAAGCAACAACGGTATGAAATTCCTGAGGAATACGCTCTCTATGAATTATGCCCGAAGCGAATTCCGCAACTATGCAGAATAAGTCAAATTATTTTGACGAGTAAAGCATAGAATGTCAAAGACTTACAATGTAATTCTGGCTAAACGCTATCGTTCTCTAAAAGCACTCCATAACATGGCATATTTCGCTCATGCGTACTTTAATATATCCTCCAGTGATGCACTCTGTCAGATTAGATTACTTTAACTCACTCTCTAGTCAAGCTTGTTCGGATCTTTTCTAGAATCTAGATTGAATTTATTAAAATCGACGACTATGCCTTTGTAAAGACATCCAAAGCGTAATTTCTCTAAAACCGCCTGTAAAACTTACGAAGCATCGTTTACGAAGAATCGCACGAGAAAACAACAGTAAAACATTATAAACGAGCGGAGCGGTGGAGTTAGCAGAGAGATATTAAGGACGCAATTTCTTGGCTCTCCGAGATCTAGCAAGCCACGGCTTCTCTCGCGGGCTCGACTACGCTAGTAGTCGTAATAATAAAGCGTCCGTACCGATATACAGAGCCCGGTAATAAGTTCCTGGTTTACGGTTCATCGGCAGGTTATCCCCTGGGTGGATCGGCCTACCGTCCGACTAAAATGACCGTCTCGTGCACGGCTCGATTTTCAGCCTGCATGCACGATGCAAGAGGCACGGGCTGCTTGCCTTGCTCGCCTCTGCCTTTCTATTCCTGCCGCTTTTTCACCACCATACCCCGCATTGCATCGATACGTCCGCACGCTCACCCTTTCACCTAGAGGCGTGGTGCGCGAGATATCGCGCTCCTACGGGCGCAATTACGACGCCGCCGGGGAAAATGTAAAGTAACGATCACCGACGTACGTCGATCCTTGCCTGCAGGCGAGGATTAATCGCTCTTCGGGGCGATCGTTGTAACGGATCGTGTCCCGCACGTTTCTCTCTCATTGTCAGTGCGAAAGATTGTTTAGAGTCGGCAAAAAGATGCAATCAAATGTAACAATAAATCCGTTCACATTTATATTAAATTCCATTAACCCTCATATTAAATGCAGAGCAAAAAAAAAAAATAAGATAAACGCTGATAGAGAATAAAATTAATGATAAAAAAGAAGAAAAGCAAAAATTTACAGTTTATTTTCGAAAATTAGAGAAAGAAGGAAGAATGAATTTTTTCTAACAGAGTATTTCTCAAATCTTCTAAAAAAAATTCTTTATAAATTCTTTAATTTTTCAGGTAATTTGTTCAATATTCTAATTCTAAATAAAGAGAATATTTAAAAAATTTTTTTAGTATAATTTTCTCTAAAATAAATTTTTCTATCACGTTTTCTAATGTTTCTCACTCATACGAAGCAAAAGCACAGGACTTAAGTTTCAAGTGCTAAATTTGTAAATGTACAGAAAAAATTGAATAATTTTTATAAGATAAGCATTTTTCACTTGTATAAAATTTTAATTTTTTTATCATTAAAAATTACAAAGAATATGTACTTGCATAATATTCAATACTTTG
This sequence comes from Anoplolepis gracilipes, assembly GCF_047496725.1. Taxonomy (NCBI): domain Eukaryota; kingdom Metazoa; phylum Arthropoda; class Insecta; order Hymenoptera; family Formicidae; genus Anoplolepis; species Anoplolepis gracilipes. The sequence continues at coordinate 4,747,217 of NC_132976.1, read as the reverse complement.
TTCAGACATTGAATATATAAACAAAAATATACTTATAATATATTTTAAACGCATAATTTGCTTGGCTTGATGATTGTTTACAGTATGAGAGCAAAATTAGATAATTTTTTTAAAAATTCCTTAAATCCCAGTAAAATTCCATGAGAATTCTTTGATTATTTTCAAGTATAAAAAAAGAAATTCTCTGATAATTCCAGTAGCCTCCAGTAACCTAACCCACCCTGTTTAATATCTCAGATCGCGTAAATGTAAAATTTTTCAGAAAACAGAAAAGAAATCGAATCAAATAAAAGGTTCAACCGTTACACATGTACGTTACAGTACGCGAATGAGTTTCTATAAAATCACAGGAGGAAAGATTCGCGGTGTCGATACGGGTCGCTGCCTCGCGGGCAATTGCACTCGCGCGAAGTTGCAAGGCAACGTGCGATTAGCAAATTATTATCCGCCCGCGGCATTGACCTAGAAGCGCAGTTCCCGTAGAACCCGTTCGCCCGTTGTGCTTCATTTTGCCTATCAATTTGCGGAATACGCGTTACGCTCATTCATCCACCGGTGGACGGGTGGTGCGCCTTTCACTAAACGTGACCCCTCAGCCGCGGTTACACCACATTGCGTTGAGAATTGTGACTGAAAAAAATTCAAACTAACGATCTGCACGTACTTGCCCCGAGTAATTATCCCTTCGATCTACCGTGCATCCAGTTGCCGTACTCTCACGTTTTTATAGATCGATTGTATATCACGAACCTCGACCATTTGTCAATCCGTATAGACAGATTAATCGTAAGTCGAGCAGGTTTCCGCGACATAAATGACGCACGCATCGGAAATGAATCTGGATAGAGCAAAAGTCAGTTAATCGTACCAATTTATATGATTTCTTATATAAAAAATTAAACGCTAATAAAATTCAAGATATTTATTTATGTTGCGCATTAATCGATATACAAATGTCCTTGCATGAAACAGCAAACTCGTATATATTTATCTCGCTCGGTGATCCACTTAAAAATCGGTTAGCTCGTTGAAAATTCTTGGAGAAAAAAATGCAAAAAAACGCTAACGATACAGCGCGCCGCATTAGCGAAGGATCTTGGCTTCCTGTGGTTGATGGCAGGTCTCTAAAATGCATACTACGCACGCTACGGGGTGTCCGAAAATTTTACTTCGGCGCAAAAAAAAATTGAACACGTAAAACGCTGTCTTTGTGAAAAAATGGTTACCACTTTATTCCTGCCTTGGCTAATCGCCTGACCACATCTTTTAAATATCATATCGTTCGAGAGAAGGAGTTGGCCATAATCCGCTCCAGTTGCCGGGGGGACAGTAACGAGCCGATTCTTCCCGAGCACACGGTGGATGCGCACACGTGTGCGACGAACGAACCCGAGGATTTCTCGGGCAAATATAATATACGAGTACGCGGAGCCCGCGGGGAGCAACGTCCACGGCGGAGACCATAATCTCGGTTGGAAGATGGTACCACACCCATGGGGGGTCGGGAGAGATAGCTCGGCCACGTCGGCCCCGAACGAAGGAAGGACGATGCTGGTACGAGAAGGCGGCCAGTATACACCGACAACGGATATAAGTACGTACTCTCCGTGGCCAACGTGCCTCGCCCGGCGTAACCGCACCTTTCACCCGCGTGTATGTATTACACCGTAGATACATACGAGCGGAGGCTCTACCATGGATCGCGATTTGTGCTCGAGATAAGGGGACGGAGCAGAAATTCACGGAGGAAAGCGCAGCAATGTGACAAAATTTTCAACGGAAATCAAACCTGATTATCGCGCGAGAAATTTATAACGAGAGATAACAATTTGTCAAAATCTTGAATTTTCAGCATTGATTTTCTTGATGGAAAATCTCAAATTAAATTTCTGTCGTGAAATGATTAATTAATCCATAATTTGTATACATTTATTTTAATATATATATATATATATATATATATATATATATATATATATATATACATATATTAAAATATGTATTTATTTCCAATATAAAATACCTTAAAGAAAGAAAAAGAGAAAGAGAGAAAACAAATCAGATTTATCTATAAAGTATTTCTCAATCAGTTAAGATTATTTTTCTGAAAGAAATGGATGTTTGAATATATAATACTTGCAGATATTAAGAAGCTGTTCACAGCACAAGTAAAGACCATCTTTTAGTCAGACGCTTTAGTAAAACTCCGGTAACTTTTTCTTGTGTGTATGTAAATTATCTTTTTTACGAAATGAATAAAACATAAAAGAGCAAGAGACTACCTCTTTGTCTAATTAAAGGACGGGGCAACTCTGATATAAGGACACAATCGAGAGCACGATTTTTACTTTAATTAATATCATGACGATGTAAACGACATTTGCATGAGAATGAGTTTCGTATAAAGCCGAAAAGATTTTAAATTGGTTAGCATAAGTGTTACGATCGATACTTGTGCTTACAGGAACCGCGACCGATCGACTTTCAAGAGGTTTGGTGCACGCGATACTGGTCGGACCAGATCATAAGAAGGCTGAATGAAGACAGGACCGCGAAGAAAGAGGACCACGTAGAGGATAGAAAAACGTCCGAGATCGAGTCAAAACCCTTTTATAAACGCACCGAACAATGTCCATTCACCGTGCGGAACATACTATGCCAAATAAGCTGCGTAATAAAACTAAAATAAAACGATCGAACCGCACTGATCATGAACATGTCATCTTACGTAAATCCTGTAAATTACATATGCATACTGAGATTCTGCGTAATCACATTAAAACAAAACAGGTATAATAATTTTACAAAATCTTAATTTTTTTATAATATAGATGAAATTTTTATTAATTAAAATATCAAATAATGAAAAATAAATTATTTAACATTCTCTTGGCTTAAAGAGATACAGTTTGTAAAAGTATTTTTTATGTAAATTTCAATTATTTTAAGTTGTGTAGTTCTATAAAAAAGAATAATCTAAAGGTTTATGCGTTAATATCAAAATTTTATTTTTATCATTATCTTAAACCTCACTATAGTTTGTATAAAAAAAAAAATAATAAAAATAATAAAAGTTTCTTAAATTTTTTAAAACAAATAATTGCGTTTATATTTTCTGCCGTCAATTTCCTACACCATGTATAACTTTGTTAAAACAATGGTCCATTTATCATCTTCTCTCAATTATTTCTATAAATTCTTTCGCTGCTCGACGGCATACGTAAAGAAATCTTACGCATTAAACCTTCTATCAACGTATTTGATGGATTAAGTGCTGCCAGGAAAGCGTGTCGGAGGATATCGGCCAATTTAAATTCCACATGAACACTGCATCATCTTAAGTGGGTTACCACGCGACGATCGATATGCCAACATGCGCGTACAGTACGATCGATCGCGTTTCGTGTATCTTTTCGCCAACCGGTAATGAGTTCGCTGTATGACTAGTCTCGCAATAGTTGTCGGACCGGATCTCACTACGACGATCCAATATGAAATAATGGCGTGAAAAATGATTCCGACGAGCGGATAAGCGTGTAAGAGGCTTTCCTCGAACGCTTGTGTAAGATTTTTACGTCGACGTTTTTTCCCGTAGACCATTGATCGCAAACTCTCGCACCGTTTCCAACGTTAATTATACTTAGAGAGTTGGCAGAAAAACAGAGAAATTTTTTACTTTTGTTTTAATTACGTTGTACAAAACTTTATAAATTCAGTCTTTTAATAAAATAAGATTATTCGATCAAATTCAATTTTTTCCTTAAAGTTTAAACGATAATACAATAATTTCGGAATCACTCATTTGAATTAAAACGAATTTTATTTTAATTATTAAAATATTTAACATCAAAAATACAAAAGATGCTTGTTTTTCCGGAAACTGTCTCGAAGGAAGAAACAAATTTGTTTGAAAATTCTGACCTTAAAATTATATAATAGACCTAGAATACTTTTTGTATGTGATGTAGAGCAAGAAAAAAAACCTAAATTTCTACAGAATGATATTTCTAAATAAATAAATTACATATTCAATAAATCAAATAATCCAAATTATTTTTTCTCGTTCAATATTTAAACGCAGTAGTCTTGTTCGGTAAAAAAAATCCGATTGATTATCAGCGATCATAGATCGCGCGAAGTTCGTAGTTAGTTAAAAAAAGGAGAGAATCAGTGGATCCGTATTATGATTAGACTTTAACAAGCGGCGAAGAGAAATCAGGGAAAGAGATATCAAGAAAGACGCTTGATGAATGGCTTCGATCGGACCTTATAAGAAGCGGTTAATCTCAGAAGGAGGAACGGATCCTACGGGCTTTGCAAGATTTATCGTTTCATCTCGAGAGCACCATGAAGAACCTTGCTCGTCTTTATCTATTTTCCCTTCCTCGTATTTTTTCCCTCGTGATAAAAAAAAAAAAGAATTCCAATTTGTACTATTTCTCTCATTTTATCCTATTATATCAATCGCGGAATGTAAATCCTGCGAGCGTAAAAAGCGATCAGTTTAAAAATTGATTCGACGAAGCGAATGGCTAAAAAAAAAAAAAAAAAAAAAAAAAAAAAGAATATATATTATATTTTAAATTCCCGAACAAATGAACTAAAACGGTTATCAATATCTAAAGCGAATGACGTGCGTATCCTGGAATTTTTTTCCGGGACACATCGGCCGGTCCTTTCTCGACAGTGAGTGACGTTACAGAGAAAGAGAGAGACGACTCTCCTTTTTCATTTTTCCTCTCGGCAGAAGAAAAGGATTAATGGCCTCATAGCATGACACCGCCGTGTGATAAGATCGCGGGCTTCCTTTAAACCGTCGGCTGCCGAGCGTCAGCGATCATATCGGCGACATTCGAATCGCATCGTGTATCTCTTAAAGCAGTACGTGAGACAGGCTTTTATCGATTCGTGATTGTATACGGGCAAGTTTCTCCGCTTGATACGTCTCGAAAAAAACGCTTCACTACACATTTCTTTCCCTTTTACGAATATATTGATATTTCACTTTATTTAAAATTTATAATAATTTAATTAATAAGACAATAATAATTTAATTTAAAATATACATTAAATTTCCCAGTTTCGTGGAAATAATATTTTAAGAAAAGATTGTGTTATAATTCTCTGAAAAGTGATGTCATGTAAATAAAAAATGCATCGCAAATAAAAATTGTACTGCAAAAAAGAATAATAAATTAAAATATATTATTTCGAATATCTTTCAATATCTCCCCCTTTATTATGTTCGCGATGGTAAAAAAAGTATTATGAAAAACCATTCCATATGCAATACGCCAAATCTCCGAGAGCAATTTTGCGGATACACGTGAAAGCAAAAAGTATCGTAGATTGAAAATCCAACAGCACAGTAAATCCCGCGTGCGCGCGCGGTTGCAACGACTGTCTTCCGTGAAAGAAAATCGAAATTTCACGGGCACGAGCTTGCGAGACGAGATTTACCCATAAAAACCCATCACACACTCGCATTCGGGATAAAGGAGATACATATACGCGAGGTGCGAGATAATAGCTTGAAACTCGCGGCGGGAAGAAGACACCGCCGGAGGGAAGCATTAAAAAGAATAGACGTTATCATGCATTTTCTTCGCACATTGCCTTCGCCGTCGAACGGACTTGCTTACAAAAGCGGAGCGATCCCTATTTATACCTGTGCTCTTGCCAAGACGTATGCACGCTCGACTTCGCCGGAAGCCGTCGTCTTGCGGATGCATAAATTCGATAAGACCACCCGTTAGTGACGGCAGGAGCGATAATGCTTCCTTGCGTAAAAACGAGGAGAAAGAAAATATTTCTTTGAATAATCTTGTTCCCTTTTCTTACAACTATCCCATTCCTTTATTCCTATTTCCGAGCCCTCTTTTCTGTCGGCAAGAACTTTAATTTCATCGTGACCAGAAGCTTTCAAAGACGATCACACAAATTTCACGTCGCGATATCTTCGCATTCCAGATAGCAAAGCGCTCGTTATTGTCATGGTTTTAAATTGCTACTCTTGGTTTTACGGCGTTTAATAAATCTTCGAGGGACATTTTCCTCGAAGTTGACCGAACGCAAAAGGCGGGTGTAATTAAGTTGATTTTCGGAGAAGCGTGTAATTACGGTCCAAGTAAGTTTACATCAAAACAAATGGTCGGAATAAAGATGTGGACGATGTACACAATTAGATCGATGGATGGATATTCAATGAAAACTCGTAGATGAACTCTCGATATTATATTTTGCATATAATTAATATAAAATTAATAATTCATGTATAAATCAATCGCGCAAGGAAAAAGTTTGAAAAAATAATTTATAATAAGTCTGATAATTATTCAAGATAAGAAAAACATCCATCGATCCATTAACTACAGAAATATTAAAGATCTGAATCTCATATATGTAACTATACTACATATGTGTATGTATTGCTTCTTATCTCCCAATAAATATTTTTTATACATCAACGGGCAGTATGTAATTCATACAGACATATTTAAAAGTCAGAAAAAACGTATCAGAAAAGTACGTGAAAAAAAGAGAAAGTATGATTGATCTGCACTCACCGGTCGCTTCTGTGGCTCCGGACCCTGCCTGATGATCTCCAAGGGCGCAGGTATCGAGGGCTTGCCAAGGTACCAATCCTCCCGCGGGTTATAATTGTCCAGGAGCTTCAACAGGCGTGGCACGTTCACGTAATTATCATCATCGAAATGGCAGAACCATCTGAAACATATAATAAAAATATAATATAATAAATGTATGTACTCTAATTATTAATTATTCATGTATCACATGTATTATTTCCTACATAATTTTCTTATCATTTTGAACTTATACATAATTTTATTTTATAAAAGGTTTAATTGTTTCTTGACGTAAACCGTTAATTTAATATTAAACTCTTATTTATACCTGATACGTAATATTCTTTTTTTCCAAAAATGTTTCTTTAAAAATCATATTATAATAAATAAAACAAATTCTCACGTCCTAAATTCTTCAGAATATCTCTAGATGCATATAAGTGGTATCATTGGTAACAAGAATTTTTGTACCACTATCCAAACATTGATCTTAAATGAATCAATCAATCTTTGACATATGTATAGTAAAAGTAAAAGAACTTTATATACTTTTTACATTAACAAGGATCATTATTACGACGATAAAAATTTCTGTATCCTTTTTCTTACGAAAAGAAGAAATTAATAATTCAACGAATGCAATGACCTTCATTTATTTACGCGTAACACCTGCGGAACTGCTGTACGCCGGAATTTCTCGATAACGAGAATGCCGCTTAGAACGCAGAATTCAAATAAAAGCATAGAAATCTCGATACACACAACCCGCTTTGCTTATATTCTCGCGGGATTAACCGCATCGGCGTGTTTCCGCGGTTCGCTTCGTGAAAGACATACAAAGAATAGAATCACGCGGATATAACTTACTTTAATTAAAAAGATTTAATATCTACTCGATGCGAAATAAAAAAGTTCTCGCTGATCGAAGTTTTGATTTCGAAAATTTTCTAATTTCTAGGGGTGAAAATTTTGATCGGAAATCGACAATTCTGTTAAGAGTTCTGGTGATCCCAACGGATACTAACAATTGTTCTTAATAACTAAAGCTCTAAAAAGTTGATAATAAAAAAAGTTATACCGCCTTAAAGGTGCGAAAAAATGTCAAGATATCCCCCCGCCCCACTTTCAAGTGCTATTTTCAGTACTCCAATAATTTAAAAAAATTTTTTATAACGAGGGGCCAACTTTACATACGTGATGGTAATGACAATCTCAAAACGCACTTCTTGAACTATCGTAAGGCGAAAATCCTCCTAGCAAGCGTACAATCGCGTCCCTCGTAACCCTTTCCCACCGACTGTAAGAGACAAGGATTAGGTTCCGTGTCGCGTCGGCAGTAAACGTGTAGAGTTGAGATAGCGCGAGCGCGTAAAAGATAGGCGAAATAAAACGAATCTCTTCTCTTCCTAACGAACAGTTCCGCCGTGGCGTTGCCATTAATGCGCTACCGGGTGCCCACGGGTGGTCGCTACGTACCTGCCGCGCGCGGCCCAGCATCGTTAATACACTTGAATTCCAGCTTAATGGCGTAGCCGGCTTACAACGAGGAGAGGGATCCGCTCTCGGCCGAGGACGTTGCTGTTCCATGTATGTATGTATATGCGCGAGATCGTATCTCCCGCGTGAGCCAGAACGGTGTTTGCACCGTTCGCGATCGGCGTTCGGTGCATGCGTTCCACCCATGTACATAATACAAACGAATCGCTGCTGCGAGTCGCATCTAATGCAACAACATGACGTACGAAAGCTTTTCCAGGTGAACCGGATATTACGTCTAATAGCGAGATCAAAATCTCGTCATCGAATCCTAATCTATATGCCTATTTGAAGAGATCAACGCAAATAAATATCAAAATGTTTCTTTTTTATTTATGAAACAAAGACAGCATATTTTCGAAGAAATAATTGATATAAAAATGTGCTTTTTTTCATAATTACTTAACTTTTATTAAAGTAAAAAGTTCCCTTTCTTAAATGAAGTAAGCGGGTATATGCAATGATTTGGGAGAATTATATATATGCTCAATAGAAGGAACTGCAATGTATATGTAAAATCAGGCTTTCGTATCTGCAATCTGCATATATATTAGAATCTATCTGCATCCGAATAACGTGTAAATTCGCGAGACCAAAATTAGCCGAAAGAAGAAAATAGAGATGTAATCCCTCTTATTTTTCTTTTAGACATATTACAGAAGATTGCATGGTTTTTAGAAAGTTGTCTTATATAGTAAGAAAATAATATAATCGTATATGGTTATATAAACTACAATTAATTACGTACATTTATATAACGCATAATTCACATATTTTTTTAGATAATATTCAATTTCAAAAATAAGGTTTCTTCCCTCTCTAAAATTATGTGAGAGAATTAGGTTTATTTAAAAATAAATTAAGTCGCATTATGCTACTACTAAGCATATTGATATTTAAAAAATCCTCATCATGACGAGTAAAATCTAGTAAAATCGGAGATGATGTCTTTAATTCAATGTAACGACATGTAAATATTATAAAAGCACGCAATGAAAAAAAACAATTAAACATGTTTTCTTTCTTAACCGCGAGTCATTCCCAATGATTCGGATACATATTCAACGAATCGAATGAATAATAAATCGTCTTTCGTATCAATCAATGAAACAGATCCGTGTTCGGATATATGATTTCTATTAAGAGTAATGCACTCATGTCATTAATAATACATCCGAATGTCGATATTAATGACTACTTTCAACGGATTTGAAGGACTTAAACGATTGTTCGAAAATACTTTGTCCCATAATAAATCACCGATCCTTTGCCACAGTACGAGCAATTAAATTTAGGCAATTTATTTATGAAAATTACACTCTGTACATTTATACAATAATTGTTCGCGGGAACGCACGTGTTTGAAATGAGGTATACCGTCAAACAGATAAAATTGACATTGCGCTCGGTCGGACTTAATGAGACGTGGGTGTGGCGCGCTATTAATTACCAAGTAAATGACCGATTCGTTCACGAGAAGGTCGCAGAGACCGGATGCGTGAAACCGATCGAATTACTTTCGTTCGAGCGCGATTGCCCTCCACGAATGGATATTGTTTCGGAGCGATGTCTCGATTTTATCCCAACCGCGGAATTTGATCGTGCGTGGATAAACGTCGTAAGAAAAAGTTCCATGTTTCTTGCCGGTAAGAAACCTCTACAAGCACGGTAACGCCTCATTGCTTCGAAGAATACGTGTATTTTCTTCAAGATATCTACTCAATCTTGTAAAGAAATTCCCTAAAAAAATTCCCTGATTTTTCAGATATTTTGGTTCAAAATTCCAAGTAAAGAGAATATTTTAAAGATTTTTTGGTCAACTTTCTAAAAGAAGTTTTTTTTTTCATTGTATACGTTTTCTAATGTTATTTCCTCAAACATAAAAGAAAAACACAGAACCACTTAAGTTTCAAGTGTTATATTTGCAAATGTACTGAAAAAAAAATTGAATATTTATCTTTCATCAGAAACATTTTTTACTTACGTATTTTTATCATTAAAAATTACAAATAAAAAATATTTGAATATACAGACACATATTTATCGTATATTTTAAACATATAATTCACAACTTGATTTATCAGTAATCTATATAATATATGTAAAAGCAAAATTATCTTCATAGATAATTTTTTTAATTCCCTAAGTGTAAATACCATTCCACGAAAATTCCCTGATTTTTTCAGATACTAAAAAATCCCCGAAAACCCAGGTTTTCCATATTTTTCCGGAAAACATTTTATTCTTGAAAAGATACATCCTAATTTACAGTACACGCCATATGGAGATATAATTTACGAAATAACACACGTTATTCACATAACTTGATATTTTTACATCTTTCTTATTTTCACTAATCGCCTTCCTTAATATTTTATCTTACTTTATTAATATTCAAAGTACGGCTTATTAATTAAATAAACGTCCGACGCGGAGAGATTGGTTATCGCGTTTTTCTCAGATGATGTATGTGTGTGTGTATAGGACACGAGATATCTGCAAATATTTTATATACTATATATACATATATATCGAGCGCAAAATGTGCTCCTCGTCCGACCACCTGCACTCAGGGACAGCATAAGTCAGAGAGCGACGGCGTGTGTCGTGTGCACGAGGGCGTGAAGAACGGCTCGCTGCTGCTAGGTCGGCAACCCCGTGGCATGTGACCGAATGGTTCTGTTAACGACGATCGCCTGTTCCCCGGCGATGCGCGTACGTGTTACGTACTTGGGTGCACATCCGCCGTGGGAAACCCGCGGGACCCCCATACGTGGCTGCACACGGCCACGCGTGCAAGCACCAGCGGGCTTTTAAAAAGCCGACGTCGCTCGCCGGAAGCTGCGCTCACGCTCACACGTGCAGCAACACGCGTGCCTCCCGAATCAAACTTGTCTCATCTACACGCGATGTATTCCCGCAACAACCGCGCGCTCAAGATTCGTTAATAAATCATTCACTATCTTAATTAAAAAATCCTATTTAAACGAACAATAAGGCCTGATACTTATCGTATCCTAGAAGCTTCATTTTATCTTTTCATGTAGAATAAAAGATATAACTTAACAGATAATTATATATTCTTTTTTCACACAAATTCGTACAAAATTCTATGTACTAAAAGATAAAACAGATTTATATTTGCAACTATACTGAAAAAAAGTTCAATATTTATCTTTTATCAGAAACATTTTTTATATATTTTTATATTAAAAATTACAAATAAACAACATTTGCTGCATATTTAATGTTTTGTTAGAACAATGAATATACAGATATATTTATAGTATATTTTAAACGTATAATTCACAATTTGGTTTATCAGTAATCTATAATATATGTAAAAGCAAAATTATCATCATAGATAATCTGATTCGTGCCATGTACAAAAGATAAAACAGATTTAATTAAATTTTCAACTTGTAACTCTTTAATTGTTATATTATGTCTCTTTCTATTGAAATAATTATTGCAAAATGGAATACATGTAACGCATAACCACCTAGTATTTTAAGTATAAAATTATGTAAGGGGTTGCAACCATATCACTATTGACCGAATATGACCACTTGTCAACGAAATAGATGAATTAGGGGGATGATCAAAATAGCGACTGCAAAGGGTAGCGGTAGTTTACTGTGGGAACTGATCACGACTCGATTCCCATCAAAGAGACGGCTTTCGAATAATTTGCAGTCGATCTAATGAATGTAATCGTATATGTGGTCACACAACTTTACTTGCATTCTTTTTTATGCATTTTTTGTTTGGCTGTTTTTCTTATACATATAATTTGTCTCTCATAAATGTATAATGCATTAATTCTGATTTTATTAAATATTGTTTATTTAGAACATTACAATTAAATTTAGAATATTACATTAAAATTAAACGTGTGTAAATCTAACCGTAAGTTAGAAATTTTTTATTAATATCTTGTAATAAAAATTTTACCAAAAGATAGATTTAATCCTATCTCGATTTCTATATGTAATTACTTTCACATAATAAATAGAAAGATATCATCAATAAATAATTTTACATGTGATGCGCGCGCATTTAGTATCAGAAAATTTGTGTCTTATCAAATAATCTGCTGAACAAGATGATACATCAGGGCGGTGATTATAATTAAATTGGCCGGCAAAAAGACGTGTACGAGCATGACTCGTTACTTTGGTATTACGTTCCTCTCAAGCGTGGCAGACAAGGCTGCGGAGAACAAAACGCCTCGTCGGCAAAAAGCACGTTATTTTTAATTAATTCCTACCGAGGAGGTCGGCCCGGGCAAAAATGGCGCACGCCGAAACCCGGTCCCTGCCGTATAAAGGCATCATTCGCGCCGATCACGGCTGGAAGCCGCAATCTCCCGATCTTACGAGGAAGGAGCGAAGGATGTGGAAAAGGTCAGGGCTGGCGTGTGCCGCCGTTATGACGGGCGTGGTGTTCACGATCCAAACGTATATTAAATCACGTTCGTGCCGGGAGCACGACCCCCGCGTGTTAAAACTGATAGTTTCTATTTATGCTTTGATATTTGGATATTTGCAAACAGACTTTACTCGCGAAAGATTAATGGAAGAGCGCCGCGTGTACATTTCCGCGTGTATATTCAGTTCTAATATATAAAATAACGGGATGCGACAAACTAATCGCAAAATAACACATCATCCATCGTGCAGTTTGAATCAGTGTTCTTCTTATTCTTATTATTAGCACGTTAGATGTTGTTACCCAAGTACTCAATACATATACAATTTAATTGATCCTAATTAAACGACGTTTCAATGATATTCATGCGAATACGACTCGTGTAAATATATTGTATTTTATTGTATTTTTTATTATATTCTTGCTACTTTTGTAATAATTATAATATATGTATAAATATAATCAAACAAATATAATGAAACAAATTATTTTACATAGATTATTTTAAGTCGTAACGAATACTGGAATACTAATAAATTACTGAGGAAATAAGGATCTTTAATGTTTACAAACAAGCAAATTAGAAAACTGAGCGATTAAGAGCCAAACGCGGAGATGTTTGTGCGTCGATTTCGCAGAAAATAATTTTTGTACGAAATTAATAAGTGCACAGGGCACATGTTTTACTTGATGTATTTTCCAAGATTTAAATTCTCATTTTTGAGAATTTTATAAAACTCTCCTTACCCTCTTAAAGAGTAGGCGAGAAAAATATCGGGGCAAAGAAAAATTATTTTCTCCGAAATCGACGCACGAACATCCGCGTTTAGTTTTTAATCTCAGTTTTCTAATTTATTGAAATACTAATAATATTAGCCAAAATTTTAAAACAAGAGTTTTATTGAAAATCTTCGAATCTTTTTGAGATGTACAAGGCGATTAGAAAAGAGGAAGAAACTGGTCAGGAAGGGAAGCGAGAGGAGATTGAGGATCGGCAATTTTCTCGACGTGTAATTTCACCTGTTGCACACATCCGGCGCGAATCTGATCGGCCGATTCGATTTGTAAAGGTAACGAACCGTCTCGACTGTGCTGTCCGCGCTGCTACGATTATCAAAAGCTATTCTGAACTACGAAGAACGAGAGAAAAGACGTAGAAAAAATTGAAGATACAAAGATAGAAAACGAGGAATAAGACGGATCGCATTCGAAAAGTGATTCCTTTAAGAATACAGTAATTGAGTAAAGTTTTATTACAATAATAAAATTATATTATAATATTATATATTATAAAATTATATTATAATCTTTACCGGACATCCTGATATGTAAAAATACTTGAGCATATTTTTTCAAAATTATAACAAAACATATGATACTGAAATCATAATCATTGTTAAATTTGCAATTTAAAGCGTTAATTTTTTTATATTGAAATCAGTATTTATTTACACTAATGAGATCTTGTAATTTTAATATTTATAAAATAGCATGTTTTTCATATGCAAAATCCACAACTTTCATACTTCGATATCTGAAAAGTGAGCGTTGGACGAAATAATTTTTACTTTTATTCGGATATATTTTTGTAAAAATTTTCCACAACCGGTTATTTGCTGTTCCGTCCATCCTACTGAAGAACTTCGTGGCGATGATATAATGACAAGTACAGGACCAATTTGTATCGCGAGTAATTGTCGGTTAATAATAACGTTCGCCGCGACGGCAGTTAGTCATTTCGATGATTCATTTGCACATTCCATAAAAAAATATCTAGGCGCGGCGCAATTACACAGTTGCAGCACACATTAATTAAACAAATGAACACTAACAGGTGCGTGTCACGCAAGTATGCTATTTTTTACGACGAATTTTCCGAGAGTACTTATTCCGTTAATCGAACTATTAAGATCGCTCGATCGATCAAATATCCTTCAGTACACGTTGGAAATTGTTAGTAATTTTGCATCCAAACGTCACTATTAATCACTAATTTACCAATCAACCACATGGTTTTTACATGCTTAATCGAGCATATAATTTTATCGATTCTATGCATGAAAAAATTGATCAAATTCATCATAAATATCTTCGATGTTCTACAGTAATATGTGAATAATTAAAAAAAACATTAACTTTTACTGCAAACTTAATACAAATATATTTTTCTGAAAAAAAAGACATCCTTAGAAATTAAATTTTATGAATTAAACCAGAATATATACTAACAATAAGTGAAAATGTTAGATGCAATTTTTTTATCTTTTAAAATTTATGATAAAAAACGATATTATTAGTTAATTTATTGCGCGCGTCTATAATGATAATAAATAATGCATAATTAAATTTTAAATTAATATTATATTTTAGAAATCAATGTTACGATTTAAGAGTAATAAATATCACGCTGTAATTAAATTGCCAGTGTTTTATTAAATACAATGATATAAAAATTATCGCTCTTTTTTTCTGAAATGTTTGAGATAAAATTACACTTATAATGTTCTTAAATAATCGCACTGTAAGTAATATCCTGATTCTCGGAACAAAATACGCAATCTATTAATTCCCGCATTAGCGTTTTCGCATAATCCTTAAGTAGGCGTTTAATGATAGAGCAACTGACATTAAGTCCAAGTGTAATATTGTAATGTGACACTGCTATCATTAGGACGCAGGTAAGATTGCTAAAATGTCGCTATTAGTACGTTAAAAACCAAATCGAAAATCAAGTATTAATATTTTACGATAATTATGCGAGTAATAAAATAAACCGTTCGATTAAAGAGCGAGTAAACATCGCCGAGAGAGCATATCACAAAGAAGCCTTCACGATAGTCTCTCTCGCCTGCTCGATATACTACTTGTGTATAATTATCAATAATTCCTAACTTTTAAGAATCCTCTCTTCAATATCGTAATCTCTCTTAAATATGCAATTATATTATATTGCAGCTGGTGTAAAAAAAAAAAACTTACAAAATTGAAGAATCACGACGCTATAGAACCGGAAAGATAAAGATAAAAAAAAAAAAAAAAAAAAAAACAAGTCGGCTCGTGAAGAAGCAAAAGTATGTACATATATATAATTGCCAGGAAGCTTAATAAAATATCACTCCATATTTTCCATATTATTCGTTCTCTGCCTTTCGGGATACGCACAACCGATCTTATCGCGTAAATTATAAATAACACGATATATGAACTGCACCTGCACCGTAGAAAACGAACAGGTAACCGCGTAACCACGAGCCATGGAATCACAATAGAAAATAATAAAGAGACTTTACTGGGATACCGCTGGGAATAGTGGTTTCCAGATGAGAAAAATTATAGAAAGAGCAATAAAGAATAAGCAATAAAAATCACATATAATGATTTTACATAAAAGTTAACCTAAGTTAACTGTAGACACATAATCTTTAATGAAGTTAGAATCATTTTTTTTTTTTCTTAGCGAAGAAATGTTAGCATACTCAATTTCAACATGAAATATAAAGTGTAAAATATCGTTGACTCGGTGCGATAGAACTGGATGAATAGACTTGTTAACGACGAATTGATACTATCACGTGACAGAGGGGTTCTCTGTTCGGGTTTCCTGTATATCCTGGCACATGCGAGTGAGATTTTATCACATCGCCATGCAAATAACGTCAGAAATATAGGTTTCACCTGTGAGCGATATGTATAACTCGTAAATGTGAATCCATTAAAAGCAGATCCTATTATGCGCTTTGAAAATATATAGAGAATTGAAAATATTAATGTACAACATTCGATGATAAAAAAATATTAAACAAAATATATTTAAAAAAATAAAGAATAAAAAATATAACAGAGCACTAAAAAAAAACTTAACTTACAAAGTTTGCGAAAAAAAATATTCCCTTTTTCAAATAAAAAATATAGTAATTCTGATTCATCCAAATTATAAGAAAAATAGTTATCATATCATTGCATATCATTACTCACTAAAAATTATGCACGCAAAGTACGATAAAAAAGTATTAATTCTGGATTGCCATGAGAAGTACGCTGACTAACGCATTCTTCAATGAAAATTCGCAGTCGTTTGATCTATCGTCTCGAAGACAAGCAGACTGCAGGGGAACGAGGTCGCAGGTCAATCTCGGAACCCTCGGGCGTCGCAACATCTTGCAAGCGGCAGCCGATTAGTCACTCGATACAAACCCGCTCAGGTGAAACCAGAAGTGTCATGTTTTATCGAAAGGCATACAATTTCGCGAGCGTGCTTTCGTGTCGCGCAAAATTAATTTTGATCCATTAATTATGTAGCATATTCAGAAAGATATTGTAAGTACTATAATCATAATATAATTACAACCGATTTTCTTAATTAAGAAAATTATAGAAAATTAATTTTTCGTAATAATTATCGACACGAAACATATAACGTTATATGTAGATCAAATGATTGATTGACGATCAATTTGGAAACCAGAAAAGATCTCGATAACGCGTGTTTCGCAATTTTCCACAAGTGGCGGAGCGTGTCCTACAGATTATTACACGGCCGTGCTGCCAATAAACCGACTTTAACAGCGATTACCTTTTAGTCTCCCATTCTCATCAATTTCTGACGATGAGTCCGGCGACGATAATATAGATCGGCAGCCTGAGGGCGCGAAGCATCGAAAATCGAGAACGCTATAACGGCTCAGATGAAAGTCAAGATTCCCGAAGGAAGTGTGCATAGCCTCGGACGCAGTGTTTGTCAAATAAAACGATCACGATAAAGAGCGAGGGGGAGAAGCCGAGTTTCGAAGAGGGAGAGACGGTCGGTCCCTCCCGTCTAGTCGCCGCAAAAATATCGACCAGATAATGGAGCGCCGCGCCGTTCGCGACAACAGATCGATGATGGACAAAATTCCCGCCGCACGTCCGACACGTGCAGCCCCGGGGCCGCCAGAAGAAAATTATTGATTATTAAACTCGGGCCTGGCGGTGCGGTAACTATCGCGAAACGATACGCCGTTATTTTGCGAAGGACGCTCTTCTTTGAGCGATCGATTTTCGCTTCGCCGTGATAGCTCCGAAAAATACATCTTATTCAAATATTTCAAAAATAATGTCTTATCTGATGATTAATCATATGATAGTCGACGAGAATAATTGTAGAAAAAAAAAATATATATATATATATATTTAAATACTTTTAATTATTATTCTCTGTGAAAATAATGCTTGACAATTATCATAAAAATTATTGTAAAGTATTTAATAAAACTTTATACAGGGTGCATACTCAAATTCCCTGTAAAAGAATTCCCTGAGAATTCCAGGATCTTCCAGGTATTTTTGTCCAAAATTCCAGGTAAAATTAAAATATTTTTAGATGCAATTTTAAAATAAGTTTATTTATTTTAGCGTATCATTTTTTGACATAAACAAAAAACATATATTTTAAACAATTTTATATAGACATAAACAAAAAAATATATATTTTAACCTAACCAGATTTTAAACTTAAAATATCTCAAATTTTTATAAAAAATTTTTTAAATAAGTACTTTTTTAACATTTTTTTAAATTTCCTGAATCCTAACGAAATTCCATTAGAATTCCATGATTTTTCAAGGTAATAAAATTCCTTAAGAATACCAGGTTTTCCAGGTTTTTCCCGGGAGTGTACACCCTGTTTATATATATATATATATATATATTTTTTTTTTTTACGCTCTAAATAAAATAAAAAAATATAAAAATTTATAAATAATTATGCAAAGATCTAACTTTGTAATAAAGATGCTGTAAAGTACTATAATTCCACTAGATATATAATTTGCTGACTATATGAATCATGTATGACTCATTTTGTTGGTCATATATGAGTATATTCAGACAATTATGCAAAATATTTTTTGTAGAATTAAACATTATTATACGAGTATAATAACGCTTATTCAAAGCAAAGCAAAGAAGATTATTAATCATTAATTCTGGCAGCGGGCAGTAAAATGTGTACATCATAATAAATCTGATCAGTAGACAATTACAAAATTATCGTTTGCTGACCACAACCATAAAATCATGTATACATAAACGTGCAATTATATCAGATAGGATGCATGCCGAGAATAAAATTTAATTGCTTCAGTATTACGATTTTATGAGCTATTTGATTAGTATTTCATATTCCACGTACTATTACCGATTGTTGAATTTAAACCAACTGAATAATTATATTTGTTAAAATTGACATTCCGTTTTTAGAATTTTAATATAAGTTTATTTAGAATACTTGATGGAATTTTAATTATCTCGCCAATATACAGGTTACAGCAGAAATTAGATATTTCGAAAATCGATAAAAATTATCATATCGTTGAGAAAAATCAATGTTTTGCGATATATATAATAATAATAAAATAGTAATGATAAATAATTTCAGATGAGATTATTATTATAACTATATCAGAATTAGTTCATTCCTAATAGAACTTCTCAGTCTGTTAGTCAATCTCACGTAGACATTATACGCCTTTTACAACGTTAAACGTTGCGACCACGGCATGCATTGACGTACGATAAATTAAACTACATGGCTGTAACTGCATCAGTGACGGTACTACCGTGACAGCGCGTTGTCTTATGCGGCGGAACTGACGAGAATTACGTGCATCTTGCCAAGAATTAACCGTGAATATCAGAACAGGCTTTTACTCACAAACGACCAACCATTTCGTATTCCGCTGCAGGCTTTGCCTCCGTTTACACACGTTGTTATGTATGCACCGAGAAAGTGCACAAACGATTGTGCGTTTCTAAATTTTGTAAAACGTAGAGAGTTTAACCGCGAGCAAAGCAGAATACATATTTAACGAAATAACTAAGATATTCTGGAAAAACATTACAAGCATTAAAATTTTCAAATGTGAAATTTTGATAAAAAAATAATTTAGAAATATTAACACTATAAACTGAAATATCTATATTTCTCAATGTTTTCACATATCATGCTTGTTATAATCTATGTGAAAGTGCATAAGTTATGTATATAATTTGAAAAAGAAATTTGAAGAAGAAAAGAGAGAAATCTCTCTCTCATATGTAATGAAAAATTATTATAAAATAAAATATATAAACTATAACAAAAGAATATTTATACATATATAATAATAAATAAAAATATATAAATGTTTATATTATTTTATTATTTAATATTATATTATTATATTATTTTTAAATTCAAGCAATGTTATTTCGCGGTTTTTCTTGGTCCCTTTAGAAAAGAAAAATAATCACATGAAATATGCATGGATATCTTGTATCAAGTATGTGATATTATTCGAAAAAGAAAATAAGAAAAGAAACAGAAGATGCGGGAACTATGACATTTGAGTACATTCGATATACAAGCCGGGCTTACGTATCGTCCATAAGATTTTCTTTTTCACAATCTCAAGAATATTGTGTTACGCAGATATGATTTCGCGAGAGTTGGCTTATGATACTCTTATTTTCAGTAAATCGAACTTCCTTCGACAACTTGTTACATTAGGTTATATGATCTTATAAAGTACAGATATCTTGCAGTTTCAAAAATGTATTTTCTTCATATATTCTAGAAACACGACAAATTTAATATTAAAAATAGTATGATTATGGCTTGTGTAAGCCACTTAACGGCATCGCGTGATCTATCGATTCTAAGCACATGTCTATTTTGTGATTGAGAAACAAAACTTTAAAGGCATTTACGGAAGGAAAAATATGCATTTTTTTTTTTTTTTTTTTTAATAACAATAATTATAAATATGTACTAACAATTAAAGGAATTTACTAGCTACTTTCAATGCAATTAATTATTTGGCCTATAGTAACTAATATATAATATACATAATATAAAAGTTATTCAAAGATATTAAATATTAAAACTTCAAAATCTACAAGAAAATATACCTTTAAATTAAACTTTAATAGCGGAAATATCATTCCAGTTTTCGCAAAGGAATACCGTGTTTACAGTTATGAAAGGGCTTATTATCGAACATTCTGTACAAAGGCCTGCCAAGAAGACGGTGGACAGAGGAAATGCATCGCAATCGCAAAGATAGAAGCGCGGTAAAGTTAAAGGAAAACGACTCAATTATCGGTTAGGTGCTCGTCAGGCGAGAGGCGGGACACGAATTCAGAGGCTGTACATCACATAGACTCTTTTGTTCCACTTTCGAGTATATCAAGTTATATTGTGTACCAGCAAGCATCGCGCCGGATGTACCAATGAGCGGCGCGGCGAGAGTCAATGAGCTATTTCCGGGGCCTCTTTCGTTGCAGAATATTACATTGATAACAGAAATTGCCTTCCAAGTGTTCGCGATGGATGGCAAAGACGTTTCTCCGGAGACACTGGCAAAAAACCGGAACCACGAGGATATCCATACTCTGGATATCGAGGCTTGTGGCGGATAAATTTAATTTTTTCAATTAATTTAAATTTTCGGTGTAAAGAATCTCTTCTCATTCGTGTGGACGAAAATACAATAAAACAAATTGTGTAACATTTTTTTCATAACTATATCATCGAAAATTTGCAAACCTATTAAAATTCATCGATTTCAATGTGACCTGATATGTATAATCTCGCGATAAATACATTAATTCAATAAATAAATTAAAAAAAAAAACACACTAGATATAAAAAGAAATAAACTGACTATTTGCATTCGACTTCATTCGCTTTTTGATTCGTTAATTGATTCTTTAAGTATTTATTTCATGGAATTTAAGAGATTATATTTTTTATCTTGCATACGCTTAATAACAGCTTTATTGTTACTCTAAACTTGAGCATTTTCGAGAAAAGAAACAGATAAATCCGATCAAACAAATCCATTAATTTTTCTATATAGGCTGCCTTCTTCTCGATCTATCCTCGCTCGCATGATTCTCAATGGAATCATTCATGCAGAGAACCATAGTTGTACATATAATTGTCGATATAATGAGAAAGGCAAAAAATCTGTACCAAATGGGTTCCCTCGAGCTCATCGAAGATTCCAGGAATTTGTAAAGGACAGTTTGGAATCTGCACTAATATATAACTCAGGCTACGTTCTAACAATAAGTATTAAAATATCAAGCTGCTCATTAAAAAATTAATTATTAATTTCTTTTGTTAAAAGATTTTAATTATACAAAATATTTAAATGAATTCTTAAATATATATAGCAAAATATTTTAAAATAAATTAAATAATCGGTGCTTTAATTAAATGTTTGTGAAGCGAATTAATTCATTAATAATGGATAAATATAAAAGAACATATAAATCGCGAATTTTATTTTGTTTTGAGATAGCTCTATATCAATGTGAGCAATGTTAGAACATATGAGAACTATTCTGACACAGCTTGCAAGATAACTAAATAACCTCGTGGACAGTGCATGTCTATGAATCATAAAGCATAAAGTATGTATTGAATTGCGATCGACGTGCACATTTTATTTATAGAAGAGAAATCTTACAGGCGAAAAATCGCGATACGCTCGACATAGCTTATCGAAGTTGACTATACATATTTCTTTGTGTTACATGCAATGAAAATACAACTCGAGATATTGACACAATTTTTATGAGATTATTATGATTAGTCTGTAAAAAAAGTTTACAAACGCAATTAATCGCCAGATCAATTTTAAAACAAATCGCAATAAAATACAATATACATTTTATGCGTATGTTTTAATACAGGTTACATGTAGTCTTGACAATCACCAGGATATCGAACGCTGCGAGAGCAAATATCGTGGTGCGCGGTACGAAAGAACGAATCAAATGAGCCCGAGGGGACTCGCGTGATCCACGCGGACTCTCCGAAGGGCGGAGAGATACAAGACGAGAACGAAGCAAGGAGGAGGACCGAGAAGAACGGACAGAGAGAGAATGAGAGAACGCATTGAAACGCGTCATTCGATCGCGAGGCCGGTATCAGGTGCAAACCAGTTTCGGTGCATATAAAAGAGAGCCGCACGAACCCGCGTTGTGCATCGGCGATCTGCACTCAAATAGCGACACGCACTATACGAATGTACAACATATACGTGTGTGTGTGTGTGTGTGTGTGAAGGTATATCCGTGCGTGCGACTTGTTACGAACGAGTTCGTGCAACGATGTAAATCCGTTGGACTTTGAGAAGTGTATACATATACCGCGTGTTACTCTCGTAATTTCAGACGCATTCTCGTCGTGAAATCTGAATATAAAATAACTCACATCAGCGAGTGCGACACGTGATTTTATAGCCTGTGGTATCGCGTGGTCGTAAACGATTTCGGAATTTTACAGTATCCCGCGAGATTTCATAAACACCAATTATACCGGAGGATTATACCGTCGAGCGTTTAAAGATACGAACCATTCATATTTCTTATTTTATTCCAATCATTAGCATGTCGATGAACTTATGAAAGGTCGCTCGTAAATTGTTATATATGCATTCATTATAATGTGAAAGTAAAGAAACTATTATTTTTATTATAAATTAAGAAATCTTGTGTTTAATTGTGGATCGAATGCATTACTTTGTACGTGTTAAAATTTAACAATGAGAAATGTTTAAGAGAGATAAAATTATTCAAAATTATTGAGAGCTTACATAAATTTGTGATATTAAAATTTTTTAAAAGTAACTATATTAGCAATTAAAATATTAACAATTTATGATACAATGTAATAGATTATTTTTAAATAAATTTATCATTGTTTAAATATTTATACGAGCAGATCTTTAAATAAATTCCTGTAAAGTGTATTCCTTTTCGATTCAAGAATATATGCTTTGGTCTACAATCTATTCGCTCATGAAATTCGCTTTTCTTGCTATCCTTAATGTGACCCCTTCGTCCATATCTTCGGGCATCTCGAAATTACGTGATCTGGAAATTACTGGAAAGAAACTACGTTTCCTGGGAGAGGATCAATCGTCAAGTAAAATAATCCGGTAGCAAATAATCGCACTTAATGTACGCAGGCATTAACCTCGATTTTCTATGCAACGAGTTGACGATTTCCATAATGACGCGCGGCGATCATAATAACTCCGATTAATTTTATTGCCATTACGCAACGGCAAATCTAAGCAATTGCTACGACTACGGTTCAACGATCGAGCATTAAATAAATCAATTGTGCTCCGACGAATAATCGATCCGATTAAATGATCGATGGCGATATGCTGACATTTCGAACACGCGATGCGCTTAAATGTGGCGTCATAAAAGAGATTGATTACGACAAGTGCTTGTCAATAAGAATAGCTTAAAACAATATTTAAATTCCTTGTTCACATTCCAAGCTATTTATTCTACTATACGTAGAGTTTGAAATTTGATTTTAAAATAAGATGTACTTTACAATATTCTTCCTTTTGTTAAAAAAATATCCTATTAAAATATCCTATTAAAAATATAAATTAAGTTTATATTATACAAACATCGCGTCTTGTGCAGTTAGAAAACTAATATTCCATGCTGTTCTAGATTCTCGAAGAAGAGGAACGGAATTCATGTCACGTTTACAGATGTCTACAAGATACACCTGTCACGCTATAAGACACGACCGTTTAAAGTGGGATTACAGTGGACATCTCTAAATCGAACGATTTCTCAATTCAGCAACCCACGCTTGAACCAGACAACATCGATAAGAATTAAGAGAAACATAGTTCAGTCTGTTGAATGGATGTAAAAACCAGAAAATAGGAATGTAGTCGATATATATACATATAAAATTGTTTATGTACTTAATATTTTAAATAAATCACGAACAAAATAAATATCTAGCGTTTTCGTTCTCTGAATTATTATATATATATTAACACTTTTTACCTATAATTTTGTATTAGTAAAAACATCTATAAGAGTAATATGTTTTAAAAATTTGAAACATTGTAAATCAACAGAAATATAGTCTTTCTATTTATCGCGAGTTTAAGAATTCATAAACTGATTGTGAGAAAGATGTTGCTAAAAAAAAATTTAAGAAAATTCATATATCACAATTTTCTCCCAAAAATATATTAATTTTAATGGAGTTTTTAATTCCCATGTAATAATCAACAAATTATTTTATATATTGAATTATTTAATATGTAGCAAGAGAGAAGAGTGCAATATCACTTGTGCTATAGAAAATTTGTAAAAATCAGTACGATAGGAACGTGCCAAGTATATCATTTGCTATGTCAACGTGTTGAGAAATCTGGACGCACGAACATAATGCACGTAGAGTGCAGTGCCCATGGAGGTAAAATCACGATGAAAGAAAAAGAAAAGAAACGAGGAAAAGCTCGCAAGGCGGTCCCCTTCCGACATCTCTAAACGCTTATTATGCGGCATTACCGGCAGCCCTATATACATGTAATACGCGGTCACGCGACGTTAACCATTGCGGGAACTCCGTGTCCAGGAGCGGTGCAAGTTTTTTGCCCGCCGATGCAGCGCGCTCGTGGCGCTCGTAATTGTATCCAAGGATATCCGCCGTAATTACCAAGAAACCATCCCGAGCGGCGGTAGCCCGAGAAAGCAAAGTAGTGCGAAAAAAACGGAAGAGTTTCTCCTCTGATCCGTACTGCGTTTTAAAGATCGGAGATCGACACGCGAATACGGTTGTGCGAGCATCGATATGTACATAAGTCCGCGGTTCAAAGTGGAACATGTGGAGCATAATTTATAAGATTGACTTTAATTATAAAATTGCGTGTATAAAGTAGACCTTATAAATTATGTGCTTCGTCTACTCTGAATATTCGCGTGAACGTAAATGGATCACTACTCCCTAGTCGCTCGCCATGTGTTTAAAAGTAACACAATTATAAATATTAAAAATTAAAAACACTTAATTTCTTTCTCTGAGAAAGAATACCAAACTATTCACATAATAAAATATTATTCTTTCTACTAAGACCAGTTCAAAAGTTTGCAAAACCGATAATATATCAGCTGTAGAATTTCTCGGAGAAAAGGTATGTATTATTTGAACATGATAGATGGTATCATTGTGCAAACTGCACGATCTTGTTGGAAATACGATAAGATGACCTGAAATGTCACGCATTCCTCCGCATTATCCGAATAGAAATTTCTTTTCAAAATAATAAAAATAGTTACATTTATTTGTGACCGTTATATCTATAGATTATGTTGCAGTTTAATTTCGCGGCTAAAATTTCAACGAGAAAATATTAACTATAAAATAAAAGAAAGAAATAAAATGTCGCAATAACAGTGTGAAACATTAGATTTGTATTTGTAGTCTACATAAAATTAATTTTTTATAAAAATTATAAGAGTAAAATTTCAACCTGTGTTGCTAGAAAAACATTCGCTCTTAAAAATTCCGTTGAAAAATATCTCGATGACTCTTCTATAAATTTGCGCCACAGTCATTTTACCGTTATTCTTTATCGACACCAAGGATCTGAGTGGCTGTGCGTAAAATACCTGTATAATTAGACAAAGCAAGGTGTGAAATCGTCGACGATAATTTAAACGAATGAGAAGTCATAATACGTGCAGCAATAAAACACTGAAATTCCACGCCGCGAAAAAAAACACGTGTTATTTCATATGAGCTAATCTCATGGTTTCGAAAACATCTCGATAACATCTGGGCGGTTCATAATCATTAATTAATATGCTTGTTTCTAAAATACAATAGTTAAATTACTCATTTCTTCAAATTCAAACAAATATTATTTGTCGCTTTTGTTAAATTGTTTAAATTTAAATTTTTTAAAAAAGAAAAAGAAAACCTCCTAATAAGAATATTTGAAAATATTTAAGCTATATTTTTTTTATTTTTTAAGAATTTTCTAATTTATGTGATTATATCGAATTTTTCCTTTATTTTTATAAAATAATTAATAAAATATTTATATAAAATAATTAATAATTATAATGACTATAAATAATTATAAACTATTTCTCATTCTTCTTATGAAATGTATGCAAAAGGAGACGAAAAGTAAATCTAGGCTAGAAGGACAACAGAGATAGGGTTCCCATAAAAGCGAAGGTAGTTAACAGAAAAAGCAATAAGAAGCACAGCAAGCCCGCATGTGACATTCGAGACACTTTTTCTCTTTTCCTGGCTATCTCTTGTCATCCTCTCGATGCCCTCTCGAAAGGCTTCGGTTAGTAAGAAGGAGGAAGAGAAAGAGATTGAATCGTCTTTTCCTGACCAGCTGGTACCACTCTGCGTCTTTAATCTCTCCCCGCCTGTCCCATCTTTACGACACAGGAACGAGAACTCGATGAGAGACAACCCAACCCACCCTCCTTTCCTTTTCTTCCTCTTCTCCTTCGTCGTTTTCGTACCACAGATCACGGTGCATTGTAAATTTTTTTGAAAGAACACAAAGGATGTTTTTTTTTCTGTGAACTACTATGAAGGTCCAACAATAAGAGAATCACGTAGAATGCGTATTCATTCACGAAAAAAAAAAAAATAATATTAATTGCTTCAAAAGAACATTCCTATACTTCAATTTTCGATGACTAATGTAAACGAGTTATATGATTAACATACGATGTATAAGATATTACGTAAGATATTTATACTCCTATATTTAAACGACATACTACACTGGGTGTTCAGTAGGCTAATTTCCCATAACAATCCGTCATCGGTACTTAAACCGTTTGTTTAAGTAGTCGCTGAAACAAGTAAACCAGGAGGAAAGCATACGATGACGTATGAAAATGTTATATTGAAGAGACTAAAAAGACGAAGCCTTCCGTTTTATAATCGTGGTAAAACTTAAAAACATCTATAAAACCATATAAAGAAAACTTAATACTTTATTGCGATAATATTCAGATGTCTAACACGTGTAATGTAAAAGTTTAGATGAAAAATAAATGTACTAATATACTTAAGAATTTTTTTTTAAGACATATACAGTACCGGCCAAAAATATATCACCTTTAATATTTTTTATTTGAGTATAATTTTATTCAAAGTACATGGATATTTATAATATCATAATATATGTTTTGATAATAAATACAACTTACCGAATAAAATATTTTTCATAAAATAATATAAAAACTTAATTTTAATAATATAAAAAATTAATTTTATAAGTAAGTAAATTAAATTAAATTTATGTTCAAAAATCCTAAAGGTGATATATGTTTGGCCGGTACTGTACCTATTGCATATATTATGAAGACATTGAAAACAAGAAAAAGTGGAAGACTAGCGTTGCATTTCTGGATTTTCTTTGCTTTAAAGTTTAAAGCTTTCAGTAACGCACACGGATAAATCGTAAAGAAAAGAAAGATGTTTCCCTCGAAAATGAAAGGGACCGCCGACTGCGATTCGGGCCTACGTTAATTGGTTTGCGACGGGTCATCCGGCGACGGTGACGAGCCATTAGACATGTTTTTCTAAGCGCTACCACTCCGCATAGAGATAATATTTTGACGATGCCTCACGTGTGGAACTGGGCGCACATTAGTAGGTGTTTAGGCCACCTTATGCAAACACAAATTTTCGACGGTCAAGTCGCCGCAATAACACTCCGTTCGCAAACAACGCGGAAGTCTCCCGGGCAGGTTACCAAAGTTTGCCGTATCTACGCACAGTCGCGTTTACCGTGAAAAAAAAACCACGCTCTTTTTTCCCTTGAGACGGCGGCGGATACCACTTTCGAAAAAAAAGCACCTATGCAAATCCATTAACGGCTGTTCATGCCCCGAGATTGTTCGTTCGATGAACGTGATACGCACGTCAGTTGTGAATATTCGGCTCAAGAGAAAAGAAAATAAACGTTAGATTCTCAAATCTATAATAGAATAGATAGGATCGAATATCCAAAGATGTGTGTACATTAAAATCTTTTATATAAAAAACTCCGAAAAATAGCTTAAACATTAATAGAGTTCGAAAAATCAAATTTAAAAAAATAGTATATTTTTAATAGTATATTTAATATCAAAAATATCTAAGAAATATAGAGTAAAAAGCTAAATAAAGAAAAATTAGATAAAAAATTGTTTTCAATAATTTCACGATTTTTTTAACGATGTATGAAAATACTCTAATTTCAAAGTATAATTAAATCTCCGGATACAAATATCAGTAGAAATAAGAGAATACTTTGAAATTACTATACTATAGTTATATCAAAATCAGAAGATAAAATTTCTTGGTTCGATAGTGAATTGACAAATGGAGTTTATATTAAACTTGATTCCATTCCTATTAAAAGAAGCATATTAAGTAAAGCAACTATGATAAATATTTTATATATGTATATCAATCTAATAAGAATAAAGTATTTAATACCTTCTAGCCAAAATAATAATACTTACTATTTGCTCGCGCGTAATCTCCGTAGAATTATCAACATTTCACGACATTGTTAACCGTATACAAACGTATAGAGATATGTCTCGCGAATATAATAGAATCGGATATATATATATATATATATATATATATATATATATATATATATATATATATATATATGTGTGTGTGTGTATATTGGAGGGATATACCGGATGTTATCGATGTACGATCGAATAGCGGAGCGGTAATGGTGGACCCGGACACCTATTCGAAGAAGAGATACGAGTATGGCACCGGATAACCTCCACGTCGGATAAAGCCCGTCTTCACCGGCGGTTTATTTATTTGTCCGGATGGCGATATGCCGGGCGTACTTACGACTTATCATCAGATATCACCCGGCTGCTTTCGAGATCGGATGATTGTTCCGAGAATAGGCGCGACAGTGCTATCCTTTCTCATCACATTGCGTGAATGATCTTATTAGAATTTTAGTGTAAGATACAAGAAATAAAATGCAAAGTAGATGTAAACGTGATTGCGAACATTCTTACTTTATATCACTGTCCATCCTTTTTTTGGAAAAAAAGAAAGCGCATTATAAATCCATGAATAATTACTCTGCAGAATGTGCGAATTACATAAGAGCCTCTATCTTCAAACGAAAGGAAGTATAAATCTTAATAAACGAGATGAGCAGGCCGGCGAAAGAGCGTGTAAAAAATCAACCTGTTGCACCCTTCGGCGAGGTGATGAAAGCGTTGATGCTAATTAAACGAATAACTTTTAACCTGACAAGAAAGTGATATTGCGAGAGTATAGTTAGAAGAGAATGTTGCATATGTTTGAAGAACTCATACGCAATTAGATGATTAATATATTTACAAGAATGAAAAAAAATGCTATAAAGCATTCATTGCACCCTGTTGATATCGCTCGTAAATTATGTGTTATGAATATATATATGCGGAATTTGTATTTGTAATTTCTAATTTGTTTATATATATTTTAATAGTCCATTGTAATTAAAATCGGTTTTATTTTTTTACTGAATTTTTATAAATTGAAAATGATACTCACTTTCGGCCGCTGTCGAGAAATCTGTCAAATTCTACGGACATCTTGCAGCATAGAGCCCGCCGATTGTGCGAGGACGAGCACTTGGTGTTGATCATGTGGCCATCTGAAAGCAAAGAGAGCGAGATGAATGTAAGGTGGGCGTGCAATTAATTAAGAGGTTAATAATTATCCTCGTGAGTCGCTACTACGGCGGTCTAATTAATTCGGGCTGATGGTTCTCGCTTCTTCAGGAGCGCTACCATCTTTTCGAGGATATATCGCGATGCAGACATGTATAGAGTATATCCTTTGCCAACCAATCAATATTGCAAGTCAGAGATAATTGTTTTAATTTAAATTTAATTGGGAGATAATTGTTTTAATTTAAATTTAAAACGAAGAGAAAAACTAAAAATAAAAAATTCATTAAAGAAATTGCATTACTAAAGGATAGTCTTTACAAATTTATTGTATAAATTTAGCTATTGATTTTTTATTATATAAATAAAATCTATATGTAATCTCAATACATGTAAATAATTTGCGAAAGAAAAGAGCAAAATGAGAATTTCTATAAATGATAGTCCTGCCTTCCCTCCTTCCACGAAAAGTCATTACGCAAGATCGCCAGCGTGCGAAGTTGTCAGCAACATCTCAAACTGGGTGAACCGCAAAGAGTGGATCGGGCTCGAATCAGGTAGAAACGGTAATGAGAAATGGCCGTTGCGGAGGCGCAAACCGGTGCAGAGCGCGTGGTGAGGTCAAATGTCGGACGGTGCCCGAGGGTTCGCGTGCTCATCCCTCCTCCTGCCTTCTTCCGCACCCGATATTATCCTTCTCGGAACTCGTGTCCACCCACGCTCCTCCAGCCTCCGCTCGTGACTAATGCGTGGTCCGAGTTATGAGCGAGGCATGAAATAATGCCGAGTTTATTAAGGGGCGCCTGTGCACGCCATAATAATCCGCGAAAACTTCGTCATTTTTTTACACGCGACAGAATATCCTCGATTATTATACTGCTGTATTCGTCAGTCAAATGAACTTTCCATATACCATCTTATCTTCTCGTAATATACGAGAAGAATCCTGTATGATCGTAATATACTTTCACTTTACAATTTCTTTTTTTTTTTTCCTGTCCTAGGATAACAACAATATCGCGATTGTTCTCAAATGACCGAACAAAAACTTGCTTCTCTCTTCGTCCGCTTCGTAATATTATTCACATTCCCGGTACATCTTTTCGCCCTTCGTCGGCCGTTTCTCATCATCCGCTCTCTCCGCCTGCTCGTCATTCGCATCCGCGCCCGAGGGTGCAATTGAGATGCGTTCTATAGTAGGTTGGCAATGATATTGCTGGTTAGAATTCACCGTTGCCGTTATTATCTCAGATGTTTAACAATAGGTTCACTTCTGATATTTGCGAATATAAAAAAAAAAACGCTTTGTAATTTTTTATCATGTGTCAAAAATAAATGTAAAAAATTTGCTTCAACAATTATGTTCTATTAATTAAATAACTAATTAAGTAAAATATATTTTTTAAATTAAAAAATATGTTATTAATTTAAACAAATTAACATGATTGATATAGTGTTTGATAAATATCATATAATTTTTATTCCAAAAACCTGCTATTAAGCTCTAAATTCCACATATATAGGGAGGCTATTGACACGATCGATTGATCGATCGATTACTTCGTAGGCTCGTGCAACGTACGTGTGTTACGTGAGGAACTTGCAAACCGGTCCATCTAGTATACCCATAGAATCCCGTCGAGTCTATTCGAACAATTTGCACACGTGCTCTCTGTCTCTTTCGACGTATCGATTTCTCTTTATTGGACATCCAATGCTTCCATCGATAGATAATTATCCGATACCGACATGTTAACAAATTCACGCCCCTTGCTAACGAAATACATGATATAAAGTTTTTCTAACATAATATTATTTTTAAACAAGAACAATATCAGCTAGGATAAACAGTGAAATATTTTTACGTTTCTTTGGTTCTGAAATACAGTAAAATTCTTGTAGAAAACAAATCTAGAATAAAAGTACAAATATATTATTATATATTGACTTAATTAAAAAACTATTTTAATAATTTATAATATAGGAAAAATTTGCATAATGCACAATAAGTTTAGCAAATTGGTTAATTTTGAAGAAATTATTAAATGTATTAAATTGATTACTTGATCATTTGCTAAAAATTTAATAGATTAACGCTTCATAATATTAATTAATAAAATAACAAAGCAGACAGAAATGGTATCGCTTCTTGTTTCGGTCCTCTCGATTTGAAGGCGCCTCAAGCAATTATCCAAATAAACCGCACCTTAATCCAACTCCGAACATACGACCCGAGACGTAGATATAACTAAACTTTCAAAATGATTAACGAGCGACTCGACTTCCACGAGCGAACAAGACAAGCTCCCGCACACGCGTTTATTTCGTCAGCAATTATCACATAAACGAGGGCAGCCATTAAGGTCCGCCGTCCTAATTATCCGCATTGTATTACACAAGAGAGAAATATACATATTTCGCTCGGATTTCTTTTCAGGGTCTCTACTCAAATCGTGTAAAAAAATTCCCCGAAAATTCCCTGATTCTCCAAGTATTTTTGTTTCAAATTCCAAGTAAAGAGAATATTTTCAAAATATTTTAATATAACTTTTTCTAAAAAGTAAATTTTTTTATTACATATGTTTTCTAATATTTTTTATTCATACAAAGCACAAACATAGAGCCTCTTAAGTTTCAAATGCTAGATTTGTAAATGTACTAAAAAACTGAATAACTTTCATAAGATAAGCATTTTACTTGTACAAAATGTGCATTTCTTTATCGTTAAAAATTACTTCACATTCAATATTACATTAAAACATTGAATATATAAACAAGAAAAAAAAAAATATATATATATATATATGTATATTTATATTTTTATAAACCTTCATCTTTGTACGTACAAAAGGGTCATTAATATCTTCACAAATGAATTTATGCACATATCAATACAATTATATATTTTATATATAGTATATAAAAAATGTATATGTCCTGATGATGAGAATAAATCATTTTATTTGTAAAGGCATTAATGACCCTTTCTGTACATCATTATAAAAATGATAAATTATGTATTTATTTTATTATTTGTTAATAATTATGTATTTATTTGTGCATCAAAATATTTGAATAATTACAATAAGACGCCTTATACATATGCACAATTAATTTATTATAGACGGAGATACGAGCGTCTCGGACGAGTTAATTTATTTAATTAATATTTTAATAATTTTTATCAGGACTAACTATTCCTTCAATTTATCAAGAATTCTAGAACTATTAAAAATAAAATCACAACTCTTAACAATTAATGAGTTACCATGAAGTAAAATGTCAATTTCACACACAGGACTGACTGTTTACATACAAGAGCAAAATAATCAAAAAGAGAATTTTCGAAAAAGTTCCCTAAAAATCCTAATAAAATTCCATAAAACTTCTTTGATTTTTCCAGATACAAAAGCCTAAGAATTCCATGTTTTTCCAAGAAGTAGACACCCTGTCTTTTTTAATAGAACCATTTGTACCGAAAACGTTCACTTTCAACGCGCAAGTACAATTTTTTTTCGTAAAACATAACCGATAAAATTGTAACAAACTGAATGTAAAAAAATACGAAATTATTATTCTAAATTCGTTGAAATTGTTCATTTTTAATAGTTAACTTATTAATATTCTTATTATTATAATACTTTCTTATTATTATATTATATTTTATTATTATATTATCAATTCAGCAGAACCAATATTAATTTTTAATATAATAAATTAATATATCAAAAATCGATTAATTTATTATTATATAATATCTCCAAAATTAAATTTTTCAAATTTTTTAATTTAATTAAACATTACTTTTTTTCACACATATATATATAATTCATTTTTTATATAATTTATTAATAAAATACTAAATATAAAACACTAAATATAAACTTATTTTTTTTATCTTCACTTTTAAACTTTATATAAAATTTTTAAACAGTATTAAAAACTAATTTTATATTTCTTTAAGTAAAATTTACAAAAGAAAGTAAACGAGCATAAATAATTAAATAATTTTAAAATTTATTTTTTTGCTCATGCCAGATTTAAATAGTTAAAAAAATTATTAACAAGTACTCACGAGTTTGGTTTTGAAAGTACTGGTCGTCTCTATCGGTGAAGAACCAAGTCTGTAAACAGAAACAAAAAAAAATCATTATATTTTGATTACACACACAGTCCTTTTTCGATTCCACACCCGATGTGGCGCAATAATCACGCTACAGCACGTACGCGCTTGATTGTTTACCGCAGACTATCGAGGCAAACAACACGTACCACGCATCGATCATAAATTTCAATCCCTTTCCTACCCCTTCGAAACGGATCGCTCCATCCGCGTCAGTAATACGTAATAAATCTTACAGCCTTGAAGTACTTTATGATATACTCTTTTCATTTGTATTCGCGAGACGGAATCATAAATAGAACAAGAGATAAAAACGAATATTCGATAAAAAAAAGTATCAAGTTTAATGTTTCGACTTTGCTATAAATGCACTTGACATCAATACAATTGATGACATTTCTTTTATTTAGAAATAAATCATGAAGAGACTTATATAATTATCAAACAAAATAATTAAATAAAAAATTGTCTCTTTGGGATATAAATATTAAATCTACAAAATGTTAAGCACTAAATTATAAGTAAGAAAAAAATATAAAATGAGAATATTTGAAAGAAAATTTGATGCTAAAGGATAATATTTATTTCTTACATGCATACAGTTTCATGGTTCGATCGTAATTGATTTGTTTATAACAATAACAGCATTCTAAAGATAACTCGTACTACTACGTCACGGAAATGTCAAATAAAAAAATATTTAAATCTCATAAGATTTTCTAGTTATTACATGTACAAAAAAATGCTTAGGCTATAAAATAAAATTCCTCAAATAAAAAATATAAAGTAATTTGTTTGTCATTTTATTGTTAGTTACATTTTGATTAAAAATGTATATGTCAATTTAAAAATAAAATTTGATTAAAAATTTGGTAAAGCATTTATAGAGAGAAAGTTCATAGCAAGCATAAAATTATGATAAAATAACATACATTTGCTCAAAGACCATTCAAGTTTCTTGTGTCCTGTCACATTGGAAAATTTATTTCGAAGCACCGCGAGTTGAGACTTTCCATTTGTATCTGTCCCATCACACACCCTTCCGTAGAAGTTGCATCTGGACTCGAACATATCGCAGCATCGTTACGTTACGATCGGCGTACACTGCACGTGTTAAAGTAGTCGCTTATTTTTAGTTCCCAAGAGTAGTTCTCTTCAGGAAGTGAACGAGCAAGAACGACCGAATGTGAAATGATGCTCCAGACGTCAGAGGCATTGTCCCAATGATTTTCACGCGGCGATATGTATATTATATATATCATACCCGTCTCACAAACCATAGGAAAAGAGAAGAAAATTCCACGAGAGAACGCACGATTGTCAGTTCATCACAATTACAGCGTAATTTTATGCTCTATTTTAATTTAAAAAATGGAATTAAAACGTTTATTTCAACTAAATTAACGAGACAACAAATAAATCAAACATAATTTAATCAAATTTAAAGTTATTAGATAAAAATCGCTAGTATTTGATTAAAAGACAGCAGAATAATTAAAAACGACCAAACTAGCCAAAAAATTCCTTTATTTAATAACACCATGGTGTTATTAAATAAAGGAATTTTTTGGCTAGTTTGGTCGTTTTTAATTATTCTGCTATAATTTAATCAGTGGCATAGTTTTCAAATGTAAATTTAGCCGATTGCTTGCTGATATATCAGCAAATTTTAAGACTAAATGAATTGCGTATTTCGATAAATTTGCTGATATTTTTTCAGAATTATAGCGGATATCCGGGGGTACAACAAACGTAAAAATAACGCGAGTAAGAAGATGCTGCTATTGTAACGCGTTTATCTGAGGCATGCAGATAAAGAAAAAGAAAGAGACCGAAAAAGTCGTCAGCGTTCCCAGAAAGAACATGAATATCCGGTACGAATAAACGTTGCGTACAAAAATAAGAGACGAATGTATCGCGATGACGTCAGTGGCACCGGCGTCGCATTACAACGACATAATTGCATTAATCTCGCACGTACGTCGTACTTAAAAGAGCCATCGTCAAGATGATCTTCGGGCTTTTCGCGAGAATTCGTTAAGTCGTCCCGAGTCCGTCACGTGTCCGTCATTTTGCTCCTAAGTCGTATTAAGTATCCGGCATTTATGGATGTGTAAGCGGCGTAAAACTGTGTAAGTCTCGCTCATTACGTCTAATTAGACGAGACAAATTCGTCTTACAGCGTGAAAGAAACTTAACGGTCGTTCTACGTGAAACACAAACATCGCCTACTGCCAATCTCCAAAATAGAACACGTCACTTTTGAAATATATATAATCAAAAATTATACATATATATATATATATATATATATTTTTTTTTTAATTGTCTCTAAAACTTGAAATATGTTTATCAAAAAGTAAACTTGGTGATAAAATAAATATTAACTCGATCAATAGAATGACAATGTTTGATAAAATGTGACTCAGTTTTGACTCAATAATAAAATAATAAAATATTAGAAGATATCCAATAAAAAATTAATTAAATAATTAATTAGAATTTTAAAAACCTAATAAATACTATTAATATAATTGCTCTATAATCTAAAATACTTCATTAAAATTATTCATAAATAAATAAGTATAACAAAATAAATATAAGTAAATTAATAAAAAAAAAATCAAATAGTACTTAAAGTAAAAATAAAAATAGTACTTAAAAAAAATATTGATAGAATGCAACAATTACTTATATCGTATCGGGACAATTGCAAATCGCCACAACGACTCATCGAACATATAAAGCAATGTAAATTAAGAGGAAATAATTCGCAGCGAGCTCTCATTGGCGCTCCGCAACACGCTGTGCGAAATTGCGTCGGATCTTTTAAGACTTGCTTAAATTAATCGAAATAATCGATCAATTATCCGAAGCCAGTTCCGACTGATGGAAAACGGCCTTCGTCGATTGGGGGATTGCAATATCGGCCAAGTCATTCTAAGTAACGACAGACCCAGACTTTGACCCGCGATCGACTGTCGAGATTTCAAGGGGTTCTATTTATGAATCACGAAAATTTGTACCTAGAAATGTGTATCCACACACCTCCGTTTTATGACACGATAATCGAAAGGCATGACTATCAAATTTAAAGAAAGGCATAATAAAGGATTCCGTCGAATTGTGAATCTTAATAATGGCATGAAACAGAGTTTGAAATAAAAAATCGTTACTAAGCGTAAAATTGCTTTAGCAACATTCTAAAGAAGGCCTCTTTGTGAATCATACTTCTAAAATGCAATTAAACAGTAAAAGTTTATGTATATACATATATATATATATATATATATATATGAAAAATTTTTTTAACAAATTATTAAAATATTTAATAACAATAAATTATAATTTAAATAGAATTTTGGGACAATCACTATAAAAATGTTCATGTGTATTGTTATAACTACGTAATTTCTGTTAATATTATAATCGGAATAGTATAACAAGATATAACCCAATTGCTTTCGCGTTTTCTGAGCAGATCTTGAGAGGGAGGACAATTTAAGCGAGTCGAGTGACTATTAACGACTTGACCCCATTATACGCCACATAAAATACCAGGCACGTAAGTACGAGAAAAGAAATAGGTGGCGAGATATATAAATGTGGCCATTAAAGACCATTAAGAGCATCGTAAGGTAAGGTAGTAGCCGAGAGAAGAAAGACGAATACAGGGATTGTGCCAACAGCAAATCAATGTTCCGCCTCAATGGAGCGCATTATTAAAACGCGCTCCTTGAAGAATTATATGATGTATTAATAATCAAAACATTGCGACCTCTCTCGCTCACCTCTGTCGAATTTGGGAGAGAAACTTAACACCTTAACAGCAAATTGTTACACGCGGTATTTTCTATTTAAAAACCACAGAAATTTATTTTAAAATTTCAAAGAAAAAAAATAAAGATAAGGCTTAAAAATAATAAAATAAATTATTATATTAAAGCTGTAAAATGTAATTTAAGAAATACTAGAATATCAGATTTTTCTACATATATAACTCTAATTTTTTTTAAAGTTTCTAACAATAAAATAATTTTTTTTATATATCAATAATGTTTATTAATTGCTATCAGACATTGCCTTTATGTTTTATGAAACAATTTTCTAACAAAGAAAAACTTACGAAATTATAAAAAAATTTATTAAAAAATTGAAAATGAAAAAAATAAATAAAAAATAATTTAATAATGTTTCATAATTTTAATCTAAAGATGTGCTGAAATTTTCTCTTTCCTACTTTACAGTAGTTTTTTTCGATTTATGATATTACTATCTATCTCATTAAGATTGTTTCGTGAAAACAAAACAAAGAAATTGCGAGCATCTAAAGAAACCGATCTGCATTTTCAAGACATATTGGTCCGCAGATAATTTGAAACCTCAGGCAAGTGGTTAGGTTTCTAGCCGAGTCTATTATCTTCACTGCGATAAATCATCTACCGTAAAATGAATCATGAA
Organism: Anoplolepis gracilipes; assembly: GCF_047496725.1. Lineage (NCBI taxonomy): Eukaryota > Metazoa > Arthropoda > Insecta > Hymenoptera > Formicidae > Anoplolepis > Anoplolepis gracilipes. The sequence continues at coordinate 4,708,556 of NC_132976.1, read as the reverse complement.
TTTTTAATTTTACAAGGAAAGAAAATGAGCCTTTTAACCGATAGAAATTATTTATTATATTTTTGGCAAATATTTCTTTCGAATATATTTCATTAACATTTGAAATATGTATGTGTGTGTGTGTGTGTTCAAATCTTATTTATTAAATATATATATAACTAAATTATTTCTCTTTTAAAAGTATATTTATATGTGCAATTAAATAGGTATAAATATATCAAACAGTTTTAATCGATAAGCTTTACAATATAAAAATTCTTTTACATCAAATTATAATCGTTTCTTGCATGATATATTATACTGACAATAAATAAATGCATCGAATCTCTGTAACAATGAACATGAGAATGATAATCTCGATCACTCTCGCGAATAAAAGAACGATCGCTCCGGCCGATTCACATAATCGCGGTGCATCTCTTAATTATCGAGAAAGAAACAACGAAAAGGTGAGTTGGTTGAGAATGCTCGTGGACTAAGTCGGTTAACGCGGAGGTCGTCAGGGTCGAAGGTAAATCGTGAGATCTTCCCACGAAACAGAAATCGTGCACAGCCGGACACAGACTTTTATTATTCCCATCGCTCTTTTTCTCGCTCGCGTCGCGGAAAATGCGTACCGCAAATCATGAACAACGCAGACGTATGCAAAGAAAAAACGTGAGATTGTCGGAAGCAAAGAATAATTGGGATTCACGAAGTGAATAAAGACATGAAAATTATAAATTAATGTATATTATAATCTTAAGTTAAGACTTTATTTTAATATAAATGGTGGTCTCTATCTTTTATTCAATTCTCATCTTTAAGATTTTATTACAAATATCAAAATTTTTTGTGTTATTTTTGTGCAATAAATAATCCTACAATTTATTTTAACCATCATACATTTCTCTAATCTGTCGCGAAAATAACGCATCAAAAACCGCTATTGATCTTTCGATCAATTCGTATTAAAATATTTACTTCGCGAAAAAGAAAGAAAATACATAAAATTTTAATATTTATAATAAAGTCATAAATGCGAGAATTGAATAAAAGGTAGACTATCATTTATTAGATATTAACATAAATTAAAAATTAAACCTTAACTTAAGATTATATTAATTTGAGTATAAAATAAATGATATATTAAATAATATTTAAATTTGCAGATTATTATAATTATAAATTAATAAGGGAATGTGTGTGCACAGATTTCGAGATAGAGCACAATATAGTAAAAAAAACTCGAAATTATTGCTCAAAATTAAATTTCGATCAAAAATATGTCCAATTGGAAAAGAACCAAATAAACCATTCGAGCATGAAGAAATCAGAAATCGGACAGATGAAATTGAAACAGATATCAATAAACAATACAGGACAATGTCTCTTGTGACTGATTCACCTTGTATCCTTTCCCTGATGAGTATACAGTAGAAAAGAGAGAATCAGCTGAGACTACAGGAAATGCGTGAACTCGTGCACAAATCCAAGTAGCAATTACCTGGAGGAACGGTATATTAACCCGGAGAAAGACCGAAGGACGCGGAAGCTGCTGATGCACAAGAATTATTTCTTTATACATTCGTTTCTTTATTTATCATACCGGTGAGAACCTCTCAAGATCTCTTCATCAGTATTAATTATCATTTGTTCAAGAAATTCAAGAATTACTCTATCAATTCTCATAAAAACTGAATAACATAATTTCTCAAAATTCTTTACAAAAAATATATATTTATAAATCTGTAAATATTATATATGTATATATGCAATAATTTAAAATTAATTTAAATCTAAAAGACAAACATGTAATTTTACATAATTTATATACAAAGAAAGAAAGCGATATTATTATAGTAGGTAAATATCAAAGAAAAAGATTTCTATTTATTATTATTAAACTTGCTGCTTTCTTTTTGTATCTAAAAAGACAAACTGATTCTATGACAATGTTGCGTAAATCATATTTGAAACAAGATACTGTTCTTTATTGATGAAGAGCATCAAAGAAATCAGTGATATTTTGCGGAGAAATGCAATGAGAAATTGTAGAGGAAGGACAAGTGGAGCAAATTTCATTCCCACGGAGCAAGAGATCGTGAATTCACGCTGATCTTCTGCGACAAGGTCTACTGTAAATACGCGCAAATACACCTCAATTCACGCGAATACGCTTCGATACCCTTGGATAAGACTCAACAAATCGTATACAAAGTGTTGCCTATTCCGTTCCTCCAGAAATCGTGTAGCTGAATCTCTCGATGATGAATACGCCGCGATAAGACTATACATGCATTTATCACGCTTTAACACGATTAGCCCTTGCGCCGCTCGCTCGAGTTCTCTTTACGAATGACATTTTCCAAAATATCGTTGAAGAAATATTATTTATTCTCATCCAAATATGTGTTATAAATCTCTCATAAATGTATTGTATCCGTAAAAAGCAATACTGTATTAAACACGTTACAAATATTATTAAATACGTTTGATAAAGTGTCTAAACAAAAAAATAGTTGATTTAATTAATAAATAGATTTAAATAGCTCGAGATCTATGACTATGATTAATTTTAAATTATTGTGTATATACACAAAATATTTATATATTTCTAAATATATATTTTTTGCAAAGAATTTTGAGAAATTATGTTATATATTAAAATATTGAATAATGTTCTCATGATTCGAAGATGTTTTCTACCTTATATTTGTAACAAGACTATCATAAGCTAGGGCAAGAAACCGGACGCTCGAGTGACGCTAATTAATCCGGGATATCGGACATTACACGGATCAAATAAATGAGACTCACCTGATTCTTGGCGAATTGGAACCACGTGTCGATGATAACCAGCAAACGCGAGTGATGATAATGTTTGGTGGTCTTCACGCTGATAAATACATCGTTAAGGTTCGTCGCAAACGGTGCCATGGTCGCCGTCGCTACCGGCAACGTCACCGGCGACTCCTCGCTGATTAACTTCCTCGACGCCGGCACTTCCACTATCACGCTTCGGCTATTCACTTCCGCCACGGAATTCATCTCGTCGATCCACTGTAATACAATTTGCTAGAATGTACAATCAAAATTTCGAGAGAATTTTGTAAGTATTGATACGATCTTTTCAACGATGCTTCGCGTTGTCATAATTGTTATTTAATAACGAACAATAGCTATCAATTATTATCGAAATATCAAGGTCTATTAAATTTTGCAAAAAAAATTCCCTAAAAATTCTCTGACGTTTCAAGCATTTTTGTTCAAAGTTCCAGGTCAAGAGAATATTTTGAAGATTTTATTTTAATTTTTTTTAAATTTTTATTTTTTTCTAAAATAATTTTTTTGTTTTATGCGTTTTACAATGCTTTACACTCATGCTAAGGGAAAACACAGAACCATTTAAGTTTCATATACTAGATTTGCAAATATACTGAAAAAACTGAATAAGATAAATATTTTTCACTTGCATAACACATTTTTACTTATTACTCAAAATTAAGAAATATAACTGTACAGATATTTTAAACACAATTATCGAGACGCTTGTCGACGAATTAATTACTGGTTGCTTACAATATAAGAACAAAATTAACAAAAAGAGAATTTTTTAAAATTCTTTTTTATTGAGACTTTTTTCAAAAAGTCCCAATAAAATTCCATACGAATTCTTTGATTTTTCCATAACAAAAAGAATTCCATATTTTTCCAAGGAACAGACACCCCAAGCTAAATATAGCTATATTATACACTGGCAATCACGAATCGCGTTGTCGAAATATAAAGTAGGCAGAAAAAATGCTCTCATAGATATATTGACGTATATTGCAGATTATTAATTACAAACACGTTAAATGTAAACTATTTTTCCTATTTATATATACAAAGAAAAATATAAATATAAAATATAAAAAACTTAATAAATAATATGCAGAAACTGCTGCTTTGGAAAGATATATATATTTACAACGTTCAACTAAATTCGAACAACGTCGAAATCATCGACAAGCAATAAACTTGTTTGGGCAAAGTATACATAAAAAAATAGACAACGATAACGATAGCTTGAATTATATACCTGACGCGGTGCGACAGCTTGGTAGAGCAGAATCGTAGCATAGGCAGTGGCGATAACGAGCGCCAACGTCTGCAGGCCTCGTCTCGTCGGCAGACCTCGTGGCATCATGCCGGCAGCACCGTGTCCGGCGCCGACGACGAGCGGCGTACGAGCCTGAGGACTGCTAACCTTGCGGGACCACCCTTGGTCCACCACTATCGCGAGATCCAGGCATCTATCCTCGAGGTTCATCGACGCACGCGTCGCTGCTACATCGCTGTCACCGTTTCGTCTCGCGAATGAAAATACGCGAACCATAACACGTAGTGAAATCGCGTAACCTTCTCTCAACTTGTCCTTTCGATCGTTAACCGATCACTTCGCGAACTTTTTCCGCCAATTTGACGTCACGTCAGGTCAGGTCACGTCGTAAAACACCCTCCTCTCTCTTCTTTCTCTCACTCAAATTCCCGAAACTCCTCGATCGTTTGTCAATCATATTCGCGCAAGAATCCGTTGACACGACACGTCATTTCGCGTCGGATTTTCGTACCAATCGCGTCCGCCTTATATCGTTTCGCGGGAACGAAGAATGTCCAGCAAGAGTTTCGAATCTCGCGGAAGCGATCGGCGCTGACATTTCGCGGCACACTTCATTTCGTACAACACTTCATACCGAGCATTTTATGAAAATTGAACGATTGTACTCATATGTATCCGTTCTCCTAAAAAGTTTCGACGACGAAACTTTTCACGACATCGCGTCAAAAGAGAAAACACGCATCGATAACGCGACTCACGCACTCGTGTACTTGTCAGATCCACATTCGCCCTCGTCACTTTTCCCCGGAACAGCCGAACTATCGAATCGGAATGCGTCGCGGCACGAACAACGGGTCCCCCGTTTCGCCTTTCATCGAAATCGGGATTGCCCGAGTACGATTGTCGAGCTGTCAACCCTTCGAGGGTAACAGGTCGCCCACGGCGTGACACGAAACACAATTCGAGTCTTACACGCTGCGAATATCCACTGTTACCCGGCGCGCGACGGTTCGTCGACTGATCACATGAGCCGTTGCCGTGACTACGCTGTAAACATCGCCATAGCAGGCACGTCGCCGGTTAGTGGGAGGGGAGGGGGGAGAGAAGTGATGCCAACAGCTGGCGCGAGAGAAGGGATAGAGCGCAAGAAGTGTATACATGTCTTTTTTTTTGTTTTTCAAATAACACGCAATTGAGAAGTGGGGATAGAAATATCAAATAAAAATATATATCTTTTTTAGTTTATAAGAAAATATTTGAAATATCTCTATATATATTCTTACCTTATATTCTAATTATTTTTCTCATTACGATTTATACCACCGATCGAATCACCTAATGAATTCATGTTTACGCATTTTGCGCGTTTTATTTAAAATTAAACATGAATTCATGAGGTATATATTATAAAAATTAACAATCTAACTTAATTTAAATGAATTGATTGTGTCAATTTAGAAATAATTTTCGTGAATAAATTCGTAAAGAGCAAACTTTAACAAAAACACATATCACAAACGATTATTGTAATAAATTCTAATTGAAATAATCATCAAATTCCAGCGATTCGTAAATCATTATTTACTTTAAATTAAATCTCTTGTAAAAATATACTAGGAGAAAGATGCCAAACTACATTCAATATATAAAGATTTTTATATATGTATATATATATATATATACATAAAATTTATATATAATAATACTTATATACATATAATTTAAATTCTTGTTTGTTTCCAAATAATAACTCCCTTTTTAAAATTGTTTTTTTTTTAAATCGAGAGCATTATATTGTCTATCTGATATTAACGAATTTTACTGATATTAATAAAATTATATTTTTAATTGAATATATGGCAATCTTTCTCAGTTCTTGTGTGTATGTTTGCATAAAACATATTACAGAAAATACATACTATTATTTAATACAAACAATATATAGTTAGTAGTGTTAAAAAGTAAAGTTTCTACTATATACTTACATATGTGTGTTAAAGCAAGAAAAAATAATAGTTAACTTTATAAATCTTTATCGTAAAATCCCGATTACTCAAATTTAATAAAAGTTAAGTATTAATAATTATTGGTGTATGAAAAGTATCTATTTTATATATATATACACACACACACACACACACATATACAAATATATACATTGCAACTCAGTCAAATGATATTGCAAAGCAGCAGTAGATAATAAACCCTCAGTCGAACACTGTTCGGAAAAAAATTGATTGTAAATACAAATATATATACATATCGAATATTAATACTTATCTTAATCACGATGCACATTATAGATGATAAAATTATAAATGTAATTATAAAATTCTATCAAGATTTCATTGAAATGGGCTTGGACGTGCTGTGCCTAAAGATAATTCAAGATCCCTTAGCTGTCGGTCGGTAACATCGCGATAACAGATACATCGTCCATAGAGATTTGGCCCTATATGAAAAAAAAAATTGATTAGAATAATTATATTATAGTAGGAATATTATTTAATATTATAGTAGTAATATAAGATAAAAATAATCGTCAAAATACATATTTCAGATATATAAAAATAAAAAAATAATAGTTCGATATATATAGAAATGTGAAGATTTATTTTGACTACTATAATTGAACTAAACATATTATTAATATATTTGTTTTACAAATATGATAAATTCAATTATAATATATACTCATAAAATAAATATATTTTCAAAATATATTATAATAATTTTAAAATAATATTCTCAGTAATGAAAATGCAAAATACATATGATTAAATGAATTATACAACTACATATACTCAATGATAATTGTATATTATTTATTTAATTGTATATTATTAATAATTGTATATTATTTACAATTGCATTTTTATTATACACATTGGTATAATATGAAATAGAATTTTGATTAATTCTGGACACACAAAAATGAATTGCTGATATCGAAATCGCATAATGTGTAATATCAATTACTTATATGCATTGAAACAATATTTTCATTAATTTTTTGCGCAGAAAATTTATTCTTAGACGGTAATAAACGCGGAATAAATAGAGATTTTGACTATGATTTTATAATCCGTCGCGTTTCAAGCCAACAACCGACTGCGACTTGAAATCAAAGAGAAATATTGCAGTTCTTAAAACATTAATATAATGCAAACTATAATCGCAATACACAATTTATATAATTTTGTTCTTTATAGTTATGTGTCTTATTTTTTCCTTTTTTTCTCTGAAAAACTTAATCATTTTATTTCGAATGTAAAGGTTAATATAATACATGCATCTATAAAGAATTTTAATTATTTAACGTAAAAAAAGCAGAATAATTTAGATATAATATTTAAATATCAATATTCTTTTATATGTTGCTTTTTTTATATAAATTTGATTTCTAATTTCTAAACCTATTTCTAGAAACATACATGACATGATTAAGTGGAAAGGTTGCATAAGTATTTTATTACAATACTTTATAATTAAAACAATATTTACATTTGTACATGATCCACAATACTTATTTTATACGAAAAATTATGTCATATGATTGTAAGTACTTATGAACAATGCATGACTTTGAATTATCACACACATTGCTATAATTATCTTTCTTTCTCAAATTTCGATTTAAACAAAAAATTTGAAATAAATATTTCAGAACTCTTTAATCAGACGCTTATAATATATTCGTATTTGTCTCTCATTCGTTTCCAACTTGCTTACTGACATTGAATTGAAAAAATGACAATTCTGAAACTTATTAGCAAAACAATTTGTATTATATTACCTTATTAATGTTTTAAATAGAGATGATATATCACAACAGCTGCCATATTTCATGATTCAATCAATAAACATATGCTTTGCTCATGCATAATTCATGATGCTTTTTGACGTAATAAAACTATACTATTATAGAGCTTAATTGCAGGCCCAAGTCGTAGACATAGTACTGATACCAAGTCCTCTTGCGTCAACATTAAAAATGCTTCGCCATCAATATTCTGCAATGTAATAATATTACAAAACAATATATACAATATATGTATGTAATATAATTTAAATAATTAACAAATTTAATTTATTATTACTATTAAGTTAATTTTATCTATTATTACTATTTAAGTTATTATTACTGCACTTGCTCTAAAACTTACGTGCTGTCTAAAAACATTCCCAGCTTCTGCACAATTAGGCATACTCTGTATAAATTTAATCACTTCTTCATTTGACCACCGTCGTGGATTTGTAGTTTGTCTTGCTACTACTCTGTTTAAAGCATTGCTATGTTTCGCCCATACATGCGGTGCATTTGGCAATGGATTATATCCAGGATTATATACAGAATGATATAATTCTTTACGTAATTGCTTGTCTGGCATATTTGCAGCATATGAAACAGGATTCCAATGCAAATCACTATATGATGTAATATTGGAAACAGAAAACAAAGAGTCTTCCGAAATTGGGCGTCTAAAATTTAATGTTAAATTATAATTTTATATAAAAATGGAAAAAATTAATTTTTTCTTTTTCAACAAACCTTTTTTTTCGTTTTCTCGAAACTTCATCATCATCCGTTTGTCCGTCACTATGCAAATGTTTGGATTTACTCGATCTATGCAACAAAAAATCAATAAGTATTATTTATTCCACTCACCATATTCATATTCATTCTAATTTCATTTTGCTATGTTCTACTACATACTTTTCTGAATTTTCTGATCTATTTTCAAATTTATCATTTTTATCAGACAAATCTCCATCTTCTTGTTTAATCTCCTTCTCAATTATTAATAATCTGTCATCTGTAAACATAAGTTTATCAGATTTTTCACACTTTTCCATTTTTATTTTATCAGTCTTCTCTAATTTAGGTTTTTCTTGCATTTCCTCTTCAAAATCATAGGCTTCATGTCTTGTCGAACTAAGTCTATCAGGCATCTGTACTGATTTATTTAAATTTTGAAGAGAGTACGGACAACCGGATGCCGAATTATGTGTTGCAAATTTAGGTCCCTTTATATGTCCTATACCTCGGCAGCCATATGTACCACATTCTGGTCGATCGTTTAAATTATCAGGCGCTATAAAATAACAAAATAAGTCAGTAATATCGTATGAATTAGAATATTTTGTAATACGAACTGAAACGGATATTTACTAAGTGGTGGTTCCAGTGGATGACTAGTTTTCGAGCACCAGCCTACAGGATGAATATCAGTTGAATCATCGTCAACCCAATAGGCATGAGTTTCAGGCCAACCATCAAATCTTATTTTCAACCTATAAAAAGTACATAATTATTATCTCGGGAAATAAAAAATAGATAAAATATAAATATGTGATCAATACAAACTGGTGATCTTTCACATCCTCAACTGTTGCCACTCTAATTAGCTGAGGAACTCGTTTATCCACCGCTTCCAGTTTCATGCCACGTTTAAATGCACAAGGTGGTCGTTGTTTGAACGCCCTAGATGGTGCAGCCGTCGTGCCGGTTTCTCTCAAATATGCATCCCAGGTAAAAGATTTGGAATCTTTATAATCTAATTGCATTATAATTATAATTGTTATAATAGATTATAATTATATAAATACAGAAAAATATAAATAAATTGTGAAGTATTAATTTCAAACTTCTTACTATTTGGTGGCATCAAAAGACGCCCATTGTGATGAGACCATCCTACAGGATGAATATACGGTGAACTAGCATCAGCCCAGTAATCGTACACTTCGTCCCAGGAATCAAAATGGACCAATATTCGAGAATCCATCAAACCTGCTATGCTGGCAACACAAAGCAGTGAAGAATGCTTTCTATCTATCGCCTCCAACTTCATGCCCACGCGAAAACCCGTGGGAAAGACTGTTTGAAGCACACTTTTATTTGGAAATATATTCTTCGCTGCTGCAGTCGCTTTACAAATTTTTAGATATGCATTCCAATTAAAATTGCCAGTTACATAACCCTTTGGTGGATCCAATTTCTTGCCATTCTTTTCAGCCCAACCAGCTGGAAATATATTCATACTATCTGCATTTACCCAGAAATCATAATTTTCCGGATAACCATCGAAGTGCAGACGCATTCGATAACCTACATCATATATCATATATATATATATATATATCATACACACACATTTAAGAGAGATTTCATTTCATTATTATACTACATTATATGCATATCATAACTTGCCTACAATCTCGACAACAGTCAGAACACAATATCGCGAAGGATGTTCCGGATCTATACCTTCTAACTTCATTCCAACTCTAAAATGATTTTTACTGTAGGGAAAAGGATCCTTGAATAACTTAACAGGTGCTGCTTTTGCTTTACAATGTTCAAGATATTTTGGCCATGAAAAACCCAATTTTCCTCTTTGCCAAGGATACTGTACATAAAATTTGAAAAATTTCATTATTATATTTTAATCTTTCATGTAGTAATTTGATAATTAAAAATTATATCCAATCTATATTTAATTCTTACCTTAGATTCTGATGAATCTCCTTGACTCTCATCGTCTATACCTACTATAGCATCTTTTTCTTCATCCGTTTCCGACTTTGCCTTATCTTGTGTCTTTTCATCGGCCTTATCATCCATATCCTTTGACCATTGTGGTTCTTGTAATAATCTCTTGCGTTTCTTTTTCACACGTAACTCTCTATAAATAATAAAAATTTATATAAATATAAATGTTTCATTTTCATAATTATTCTATATTATTAACATTTACATATTCACAATGCATACTTTAAATCCTTTTCTTTTCGATTTATAGGCTGTTTTTTAGCTTCTATTATTTCTGTGCAGGAAGGACTACATGATATCGGACTTTCAAATTCAGCAGCCAATCCGTAACATCCGCAAGCTTCACAATGATACATTGTGTCTGCAGATAACGATCTAGATTTTCTATCATCAGCTAAATCAAATATATTCCACTATAGTCATATATAAATGCTTATTATATCAAATTATAAAAATGAATTAATTATAACTTACCTTTTTTATCTAGATTAGTATTATTAACAATCCCTAGATTGTTCTTCGAGGAATTTTGTGTCAAACATACGTTTTCTTTGTCGCCAATACCATCTTTATTTTGTTTACTGCTTTCATCTTCTTCCACTACTTCCATAATGCCAAATTCATTCATACGAAACTAAATGGAATAATAAATAAATCATTGAGGTATGCACATATACATCAATGTTTGAATGTAATAAAAAATTATAATGCTCATAAAATAGCATGATAAATTTTTAATTTTTTACTTCAAATATATGCTAACCAATGTTTTTCATTAATATTGCTTTCTTACCTGTAAATTACTCCCAGGTAAAGTACCAACACCATCCTTCCAATCTAAAACTTTAGTTGCATCAAAATTGGTATTGTTCTGATTCAAAGTATTTAATTGCTCTTTTGTTTCATCATGGTTATTATTTTTTGTTTCATTCTTATTGTCTGATATTGTTTCAACGCTACAATTCGTGGGAGTTTTAATAATTTCTATTTTTATATCATCATCCACATTTGTATTGAGTTTTGACATTTTATCCTCACTAGGAACGACTTTTATCAATGTAATATCATCATCATTTTGAGCTTTCTTATCTTTATCCTGTTCAGATTCTGGACTACTTAATGCATAATTAGTATCAGCCAGGCTGTCTTGAGATTTTGTAATATTTTGTTTTTTCATTCGTTTTTCAGCGGAACCTCGTAATATGTTGCTAATTGTTTTTTTCCTCTTTTCTGGCGGATTGTCTTCCTTTTTTGGAATAGGTGTGATAACAGCTGAATCTGGATTTTCAGTAATTTTTATACTATCTATGGTATTAGAATTACCCTTTGCATTTAAAAGACTCATTTTTGCTATTGGATGCAACGGTGGAGGATGTGTCGTTGAATTCGTCGTTTTTGACTCACGTAACACTAAAATAGGAAGTGCAAGAAAAATTATGTCTTTTAATATGATGTAAATATATACATATATTTCTAAGAAAAACTTGTTTATACCTGTTATAGTTCCTTTGCTTTCTGTACTGAGCTGACCATTATTTATTTTTAAATTAAACATGCTAGGTTTTGTCGTACCACTCTGCTGAGGAATGTTTACTGGCAATAGTAAGTTTGCCATATGTTTAGAAGGTTGACTCTGACCACTTGTAGTACTTGTTGATGTCTGAGCTAGTTGAGATATTACTGGAGTAATTACTAATTTTGGCTTGGATATTTGAGTTGATGTTAGAGCACCTAAAATTATAACATAATTAAAATTAGAAAAACATTATTAAACATTAATTTAAAAAAAAAACATTATAATTAAATATGTAGATATTATTTTTATCAAACATGCAGATATCATTTTATACATTAATATATATTATGTATTTAATATTTTATGTTTATTTATATATATATAAAATTATATATTACATATATATATATATATATATATATATATATAATTTTATATATAAATTTATATATATAATTTATATAATTTAAATTTATATATATGTATATATATATATATATATATATATATATATATATATATATATTATATACATACAATATAAATTTTATATATTTTTATATATACAATTTTATATATATTTATATGTATATATTATCTATGTAATATTTGTTTTCCTATATTATTTAAATTGGCAAATTGTGCAAAGTAGATGTGTTCTAAAATTTATAGAATGTAGAAATTACCTGCTGGTATAACAACAGATTCTCTTGACTTATTAGGTTTAATGAGAGTTCCCAGATATGCGAATGTATGCTTTCCTACTTGTGCATTAGTTTGACTTCCTTGAGTTGTACTCAGGGGCACTATCTGAGCAGTAGATGTTGATTTTCTAAGTACAATATGTTTTTGAGACTGTGAGGTAGCTACGGTGCTCACAGTATTTATCGGTCGATGTATCACAATATGTTGTTTACTTTGAGATGTAGCTACCTGCCCTGATCCTTGTATAAACACTTTATTTTGTCCAGTTACAATCTAGAACAAAATTTAATTTTAAATAACAAATGTAAACATGCATCTGATACGGAAAATTAGCTTGAAAAAATGAAAATCACAATCTTCCTTGAAACTTAATTTCTCAACAACTTTTAGCTAATTCCTCATATTAATTGCCAATATACACTGTAACATTTTAAACTATTTAATATTTATTTTTATGTGTAATATATTTAGCAACTTAGAAGAGATAAGACATATTAGATGTACAAACTAATGAAATTCATTAGTTTTACAAATTTGGAATATATTTTGTTTAATATAATTTTACTTAAATATATATTTTTAATTTAAAAAATTAATTTTATGTACATTCTTTCACTTGAGTCTCATTGCAATGTCTCTGTTAACCAAATCTATATTTACTATGAAAAGATGCACCACACATGTACTCACTAGACTACCACCTACACATAGAATCTAATAAGACTTCACCTATATATGTGCACACTAAGCATGTACTATATTTAGTACTGTCACATTTTGTTCCAGGAATATAAATGTAACATAATGCAAATCATTAAAAAATATTATTTTATAAGGATATCTATTCATTAATCTTAAAAAATATGATCAACTTAAAAGTTTTAATTTTAGGTTATTACAAATAATTTAACTATGTATTTTTTGTCCCTCTATATATAACACATTCTATTAAAATGCTTACATAAGATACAAATATTAATGTAATCCATGTAAAAAGATTTTCTATTTTTATCTGCAATATTTATTATTGTCTCTATTTCTATCTGCAATATTAAATTATAAAAAGAAAAACTAATATTAAATAAGATCCGCTGTTAGATAAGATACTGTTACACATATTGTATATGCTTCAAATAATTACCTGGTTATTAACTGGATTAATAATGGCAGTAAGTTGAGTACTAGGTGAAACAAGGGTTTGATTTGCATTTGTTGATTGGGTAGAACGTAATTTATTTTGTTGAATATATAGCAAAGGCATTACGGGAGTTGTTGAGCCATCCCTCTGCTGAGTCTCCGCACTACTATTCTCATCTATATCGTCTACTACTATTTCTTCTTCCATTCTGTTAACAAAGAGGACAATAAAATTGTTTCATAACTGAGCCTTGGAATATGAAATTGATCTATTTTGTAATCCATTACTGTATGATTATGAAAATAAATCCTCTTTCTTTTCTTAAATTTAATTCAGGATAGAAATACTTAAAAATATATATATTAAACTTTTTTTCTTTTATAAAGCAAGTTAATACAATAAATCGTTATTTTAAAAAATTATTTAAATTTTATGTTATTAATATTAAAAAAAAAAAAAAAAACATTTGCATACGTTTATACAAAACATAAAAATTAATAATTTAAATTTAAAATTATATATATAGTTAATATAGTTTAATAGTATTTAATATAGTTTAATAAAATAACACAAATATATTTTAAGTCTAAATAAAGTTTTATCTTAATGTAAATTAATGGATACATAATGGAGATGTTTTCCAATCTATTTTTAATAAATAAATCATACATTACGTAAAGTCTAATGCATGATGCATTTATTAAGAGCCCAGTACAATTTTACGAACCTAGTGGACATAATGTTTATCATCGGCATATCGCGTCGTTACCGTTGTTACATAATTCGCGGACGAATTGAAAAAAAGATTCTACCTTCGTAGAAATGCGAGCACAGCAGGGCAATCGGTAATACAAGTTTTTATCGTACGAATTTGTTCGTTAATCAAATTCGATACATTCGATGTCGTCGAGAACAGGGGAAAGAAGCGCGATTTAAATGGCGCGCCGAACTATATTGCAGCCGAATAGTACAGTAGTCGGAGCACTTAAAAACGCTTTTCACGCTTTGAAATTCACCGTGGACACTCGGCGGTGCCAAGTTTCGCGTCTTCCGCGCGATAAGGGATACACGTCTCTCGCGATATCGGAAAGAAGCGGGCCATCGCGGGCTGGCACTTCGCTCATTCAAATACTTTTGCAAATCTGTGTCCGTCGCGCATCATCAACTCACTCATCGACGAAGGAGGTAACGCGCGTATATTCACGACACTTTTCACTGAGGATAACCGAACTCACGACGAAATCACGGACGTGCACGCGAATCACCATCCACGCCCGGCGTCTTTTCCGACACGAAAAACAATAAATATATCCATCCACAGACTCGAGCACTTTTAGCAAAAATCTTCGCACATCTTTTGAGCGTTCGAGCCTCCAGTACGACAACTACTTCCCCATAGGCCGGAGGTGTAGTGGCGACGACGCGGCAGGTCGCCTCTCATTGGCTGTCGCGTGCGGTACAATAAACGGGTGCAGTTGCGCCGACCAATGGCGTTGCTTCAGCGCCGCCAACGATGCTCCATGTCACGAAGCTTTTTCCGAGTTTTTTGAAATCCAGGAAACTGCGAGTCCTTCTCGTATCGTCTCACCTTTTCCGATCGTTCTGCGATCGACGTCACATCGACATTCGCGCGTTTTTAATTACCGAGAAGGTATATATATATTTTTTTTTTTTGTAAGAAAGGCTCTCAGCCTCCCGCGCGATATTTTATGAAAAAAAGAACTACGAGACAAATGGCATCGACACTTTGCGAATGCCAACATAATACGATGTTACGTAGCTGAATTCATCTCGGCCAGTATCTTTTCGATTCTGTGCAACAATCGCGTAATCCGATAAAGAGCAAGAGTCTGGTCGAGATTACCTGTGGTGAAGGGAATGCTTGATATCTATATATATCACACATTGTTGAACCAACCCGGTATACATATTACACCGCGTTTTCAAATATCAGCTGATTACGCGATTGACTCACATGCGATCGATGAAAGATGTAAACTGAGTTTATAAAAACAAACTGATTTGAAATTGACTCGAATAAATTTCGTCATGATTCAGTCTCTCTCTAAGCCTTTAAAAAATTGCTATTATTATATATATATATATATATTATTGATTCTATTTTGCTGGAATTCACCAAAACGAATCAGTTAACATTGCAATCTAAACGCTACAGAGCATTTGTAGTACACTCCAAGTGCAGAAAGTAACTTAAAGGAACAGATACCTTACATGTATTATAATATTAAGCGACATTGTGGTATCTTTATCTCATTAGATTCCTGATTGGTTGATTTCTCCGTATATATTTTATATGCAAATCCGTCTGAATAAATGTTTAGTGACAACAATATGGCATGTACGAGATGATATATCGTATAATACATCGACAACTAAATGCTCTCATCAAAATTATAATAATATTAATATTTTCCACGCTAAATTCGTTCTTTCGTTAAATATCTTTTGTTTCTTTCTTTTAACCTTTCACACTAAAGTAGAAAATCTTTTCTATGTATACTTGTTAACGATGGTATACGATATATAATATTCGTTTAGCAACTTTAGTTAATGAGAAATACAATCTACGAAAACAATGACATTTCGATGTGACTGTATACATTCTGGATGATCAAATGATAAACGAGATGTAGAATGATATTAATTTTTCTTGTTTTCAAATCCGCTCGCGGTGACATAGATATTATATACGATCGATATTCGTTGGACGGTCTGCTTGTGTTTTAGAGATGATATCAAAGCGCGATTTATAACCGCATTCGACATGTATGAAAGATTAAATATAAAAAGCCGAAAAAAAATAAATAATGACGCTTAAGCTAAAAAAAACACAAAAGTAACGGTGGAAGATTATAGTTTCATAATATTCAAGGCTAATATATACAACGTGTAACGAAAGAATGATACTCTGTAATATATTATTATCGCACGAATAAAAATATATTTGCGCTTACCAGTTCGTATTGACATGTAGTTCCTCGCTTAAAGAGCAATAGATTCTACAGTAGATTATACAATACAATATTAAATTAACTAATAAAAATGTAATTTTAGATTTTTTTTTAAGCAGCACTCACCCGATGCACACGAATTAATTATGATGCATTCGAGATGGAATATCTAAACCGAAACCGGAAACCATATTATTAACGTCGATACAAGGTCTGTTCGTTTTGTTAGCACTTTCCACACTCAGATTCTTTTCTAGTTTTCTCTCTCTCTCTCTCTCTCTCTCTCTCTCTCTCTCTCTCTCTCTCACACTAACCTATTAAGACTAAATCGACCACCTTTTTGTGCCAGCGATATTTTTGATAAGAGCCTAACTAGACAAACTTGCATGCTTATGCATCCTAAAGTGGACATAAATAAAGAAAAAAAATGTATGTTTCTCATACGCTTGCGCAGTGACATCACAAGAGAAATCCATTTGTGTGATTGGATATTTCTTTAGCTATTTTCTTCAAAGCTCGAGGGTCGCGCACGATCTATTGTTGTTATAGAGTTTATGGTCAAACAAAAACTCAAAATGCCTTCCCACGTCCACGTGAGAATCAATTTCGATACACTCGGAGCATGCGCATGTCTAGATATTCGTATATCATGACTCGGAAAATTTCATCTTACAATTTGACATCTATAAATATTCAGTACATGTAGGATAATTCAAAAATAAAAATAATTCCTCCTATACAATATTAAATTAATAAACAGAAATATACTTTTAACTTGTGTTTAACTAACAATTCTGATGCTCGAACATTTAAGACAGAATATGCAGACAGTTCGAATACGCCCCAATGGACCTAACTTGACTTGAGGTAGCACGGCGCGAGACGATTCCGTATTTCTTGTAATATCGATATATGTAAATCGAAAGGGAATGCTCTTCTAACCATTTCTGACTTTACTGCGATATATATATATATATATATATATATATATATATATATATATATACACACATACATAGACATATATTATATACATATATAAGTACTATATATATATATATATAATATATATATATAATATATATATATATTACTTGGACAATAAGTAAACTTTGTGGATATAAATTATATCAAGCAAATCATCGAAGAAATTCGAGTATTATTTCCGCTATAAATCTCTATCTCTAAATTTTATCAACTTTGATACTTTTCTCGACGATATATGTATAATATTACGACAGATACGCCAGCTGATTACTATTAAAACACACTATTAAAATATTAAATGCGAAAAGAATCATTTTCATTGTTCTTGCGTAGTCAAAGCTCCCGCTTTAACCTAAAATTGTCATCAATGCAATTTATTCGCAATGTGTATTTTGTTAAGTATCGAAATGATGAGCCGATAGTAACAATACCTCGATAAATGTTCCGAACATATGTTTTTCACGTCACTCGATCTTAATTTTGACAAAGAGTTGAGTCGACAACTATATTCGTAATTCGATATCCATATATGCACATACAAATGCAAATATTAAATTACACTTATCATAAATTATATATATGCTTTGAAACGCGCTAATGAGACGATATAAACATGAGCCCGCGGTAAGGAATAACAAAATAATTTACACGTAAACAAATTCTTCGTATTTAATTAATAATTTTTCTAAAAACATCTTTGAAATTTTACAAATGTCATACGTTGTTTAAATATTAAAAAAAAAAAAAAAGATGCAATATTGCACAGCGCATCGTAAACAATGCAAAAATATAAAAAAATGACTTTTTATAAAAGACTTTTTATTTTACCTATTATATATATGAAGAATATTTAAATTATATTGACTGTCAGATTTTTGCACTAACCAAAGCCTAAATCTTTTGTATCATGAAAAGAAAATAAAGTTTAACGAAAAGTTCGAAAAAGTGTGTTGTAAAATGTTCATGTTCAACATATATATATTACCTGGACGAGTGGTGGCATAAAAATAAATGTAAAATGATTATCGCGACATCTAAATTAAAAAAATATATGTTTGAGCTTCGAGCGCGATCGAGTGAATTGTGCCAAATGAAAAAAAGAATCTCATCGACGCACAACCACATATATATGTATATATATATATATATATAATATACGCAAAGTGTAAATGCACAATGTTACGTTTGCACATGTGTCGCGTGTTATATTCGCAATCGCGCTTGTAGCTTTCGCATATATGTTACATGATTGTAAGAGGCTCTCGTGTCATATATACTTTTGTGGTATACTTACTAGAGACAACGGTAGAGTATATCTGTCTAAGAGAAGGAAGGATGATTTTAGCGACACACGCTTCGGAGAACAATCACAAAAGACTGCGAACAATTCCAAGTGACAGATAATACTCCATGAGTACAATTAACTATTTTACGTATCGACGGCGCGTTATATACGTAGGAAATTGTACGAATGCAGAACTCACGTTTTAAAGCTGCCCTTTGGAAGCCATCATATGAGCTAAAGAACACTATCAATGTACGATATGAATGGACGCGATCCACTTGACGTTTTTAAATGCTCCCAAACTTCTATGTCTCCGTATAACATAGGTCCACGTGAATCCAAATAGAGCGGTTAAAATCGCTTTTTGAAGCACTTGTAACGTTAACTGAACCGCAACATCCAATGACGCTGAGTGAATATAAGACAAGTCCCTCGCGCATGCGCTAACACTAGCACGCAGCCGCTTGTCTCCTCTCAATTGCAAATATATTTTTTGTCAAAAATATATCGCATTGGATTTTCCAAGAGAATATTAGAATAAACAGGTAAAAAAAGTTTTCGATTAAGCGATGATAATTACCACAATTATTAACTTGTTGCCGGTTTTTTGTAATCGACTTTATTAACTTAAATTTCGAGGCAGAAGTTCAATTAGAGACAACAAATGATAACCTGAAAACAATAACCGCGTCTTTTTTAATTAAGGCATATTAGTTCGTTGGATATAATTAAAGATTCACTATTCTAACGCGAAAACACTATGTTGCCAGAAGCGACGATAATTGAAGAGTGTTGACATTACCGACTGCAAAATTGCCACGATAATTGATAATAATTCACCGCGAGGGCGCTAGTGCATCCGTAATATTCCGATGATTTTGTCCAATGGCGTAGGAACGTTCTGTCAGTCGCTCAGTTTGTTTTGTAGTATCAGCTGATGGACTTGATGAACCTTTCGCGTTATAAAAACACAAGTCCCACCGCAAGGAGGCCGTTCTAGTGTATTCTACGGCAGTACGTCGTGTCGTATCGTTAACGTAATATGCCAACAACGTTCTCGGTTGCTAACGAAGTAATAGCAGCGAGACGAAGTTTTTTTCCGCTTTAACGACGCATCGACTCCATATTATTCGCTGTCATCGTCAAAGTGTGTTTTGATTTGTGTGGTAATGCCTGTTATCTAACTTTCTAATTAACGACAACATGTCGCTACGTGTTACGCAGCTTGAAAACCCTATACATTTACATCTATAGATATAACGTAATGCGTTAAGCGTCAGCGACATTATTGTGTTGGGAAATTATAAAATAGACATACACTCTGCCAAAAATTCTTAAACGCGCTTCCTCACTTCGTCGGACTTCTCGTTCATCCACTACCGAAACCGTTATTTCAGGGTTCGTTCGTTATTCGATGTGAGAGAGAGACGCGAGACGTTATTATCGTAAATAAACATAAGTTTATATCTCGTGTGTTTTTTCTCATCGTATATTACGGGTTTATTATTCTATTCGTCATTTCGAAGTGGATAAGCCGCGATGTCATATGTCGCATTGTCGGATCATCGAAGATAATCGAGAATTGATAATTAGAAGATCAAGTTAGATTAACGACATTGTTCATTGTATCGACGTGACTTTCATATTACTCATATAATTAATGCTTCATATGTACTTTGACCTAACAAGTTATTTTTAAGGCCAAGTCTATGTCTACAGGTTTCATTATTTTCTAGTATTTGAAAAATATATATCATGCAATTCAGTAAATTATTGTTACATAAATCGTGAGAGAATATTTGTGCAAAAATCTTGACACGGGACTTGCTAATGTGCTAATGTTATATTCAAGTTAGAGTTCTGATTATTTCCGAGTCATTACTTTTTATAAATATTATCATTATCACTATAAAAGGTGATGCCCTGGGTACATAATATCACGCAAATACATATAAATATAACTTCCTTATTGACTTTGAAAGAAGAATATTTTATCAGTTTCTTAGTTGCTGTTTTACTATAACAATAATATTATTTCCAAATCTAAAATCTTCCATTCATTTTTTTTATTTACATATATATAATTTTGTGTGTGTATATGTGTGTAACATACTAATAAACTTATATGTTTATTGGATGAATCATAGCACTCTTGATACTTTGATAAACATGGGAGGAGCTGTAAGCAGTGGACAGGACAATGATGAATTAGTGAATAATTTAATGACATCAGGATATATCAGAACAAAGCAAGTGGAGCAAGTTTTTAGAGCTGTAGATAGAGCTGACTATGTGCTATCTTCTTGTCGAGACGGCGCTTACAAGGATCTAGCATGGAAACATGGAAATATACACTTATCAGCTCCCTGTATATATAGTGAAGTATTAGAAGGACTTAGTTTAGAACCTGGCTTAAGTTTCCTAAATCTTGGATCGGGGACTGGCTACCTCAGCACAATGGCAGGACTGATATTACGTAAGAAAGTTGCTGTTTTAACATGTATGTATATATTATAACACATTCAATATGTGTGATATTTTTGTATCTTCTTTAGAACAACATGGGACAAATCATGGCATTGAATTGCATGAAGATTGTTTAGAATATGCATATAATAGATTGGAAGAGTTCAAGCAAAAGTCATTGGCTCTAAATGAATTTGATTTCTGTGAACCAATATTCATACAAGGTAAGGTGATTTAACAATAAAAAAGTGACATAATGTGAACTTGAATCAAATGTTATATTAATTACATAATAATATATTCAATATTCAATAGGAAATTGTCTTAGCATCATACCTAACAGACAATATGACAGAGTATACTGCGGAGCAGGATGTCCTGAAAGTCATGAAGCATTTATTAAGCAATTTGTACGTATTGGAGGTATATTGGTAATGCCTTACAAAGATCAACTATTACGTGTGCAAAGAATGGATGAAGATATTTGGACGCAGTATACAATGCTTCCTGTATCGTTCGCAACTCTAGTCATACCTCCAGCTTCAGAACACAATTTATTTCATCTGCGTATGTAATTTATATACTTCATAGACAGTTACTTATTATTCATTGTTTATATGAGACAAAAATATCTTACACTATTTTCAAAATTATATGTTGCAGCGGAGTGCAACCCTTTACCTCTGCAAGAGTTGTGTCGTGGTAGGATCCGACATTATCTACGTCAAAATATCTGGCGCGAACATCCTGAGCTAGAGACCGAGAAGCCTGTAGTACAGGGAAGAACAAATGTAGCGCAGCAAGAGGAAATTCCACAACAACGTATCCGACGTTTCGTAATACCCATCTTTGAGGAATCCGATGAGGCCTTAACCGACGACGAACAGGAAATTGGACGAGCGCGTTTCTTACTAAATGCGCGTCTTGCTGACGCACATCCTGGAGAAGCAATTACGACGACTTTGCAATTAGTACGAGCCGTCATACAACCTAATCAAAACGATAGCGAGGAAAATCAACGGGTTTCGAGTAACGTTAGAGAAGATACTCGAGACACCACTGTGACCACGAGTTCTCAAGTACGTCCACAAAGACGGAAATTACATACGAGTTCACCTTCAAGTACAAGCACAGACGGTGCAAGCGACACGGGTCACAGTTCGACTACTGTGACTGCGGATGTAAACGACAACAACAACGAGGAGGAGAACGAAAGAGAACCGAGGAAATTGAATATGACAACTGAATATTCTAATATGAGTGACAGCGACAGTGACGCTGAGCAAGAGAACATTTTCGCGCAACGTAAGAAAATCGCTAAACGAGAGAAGACGGATAGCGGTATAGTGGATGATGTGAATTTCAGTAATGAGGAGGGTAGTTCAAGCTCGAACACCAATCAGTCTGACTCAGACATCACTGATACAACGGACACGGGTGACGCGATGGATGTGGAGCTATCTGACGTGGTTTACAGCTCTTGCAGAAATACATGCCGCTCTCGCTCCACGTCGAAAGACACTACCTGTCGTAAAAGCGCAACTGTCGTACACTTTATAGATAGTAACGCGTTCGCCGTTTACATGAGGGAAAAGATACAACAGTTACCATTGCCTTTTTCAATAAAGCTGTACATGAATTATAATCGTAAGTTATAAGCGAAACAACGTTATTCTTATTTGAAAAAAATACATCACATTTAATACGCAATGATTTCACAATGTTTTTTTCTCTCGTGTATTCATTTCATAAACTTATATAGTTCACAGCGAGTTCCACCATCCCAAATAATGTTTTCAATACAAATTCCTATCTCGCGCGCGAGCTATCATGTTTTTCGTATCTTATGACGCCACTTAATCGCTATTGATATTATACCTTGTGCCGCTGCAGATAAGAAATCCTTGACATACGACTTTCTGCCAATATTAAATTGTCCTATTGTCACCCCTATATCCTATACTTTTTTTTTATATTAATGTTGTTATATTTTATTGATATTATATATTAATATTATTTATCTTTATGTAACAAGTAGAAACAAAATGTATATAAATTAAGATAATTAAGAATAAGATTAGGAAGATTTTTTAAGATATCCTTAGTAAGATATACTTTACAAAATAAATCGGCACCAGGATTAGGATATTCTGAAAAACGTTTATATTTCAAAAATACTGAATAGCTGAGAATGTTAAGGAAGATAATATAAGAGACTAAAAGTTACCGATTCGAATAAATTCGAAACGGGAAACACACGGAATTATATATAAAATAATAACATTTTAATAAATTATTCAGAAAAATCATAAGACAGATTACAGGAATTTTGTGTTTGGACACATTACTCTTACAATCCTGCAAAGGTATATTAATTTATAAAATCTTTGATAACGCCAAAATTTGAATAGTTTATTATAAACTTTACACTGCGACCTCTTTTCTCTACTCCCTTCAAGAGACATTAAACCACGCGCCATACGTACGTAGCACGCACACAGATACGTGCATTAGCTGTGTAGGGTGTGGGGTGCACCGAGGGTGGCGCGGACACACAGATCGTCGGTCCGTGAGAGAGGGCTAACGCCCAGCAGCCCGGCAGATCGCGCGACTTTGTGTACTCTGTGATAAGCGTCACGGAAGAGCGATCAGTAACAGTGCGTGCGATCTGGTTCGCAAGGTCAAATTGAGGTTTTTCGACCGCTCGGTTTCTTTTGCGTTCATCTTTTACCGTCACTTTGCGTCGAGCCGCAAATCGCGTATCGCTTCGTCCCGAACCGCGAATCCCTCTCGACGATGTGCGATGGAATCGATCCAGGTGCACCGGATACCCCCGGAGATTCGCATTTCGCGCGGTACTCGCGAGTAAGTCTAACTCAGCGCGAGTTCTCCAGGATCTGCTACCTGTACCCGGGAATACGTCGACGTCGTCATGCTGGAGCATCATCGATGCGAAAAGAAACAATAAGGATGAGGATAGTCTTTTGAACAAAGAGAGAGCAACTCGCGGTCGTTTATCTCGAAGGGTCGCAAAAAATAATATAATCACAGAAAGCTATATAATAAGGTGAGAAACATGATATTGCATTAAATAATATACTCTGTATGCTACTCCTATATAAATAGATCATGGTTATTTGAATCGCGTTTTATAGTAAAATTTATTATATCGTACAATTTATTATATTTATTTATTAAAAAAATTAATAGCATATATATATATATATATATATATGAATATTTCTGATTTTCAACATCGTTTTTTTTATTAATTTTTTAATTTTTATTATAATTATGCATATAAACATACACATGTATACATATATAACTTTTGTAATTTATATATACAATAAAAACAAAGAAAACATATATATATATATATATATATATATATATATATATATAATATGTGTGTAATGTTATAATATATTTTGACTATACGTATAAAAAAATGAGATAATAAATTCATAAAAAATTCTTGTAGTTTTATTTGGAAATTCTCAATTAATTACAATAATTCTGAAATGCATTTTCAATAAAATGTGATTTTGTTCATATCAATTTATTATTTGAAAAATCATAACTTTTATTTTATTTATCATCTGATAAATATATATTATAAAATATAATTCCTGGATATTGGATAAAATGTGATTTTGTTCACATCCGTTTATGTTATTGAAAAATCATTATCTTTATTTTATTTATCATTTCATAAATATATTTATAGAATATAATTCCTGGATATTGAATACTTGATTATTATCAGTAATTTCAGATAATGCCAAGCACCTGCATATATATAATCAGCGAAACACACACACGTATATATGTATTTCAATTTTGATATTTAAAAATCCGAATAGTTGAATATATATATTTAAATAATGGGGTTTTCAAATCGAAAATTTATAAAAATTATTGATACTAGCAGCATTATGATAACATTAATGTTTCTATTATTATTAGTTTGTTATTATTTTTTTGGACAACTTCAAAAATGCATTCATAAGAAAAGATACTAATTGTCGTATATTATTTTTTTCATGCCGACAGATTCATCGAACGAAGATGAAGTCGACCGTACCCGGCGTCTTTCTTCTTCTGTATCTCTGTGTCAATCTGCCAAATGTCACTACGAATTTCGATTCGTTTTGCGGTGGTCATCTGGCGGGCCCTAAAGGTGTCATACATACGCCGAATTTTCCCGGGCCATTTCCGGTCCCAATCAAGTGTCGCTGGGTGATCGATGTGTCCGACATCCCATCGACTAACAGCTCCATCATCGTCTACCTGACGCAGCTTTACGTCTACAAGGGACTTCGTTTCACTGAATATGCGTATTACGAATCTGAGACTATGAACTTCGGAGCGGCTTTGATAAAGGAGGTGACCGAGGGTAACGTCTTCGAGTATCGACATCTCCGGACTTTCAGGCCGTTTCTAGTGATTGATTTCGAACTTGATCGACTCGAGGGCAATCACGTGAGAGTGTTGAATGATCTGCTTGATGTGTATGGATTTAATGTGACATACGAAATGACCGAGGAACATCCGAATTCTGAATCCTGCACTGTACGTGACTGTTCTTTTGCGGGAAACTGTCTCGTCTCTGAGGATTATACGTGAGTTTTTAAAATTTTATATAAGCTGCTTTATTATTCTAATAATAAAGAATATTCTGATTAATGCATGCAGTCTATCTGACAATGAGCGACTAAATTAATTCTTAATAAAAGCAAAGCAAATTTTGTATTTATTTATACAACACAGTAATATAATAGAGATAGTTCTATAGGATGAGTCTCTAAAAAATAGAACATGTATATTACTTGAATATAGTATAGTACTTAAATAAACTTATGTATAGTATTTAAATATAGAAATACACACAATTTATAAAAATGTTAATCGATTAAAAATTCTTTTACAAGTCTTTTACAATACAATATTTGTAAAGACAAAAACATACAAACCATTCGCGTTCTTGAAATTATAGAGACTTTTTTGGACTCTGATATGCAAAAATGTAATCATTAGAGTAGAAAATTATGTATATATTATATTATACAATGCAGCATCAGTCTAGAAAATTGATACAATTAATTAAGAAAGTTCAAGATATAATGAAGCAAATACATCTGAGATATAAATTTGCACTGAGAAAGGTAGAAATTTAATTGTTAAAGTTCTCGCAACTACATATAATTCATAATTATAATATACAAAGATAGTTTTAAATTTTAAATTGTAAACGTAATAATCTCATTTTATTGTCAGTTGTATATTTTTAATTATAGAAAATATTTTATGAATGATATCTGTAAAGAAATTTAAACAGAATATTTTCTGTTAATTCTAATATCCGGATTATTTTGTATATTAATTTCATTTAATATATATATGAAACAATTTTGCGAACTCATTATTTTGTCAATTATTTTCAATTCGCGAAAGCTGTGAAGATTTTTATCTTAAGGAATTTAAAAAAGTTAAACGAATATCTGCGAAAAATACTTCTAATATCGTGAAATTATGAATCTTGGAACTCTGTTTCTTTAATGATTTTTCTTGGATTTTTTTCCTTTGAAGACATATATCTTTCGTGATTATTATATTTTTCCTATCGCAGGTCTTTCTGGTGCGACTGTTTCTACGGTTTTAGCGGAAGAAACTGCAACGAAGGCTCGTTATGTTTCAATGATGAACATGCTCCAGTTTGTCAAAACGGAGCTACATGCAGGTTTGAATATATATTAATACACAAAACAATCATAAGTTCTATTTATTTAATAAATACATAAAAGTTCAATTTATGTCGCATTAAATTAAATAGCTATGTATACTATCTTATATTGATTTATACCAAGCGATTTTTAAATGAAGTTTTTGCAATGCGTGACACAACATCAATTTATGTATGTTAAATATTTCGTTATATATTTTGATTTTTGAGTATATTTACATTATATTGTTGCACAGTTGGCATAGTGAAAAATACGAGTTCTTTTTTTCATGAAAATCAAAATTGTTTATTTACGAGTCGATAAAATAAAACGATTCATATTTCGAAAAAATAAATAAAAACACATTTCTGCAACAACGTGAATAATAATAATTGCTTCGTTCGCTTCACAGACAAATTGGAGCAGAAGCAATGCATTGCGATTGTCCAGGCAGTTATGTTGGACATAACTGTGAAACTCGTCTTTTGGATACTTTAGACACCGGTAATATTTTATATCGATTAGATATAACTTTAGCTGATATAACTGTATCTTGTTACACGGATGAGTCATACTTATTATGTTGATAATAAGATCGAATTAAAAATATCATGTTAAAACGCGAAAATTTCTGGAATTTTATACTTAAAGTTTTTAATTCCATAATTATCTTTTTGCAGAATGCGCTTCGGAAAATTGTATACTGCAATGTCCACTCGACAATCAACAGCAGCCGTGCACTTGTAAAGACGGCACAAAGATATACAATAGTGAGTTAATGTCTTGTATATGCAGTTTTATCGTCGTCACAATTTCTTATTATGCATTTTTCGAATTATGTACTGCAATTTTTTAGCTAAGACTTTTAATTAATTTTGATTTTTTTAAGAGAGAATTTTTTAAAATATCTTAAGAGAGAATCTTATTTAATATCAAATATTTGTTTAACTAACTTCCAAATATATTAAAAATGCAGTTAAAATACATAAAAAATAAAAAAGAATAAGATTCTGTATTGCTGAAAGAAGCAAAGAATTTATCAATTTGATAGAATTTGACAGAAACACAGATTAAAAGGAAGAATAAGTATATTAAATGTCTTAATATAAAAAAAATTTAATATTTTTTTAAAGATTAGATAATTTAGGTATTATTTTATGCAATATTATTTTGTAATAAAAAGTTGTAAGTAATAAAGTGTGTTAATATAGTTTATTTAAAAATATTTAGTCTTAATTT
Source organism: Anoplolepis gracilipes (assembly GCF_047496725.1). Taxonomy (NCBI): domain Eukaryota; kingdom Metazoa; phylum Arthropoda; class Insecta; order Hymenoptera; family Formicidae; genus Anoplolepis; species Anoplolepis gracilipes. The sequence continues at coordinate 4,679,882 of NC_132976.1, read as the reverse complement.
TCAAATGTTAAAAAGAATAGATCAAAGCTGACAGAATAGATCATAGAAAATATTACGAAACATCTTGTACAGCGCATGGATTTTATGTTCATAGATCGCTCGAGATACGAATGCAGAATCAAATTATCAAACGTTACGTCCCTCCGCACGGGTCTGACATCGCAACATGGAAGTTTAGAATCAATCGTCAGCAAACAGGTGAGTACACAATTGTCAAACTTATATAAGTTTATATAAATGTTCGATAAAAATATATTCGGATTTGTATTCAATAACAATATCCTATTAAAATGACGCAGATTTCGTCTGATACAAAATCACACAATTATAAACATTTACGATAAAAATATGACTACGCATGCTTTGGCACGTGTACAAAAGTGTCTATAAGAAAATGAGATATACATGCGGATTACATAAGGAAGTAGAATTCCCTGTTATTAAAATAGCACATACAGATATACGCGCGTACAGACGTATTTCATTGGAAATATCGTCAAGACTTCCCCGCGTGATTATACCTGCTGTTTCTAACGTAAGCACAAGCATGCCATCTCATGTGATCGTCATATGCGGTTAATTTCGAATCGTTATTTCATCATTACAATTCTTGTGCATTTACGTCAATGCGCTGAAAAATTTCTAAGCACACGTCTCTGAATACGCCATTACTTACAATCCAATCTACGCAAATAAATCCAAGTAGCAATCGATTGACTATTGTTGCAGCTTGAGCAGCAATTTAACGTTTTTATTATTATATAAAAAAATATTAAATTTTTTTATATTAAGATATCTAATACACAGTCAGATATCTAATACTTTTTTTCTAATTCTTCTATCTTTTATATTAACTTCTTCATACATTAATTACTCATTGTTAGAGATTAAGTTACTAGTAAACTAAGTAACCGTATCATAATCATGATTCTCCTTCCTGATAGTCTCAGACAAAGAAGAATTGCCGTAATAATCTCATTCCCGGATCTGCTAGATAAATTTGCGCATCCCGTATGTATGCGTGTTCCAACCACGCAAAAATTAAAGTTAACATTAAAGTGTTATTTCTTTGTCGTAATAACAAATTACCGACAAAAATTACATCGTACGAATCTTCGGACTTCCGTACTTCTTCCAATAGATTTTTTTCATGACAACGACATTTTAATATATGTTATTTAATGTCGCATTCATCGCAATAGTTTTGCAGGCGGTGAAAACAAAAGATATATATTTTATTAGTCATTAATTACATATATTAATAATATATAATATTTCCGCAATTGATACTATTAACAATTAATGAAATTGACGCATATATCTCAAAATATGTGTAATGTCTAAATGAAAATAACTTTTTATATTAAATTTCGCTAATAAATATAAAACGCTATTTTTTATAATAGTTTTATAAAATGAAAAACTTAAAATATAATTTAATGGTGCGTATTGTCGATATATTTTATAATAGTACCACGCACTTTGCAAAATTGTTTAAAAATTAGATAGACAATTTATTATATTGTTTAATTATTTAAAACGCAGACTTTTATCTTGTTGATATGAAGTCTATATTGTGATATAAACGAGACACATTCTTTCGCAGGTAACTGACCGTGTCGCACACACATAGTTATTACGGTGTTCTATATAAGTCTGACTCATACACTCTATTAATAGGTGTATTCAATATTTGCGCTATTATGTTTTTTATCTATTATTGACATTGCCATTGACTTCAATACTTGGTTTTAATGTTATATAAGGTCTTTAAAAATCGCTATACGAAAACTGTCGCTAAAAAATTATATAAAAATTGAAATTCTTGTGGAGGAATATATTTTCAGTTTGATTATAAAAATTATTACTAAAGTGTCGATAAAATTTCAAAATAATTGATAGAATTATATTTGGAAAATTACTTGGATATTTTATAATCTTTTATATACAAACTATTACATGCTCATTTAATGCACAATCATCACGAAATAAAAAACATGTTAATAATATCAAACATTATATAATATTATATAACAAATTATTTGAAATGATGTGTGATAAACGATACGTTTATCTTACACAAGAATCGAATTGTAAAGCAATCGTCGCTTCTGAATGGCACTAGAGATAATTATAATAATAGAAAATGAAATTTCTGTACGTTGATCCCAATATGCATTATATTATTATGTCATTAAGTTTTTATCGACGTAATTGATTTTGCTGATAGACATTGGAATAGAATACGCGTCCTTGTGTAAATATATAACGCCCTTGTCTCCATATCGATTTAAACCGAAAGCGTATCAGATTAATACAATGCTATTCAAACAGCATCTTATTCCGCGAATTTTAAAATTTGCGAGAAATTAATGTTGTCGGAAAATCCGTTCGTTATGTAACATTTCCGTCGAGTGTTTTCTAGATGCAAACACATAAAAATGTTGCAAAAAATTTGCTTAGTGTGACGCGATACGATATTACGATATTTACATATTTTCCTTTTTCAAAGATAAAGTTTCCCAAAAATCTTGAATCCCAGAATGTCATGATTTACAATATTAAAGTTATAGCGATTTCTAACGTTCAGAGGTTTATATATTATATTAGTTTCAATTGTCTTTAATAAATATATAAATTATCTCTGTAATTTATCTTTTATGAGAAGTGAATATACTTCAATTTTTCTGTTAGGTTACTAAAAAGAATGTAGCTTGTCGAATGATAGCCACGTAAATGTAATACTTGTTAGAATTGACAACCTTTCACTGACGCAGGAGCAAACCCTTTCTCCTTATATCCGCGTAAAACCCTGGAAAAACCGGCTTTTAAGTGCTTGGTATTTTAATTTCTTGACCTACTTAATCTTCCGGAGACGTAAGCAAGTTGATTTTTCTATCTAGGATAATATCGGTCTAACGATTAGACAGGTGGAAAAAAGGGAATAATTATCATGAATTTTTCAAATCTAAATAAAAAATTACAAAGTTCGATTTTAATTTTAAATTCTCTGGCAAAATGAGTGAAAATAATTCTATTGACGAATAGTATATGTAATAGAAAAATGAAAGATACGAATTATCACTGTACGCGTTTCACTGTAATTTTTCTAACGCGCACTATGTAAGTTGCATTAAGAAATGATAATTTTATAATAATTGATAGGAAGCGTGTGTTAGTGATTGTCAACTGAACATCGATCGTTAACGTATAATTGATAAAAGCTTCCGTCATTCCGTGAAGAAAGACGCACGTCATGAACGTCAAGAGAGATCTTTGACGTACACGTTGAATGATAGAAATATTTTCAGAGGGATTAATTCTACATATTATGCGTAATATGAAATGTAAACTCACTATCAGCATTGTTTTGCTCGATTTGTAGGCACAACAAGCTCGCGAACGATAGAACGAGATGCATTCGGGCACATTTTTTCCTGAATCATGCTCATGGAATCCGGTTTCATCTGCCTGTTCTGGAGCCGTGCCAATCTGCTACTGTATACACACATCTGTTTATCGGTAGATAGCTACACATACGAAATCACGAATAATGTCAAAGAGACTTTCGGGTCTTCTTTTCCGAGATCCTCCTTCATTTTCTGTGGCATTCGCCAACTCAATGATGTAATGATGTCTAACCAGACTGAGCAGGTCGAAGACTTCTCAGAAAATAGAAAAATTTCATGAAATCTTTGTAATAACTGAGTAATGAAGGATAACAGATGTTGTTAATACATCTTGTGAACAGCTATTCGACATTCCATCTTTTCTACTTTTTCTCTTTGTGTTTTCCTCTTCTGCGCAAGGAATCTCTGACGTCAAAGTCGTTTCATAACGAGAAATCCGTTAATTACACCAATAAATAAGTTTAAAGAATAAATTATATTATATAATAAAAATATATAACAACAGAAAACTAAACATTAATTAAATAATAAGAATGAAATGAATATATCGTATATATATAAGTATACATGTTGCGCATAATACGTAAATATATGCAAAAATATATAATAATAATGAAGGGAAAAAAGTCCTCTGATAATTCGCTTGTAGCGTCAAAAATTTATATAGGCTCATATAAGATAATCGCCTTAAATACGCCACTGATTTCACCACATTTTCTCATTCTCTCGCTTATGGCACAAATGGTGAGAGATAATATATATTCCACATATGTTTGTTTTCCCTTCCTTCTTCACGCTTGATAAACTTTGTCTCGTGAAGAGCAAAAGTTTTTTTTCGTTTTTCATCATTTCGAGGAAATGGTGAACAAACGCAATATTGTTTATGCGTCGTTCGAATTGCATTATCTACGACATTGATACGAATATTTATCCTGTCCACAACCTGTCACAATAATCTTTCAACGCAATTTTATAAAATAAATTGTTAATCAAATATAGAATATGAAGTGATAAGATTTTTAATGATAAATCTCTAATATTTTTTATAAAATTATTATTTTATAAAATTATTAGAAACGATAGTTACATTTATTTAATATATAGAATATCAATGTAAGCAAGTAAGACGCAGTCTACTAATATTGCATCATTGAAAAATATTGCGATGTCATATTTGTAGTATCGCAAGTATTGCAACATACGTTATGTACTTTTTGAATATCTGAACGATATTTTTTCAGATTATTGAATTTATCTTGTTAGATCTCTCACGTGTGGAATTTTTTTCTGCGTATGTCTCTAGCCAACCATATATTATCGGTTAAGTTATCATACAAGGGCATTATAATTTTAATCAAGTGATATGAGTGTGCCAAGTACGTATAAAAAATCCTGGGTCCCTGGCTTTTCATTTTAATTATGCATTCGTTGAATATAAAATTATATTTGCTTAACAAAAAATGCCGAAACGCTAATAACTCTCAAAGTATAGTTAATAAATCATTCAGGCTCTTATTAATTAATAACATTTATGTATTACGTTCTAACAAAACTCGCATTATAATGGACAATTCTTCGTCACAAATAACTTCGATTTCGGAGATGATCACGAGTGATCTTTTAAAGTGTATTTTTATAGATCGCACTTATGTCTTTGTATTTTTTGAAAATTTTCGTGAGAAAGGATTTTTCTTCAAACGCACAATTCTTCTAACAACCATCACCATTCTCGAAATATGAGGGAAAAAATGTTAATTATAATTCGTTCATATAATTACACATGTGACTCGAGAAAGTTTATATTTATCTAACAATATGGATTAAATTTATTATCTGTTTTATCTCGGTGTATTAAAAAAGGAGAGACAATGATTACTTCCGTTTTTCAATGAAGACGCCGATGAGGAATCATCTTCCAAGAAGCGTATATCGCAATAATCGCGAATTCGTGTCTTATTTCATATCTATGATAAGATTATCGATTGATTACCTTATCATGGCTGTCTTCTGAGAACATGCACAAAATATGTTCTTCATCATTTATTTATTTCAGAAACATGTGCCATTTTTTACTGGCCCTGATTTTCTAATATTTTATTATTATCATATAAGGCACTGAAAACATTTTCGAAATGTTTCACATTAAACGTTTTTTTTTTTTTTTTTTCGTTTTTCTCAATAGATACATAGATATATCAGGATTGACGTTATAATTGTCATTTCTTCGGTATATTTACGCAAACGGCATTCCTAAGTTATTAGAAAAAACAATTGCAAATTCATAATTAAATGATCTAGTTACACATTCAAGACAATAATTATTATAGAGATTTTGTTTCAATTTTAATAAACTAAAAATATTATCTTATATGGTTTAACAGCGTATAAGAATACATGTATGTTTAAAACACATTATATTTGTAATCATTGTTGATAATTATCGATATATTTTTTGTTATCTGTTGCAACGAATTAATTAATGAATTGACTTTGAACAGTCGTTTTATTTGAGTAACTGTGCGATATATTTAACTGCTTTTACGCAGCTTTTATTGAGAATCGACCTTAATGCGAAAGGACTTTGAAGGTGACAGTCTGTGTACCAGACGCCTTGGGATTTCCCCGACGATCCCTCTGTTGCAAAATATCCCCTGTACTGTGTTGACAGACGTTTGCGAGGTTCTTGACCAAACCTTTCTCAGTAAGACACTGAGTAAACGTTTTTACGAAGAAAACGGATTTTTACTAACAAAAACGGACTTCATAAAAATCCGTCTTGTTAAATTATAATATAACAAGTTACAACTTTTAAAATGCTTCTCTGTCTTCATGACGCTTGTAGTATTTTTAATCATAAAACAGTTTGAGAATTTTTAAATAATTTTTTTATTTTCTTTTATCATATTAGTACTTTTAATAAGTTTGAGGAAATTAAATAGTAACGATACTTTAAAACACATTTTAGTTCGAAAATTTAATTTTATAAGAATACATTTTTTAAAAATTTATTTTAAGTTATTTATTGAGATATTTATTATACTTATTTGTTGAGATTTTTATCCCCTTTAACAATGTTTTTTTTCCAAATTAATTGTTCTCAGCTGACTAATTTCTCTTATTTTATCCCTGGAATAAACGCACTCGTTGCGCATTACGCATTATGCGTATATTTTTGAATGACACTGTAGCAGATTTGACTTACAATCATTACAAAGAGAATATGTACTTAACGTCGCGACGCTACCGTGTCGCTTGATTTACGTAATAAATATAATTACGAAAGCAAGTTTTAATTAATATTACATCTAAGCTTTGGATTTCTACAATATATATACCGAAATAGAAAGTGAGGTATTCATGTAATCGTCCTTTCAGAATTGTTAACACTATAAATTGGACTCTAATATCAAGGATTCCATTGCATAACATCAATCATATCATATAATATTATATAATATTAAAATAAATATTATTAAATAAAATGTTACTTTTCATTTTACTTTTTTCTTTTTAACTTAAAATAATATCAATTTTTTAAAATTAGTATACATGTTATTCGTGTTACTTTTATAATTTTACTTCGAAAAACAGATTCTCAAAATTATTTTATTATGCAAACAATTATCATACTTAAAAAGTTTTATTTTTTATTCTATATATCTGATTATTTTATTTTGATTAGATTTTTGGCAAAAGTGAAACTGTACGTCATAAAATTAATAAATGTCATGTGTTGCATTTATCAGGGGGTTTGCTCTACTGAATCCGTATTTTCTAAAGTGGATTTATAAGCTTTTTCGTTATCACAGAAATTGCGCAGCTGATGAAACACGTTGAAATAAAGCATATGTGACTTGCATCATCTTTACAGGCTTTATATATGTGCAAAATAACGCGAGTATAAGTGTAATCGATCGAGTGTTACGCACATGGTCGCAGGTCGCAGTTCGTTTGCCAAAATGAAGTTTATTGACCCACGTAGCCGTAACGGTCGACGTGGCTGTTCCTGGTCAAGTGCTTACGGATGATGAAACAGGATATTGATACCATGCACATATATGATGCAACCTGTAAGAATCTTTATAAGTGTTTTGTTCTCCTACAATTTATTTTATATAAAAATAAAAAAATCTTTTTCCGAGTGTTCTCTTTTCTTTTAAATAAGAATTAGAACTAATACTAATGAAGAAATATTTGAAAAAAATATTCTCATCTAAAAATCTTTTAATTTTATTTTATATCTATTTCTATTTTATTTTTATTCTTTCAGTTTTATTTTTAAGAAGGAATGTTCTTTTTTTTAGGAAAAATAGCTCAAGATTTTACTTAATCTAATTTTTAAATCGAAAATCTGCATTATTAATAATATGCATAATTCTTCTTAATGTCTTTTTCTTAAACATATGATTAGAAAATTAACAACAATAGATTTTAAAATTATATTAAAAACATATTTATTTTCAGATTTTGGTTCTTGCAGTGAACGTTTTACTTATCAATGAACTTCATTAGAAAACGCAATGTCAGTGAACTTTGTTAGAAAACACAATGTTATGATAATCTACAGATAATACTCGTATTATAAATCGAAGAAGTTGGATACAATCGTTGAAGATCGCTAGATAATTATAAAAATTGATATAACGTGTGACCTCGACCTGTGAATTCCTGTGAACGCCGTTTCTCCCCATCGATGGAAATTTGTTTACATGGCTACTAAGTAATTGTTTCCTCTTATTAGTTCTTTCGATAAAGTCCAACAAACATTTTTTTTGCTAGAAATTTAACAAATAATATACGTAATTATTTAAATCTGCCGTTTGTAGTATATATAATTATTATATATTATAGTATATATATATATTTTTAGACATAATTTTTTATTTAATAAGATCTCGGTATTAATAAATATTTATTACTTGTTCAGTCGTTGAAATTAACAGCAGTATTTTGCACCACGAATATCGAGAATTAAAATCGTGAAATAAGAAACAACACTAATTCATTATCTCTGAAGAATTTTTAGATTTTTTATAAAGTTATTTGTTAAACTCTATTTTCATTTATTTATTGGACAATATATGTTAATATCATAAATTTCTGAAAAAAAATTAAGATAATCCTCGTAACACGTATTAAAAAAAAAGTGGCAAGAAATTGAAAATTTAACTGCAAAGGTAACTTTTTGTTTATAGAAAGATTCTATCATCCTTCTCCTTTTTAATATATGTAATTCAAGAATAATTAGTTCTGTACAGAAGAATATAAAAAAATTTATACGGCAATTTTTCTCGTAAGCTTATCTTGAACTTATGTTTAACCGACGTTTCACCGAATCGCTTAAAAACTATATATGTAAAAGCTTATAGTTATTTATCGATCAGCATGCGACTAATACAATACTTTAGTGGCGTTAAAATGAATCATACAGTACGAAACTTCACCAGTCAGCTTATTTTCACATCAACAATATTTATCATTTTTACTTTTTATCTCGAAATTCTTTACCATATAAAATTATTCATTCATCTTGTCTCGATAAACAGATATCGATTTTAGATATTCAATATTGTTTACTGATATCTGTAACATATATATGTCCTTTGACACGATTTTCACACAGGTTTTAAAATCTATGACTCATTTGCCAATTTCATAGAAATATCGATTATATTGTTTTTTAAATCAAATTGTTCATTCATTTCTCTGTTTTTGTCTTTCTTAGAGTAAAATACTAAGTTCTCAGAAGATAAGTTTCGACAAAAAAAATTATCCTACTCTCTCCGGAAACTCAATATACAGGGTCTAATTCGGTTAATATTTCTGTCATTTAATGCGGCCTTTTCCCTCTGGGTTTCCCGGGTGTTTCAGATGCTTCAGCGTCAGTGCATTCGGAATACCCGTGGTATAATCTGGTAGAGATGGTGACAAAGTGGTAGGGGAACGGTCTCTATAAAAGGTGCGCGCGCCAGACTGTGAGTCATACACAGTCAGAATCTTGTAGAGGAAGCACGTTGATCAAGTAGACCTCTATTCCATACGAGAAGATATTGCGCGAGTTTGCATCAGAATATAAAGTCGAGTGAAAGCGGAAAAAGAGAAAGCCGCCAGTGATTTAGTGAAGAAGCTGTAAAGCTAGTCGTATTTTCAACAACGTTGAAAATAATTGATCCAACGGCCACCAACGAGGACAAGAAAATTCCTACGTTCAGTGAAGTGTGTAAAAAAGGCGTATTGAGGATTAAAGCACCGAACGAGCAAGAAAGAAAATTACTGACCGATATGACTCGTTGCCAGGAACCACAAGCCTATCACGCGCCGAGCACGATGACCGACAGGTAGCTATCGAAAAAGGATTTACACGTGGCTCTCAAGCAATACCCTCGCGAACACGCGAACGATGGGTTGCGCGATAGCCGCGAGTTCTCTCTCGATGACAAAGTGATAAAGAAATGCTTGGTCACGTCATTAACGAATGACTTTTGATTTCTCTCTCGAAGAAGTTTCGTATTATGCAATCAAAAGCTTGCACTTATAACATTACTCTGCACATTTCCGTACTTCATATCTCGTCGATATCTCTTCGATAAAAATTATACCTTGTAAGAAATAATCTATGATTTGCAAAAAATATTGTAAAAATTTTTGCCTCTTTTTTTGATGTCGTAGAATTTTTAATATTATAGAAATTATTATATTTAAAGCAAAAATACATATAATAAATAAAAATACATATTAAAAAATATATAATATAATATAAAAAATATAAATGTATAAAAAGAATGATAGAATGTCACGTCTCTTCCATGTATAAGCGCATAAATTAATTAGCTACGTCATAGCGATTCGTGAAATTCCAAGCATCGCTTTACACTGTGTGTCGCGCTAACTTATATAACGCGCGGATGATTGATCGAGAATGACTTACAGCGGAAAATCATCACTGTGCGAGGAGTCGCGCTACTACGGACGCACCATCACGTGCGGCATGTTGCCGACTCTGCGCGAGCTGGCTTCCAGAGGATGCAACAGTCCCGGGAGCGTTTGCCTCGTGCCTTTCAACATCGAGATGGATGCGGCTAGTCACCTTCAAATGACACTTCTCGAGGCTTATTGCCGGGAGATTGGGATCGAGGTGTTGAGCGTGTCCAAGGAAGTAATACAGGCCCATCTATGCCCAGGAGGCACAGATCTGTCGTGCGTTCTAGTGACCAACGACGATCCATTTTTCATGCCAAAACCGAAGTGAAACTCAAAGACTTATCCTTGAGAGAATTGAAATTTAAGGAATTGCGTGCGGTCCTTTACCGAAGAACGGTCTCTACGTCGGAGAGATCTGCATCAGAAGACAAAGGAGGAAGCTTTGTTTCGATGCAATGTGTCCTACGTGCCTCACCAGCGAGGGTGTGCCGATAATGGACATTTTATATTATAAACAGCGAGACCTATTCAATCTATCTCGCTATTAAGTCTGTTTCTTCTCTGTCTGTTTTCAAAGCACTTTCTTTCAACTTCTAGAGCGAAAAGTGTAACACAACACAGCTGAAAAGAGCAAACTTATTATATTGTTAGAACAAGGATTATATACCAAGCGAGTGAGCAGGCTTGTCTCGACTCACTCGATGATTGCTGGATAAGAAATATTGATAATGTATGTAATATGTATATTATTCAACGTACAGTTCAGTGTACAGTTTGTCATGAGACACTATTAATCTTGTGTATGCTTTATAAAAATTGACAGCCAAAGCGTTGTCAAATGAAAGAATTTGTAATACCATCTGATTGATAATAAGATTATATAATATTTTAATAAAATATAAAAGAAGATATTTTACTTTCTTTCTTCCTTTCTTCCTATCCATCCATTATATCTTATTCTATTGTACTATTTTCTACCTTATCGATAGTTTTGTTTAATTGATTCCAACTTTTTCTCGTAGCTTGCAAAATACTTAAGGAACTCCAATATCACTTTTATGGAGGAATTAAAAATTCTGAACGTGACGTGAGTAGGTACACATTCAAGGATAAAAAAGTACAATCGTGTACAGAATAAGAGATAAAATGGATTATGATATCCAAATAATTTTTGACTCTTTGAAATTAATTATTACTTGTAAAGTAAAATATATCTTATTCCGAGACAATTAGAATATTATTGTACTTTGTACGAGAAAAGTCGCTAAAAAAAAGGCCGTTTCATCTTGTGCTGTTTTTTTTTCAACAGACCCACGGCCGAAGTTACTTTTCACTTCTTCGGAAATTCCGACGATGGAGATAAAATTCGTGAATCTCTCAATCGACTCGTACAACGTCGACGTCTCAGCGAAATTTCACTAGAATCTACGCACTTTACGTTTCAACAAAAACCCGCGCTTAAATTACAGGTATATTTAATACAATGCATGGATAACTTATTGTTCAATATCTCAATATTATCATGATATCAGAATAAAATCGTATTCGTATAAACGTTATGTGATTAAAGTTACACGAAATTAAAGGTCATACTCTACATTTCTTTTTAATTTTTCTAAAAGAGAAGATTAATTAAATCTCAATTCACTGTAACTAACATTTTTGTGGATACGATTAAACGATATACGTTACACGATAAAAATTATTGAAAATTTATTGCTTTTTAGAGTCTGAGAATTAATCAGATAAACGATTACGAGATTCATTTGGGGGATCAAATCGTCTTGTCGTGTGCTGCTCAAGGAAGTATAAATTTCACTTGGTACAAAGATGGCATGTTGGTGAACACGAGCAAAGCTACCAGGTAATTCGAATTCATTACAATAAAATACATATAATTCATTCTTTTTTTGGGGGCGGGGGATTTTTTTCTAAATTTTTTTCGACACGTGCATACATTTCGATCGCTTTAACGTTTCAGAGAAATATGGATTAGCGATTTGCCGAATGATGGATCGGACATGTACTCGTCGGTATTGACAATCGAAAAGGCGACTCTACTCGATGCTGGCCAGTACACGTGTCAGGTGATGGATTGGAGTGTACAACAGTGCAAAAGTATCTACATCGAAGTCAGAGACGAGCCGGACGTGAAGGTCGTGCCGATGAGCGCTACTGTAGAAAAAGTAAGCCGCGATTTGTGCATCTATCAATGCATTGTTAAAATTCAGAAGAAGACATATATTATGTAGACGATTATTCATGCAGGGTAGCAATATACAATTGACATGTATGACTCCCAATATGCGTAACATCGGCATCGGATTCGGTTGGACTAAGAATCGCGCCTTGTTAAAATTGGAACCTGGTCGAGCAGTTTGGGAGGATCTGTATCCAGCGGGTAGCATTTTAAAAATTACTAATATTCAGGTAGAGAAATCGTACCATATTTTTCTATAGGATAGTCCACTTACTAATGGAATTAACAAAGACATTTAAAAAAATCAATTGATATATACTTTTAGTAATCGTCATTTCAATTCAAAGCGGGCGTTTAACATTCTAGAAATCCGCAATCTACACCTGCAACGTAGCACACAAATCCATGTCCGTCCGAGTTGAAGTGATGAATCGAACATTGATACCGATATGCCACAACGGAGAGTCCTGGGGTTTGCAATGGCCGGTTACTGCACCAGGATCGGAAGCGTTGTTGGAATGTCCTCGATATTTCGTAGGCCGACGAGTATCCAGACTGTGCTCAATGAAGGACGCTACAACACCCGAATGGCAGATACCGGATTTCTCATCCTGCTTGTACGAGCCATTGCTTTTACCTTATAATAACGTAAGCACTTTGTTTTTTATATAATATTTTAATCTATTATCGACTTGAAATTTATGAAAGTCACAATAATTTGTTATATTCAAATGTAGAATGCTTAGATATAATAGATAAATCGATATAAAGGTATAAAAATAGTCAAAATATAGAAGTTATAAAAAGAGATAATATTTTTTACAATTCTATTCTTTGCACTATTCTTTGAAATTTAAAAATAACATTGTTATAATTTAATATATACAATAAAACATAGAAAATGAATCAAACATGTAGTTTTTATTTATAAAGGTTTAATTAATTTAACTTATCACAATTGATTAAAGACAATCAATTTGATACCAGGCAAAACATATCTACTATTGTGAAATCAATTTAATTTGTAGTTTCGAAGTTTGACGTTGGGCTACCAAAGTACCACGAGCTCAGTCACGATCCTCGCCTTTTGGGAGATCTTGCGCAAACGTACATTAACGCTCTATCCTGGTGAAGGTGATCGCATAATGAGCATGTTAGCCGAAATCGAACGGTATCAGCACAACATCGATCCGCCAGATACGTATCGCTCCGCGGAAGCTTTGACTCATATAATGAATCGAATATTGAGCAACGAGTATTCGATCTTAAGTCAAGAGGTAAACACGACCGAATTACAATATCAAAGCAAGGAATAGTTTCGAATAATAGAGATTTATTTAATAGTTTTTTGCTTTATACAAACTTTACCTTTCTCGAATAAAAGTTTCTTTTGTTGGCTGAAAAGTTTATTTTGATATAATCTCTTCTTCGAAAAAGAGCAATTATCATTCGAAACTCGTAAAAAAAAACATTGTTATTCAAAACTGTTTCGTGTTCAAAATTATCCTCCTCTCTCGTATTGCAAACTCGGTTAAAATAAATTACGAGCTTTCATATGTTTATTCTCAGAAGCTATCGGTGTTGCTTCAGCTTACGCAACGCAATTTAATTCACTGGTCTGAACAATTGAGAGACGTAAGCAAACATCTATCTTTATCATCCATGGTTGTGGACATTCAACAACTGCAGTCTCACAGCGGGGATAGTATTACGCATTCTCTTCAAATACCTTTGACCGATTACGTGTAATTATTACACATATTTTTCATATCTATTTTATTACTTTCCTTCTGATAAAACAAAATTCTTTTCTCAAGAATAATATACATAATCTTTTGTTTACATTCTGTCTTTAAAAATCATATTTACATACCAACTTTTACATTTTTGTTTCACAAATAATTTCTTATTTATGTTAGATATCCTGATTGGTATGAAGACAAAATAACTATACGATTATGGGCGAAGAAGCAGCGCAACGTAAAGTCTAACGGCACATTCACTGGAATTATTATTATGTACAAAAATATGTCGCACTTTATACCAAAGGCATATGTTAAAGAGCTCGAGTAAGTTGATTTATTTGCAAATGATAAATAAGAATAAATGTTATAAAAAATTTATTAAATATATAAAGAGATTTAAAGAGATAAATTGAATAAATAAAAATTTAAAACGAACTAAATTTTTACAACTATAAAATTAATTTCTTTAGATTGTTAAAATATATAATAAAAATACGAAAAATGATTTTATTATCATAGCGATGGCACGGATCTGGAATTTCGCATAAATTCTCGAGTGATCACCGTCGCAGTTCCTTCCTTCGGCGCTGATAAACATAATAAGATCTGGGTTGATTTGCAAATCCGACATTTACAAAATCAAACAGGTTCCTGGAACATGTCGTGCGGGTTAATGGATAACACAGGCTCATGGGATCTCAATACTTGCATAGCAAATACAGCATCCGGCGATGTAACAACGCATTGCTTGTGCCCTACTACGGGTACAATCGCTGTATTTTCGACAGCTCGTGCAATAAAAGTATGATTTAATTTGAAGAAATTTCACGTTATTTCATTCTTGGCACATATATATATATATTTCATTAAATTTCTGTAATTGAAGAACTTATTTTTAAATTATCTTAAATCTTTATTTAAAAAAAAATGAAATTGCATGTCGTCAAATTTTCCAAATAGCAAATAAAAAAATATTTTTACCATTGTTTATTACTAATTTTTCAAACGTTATAGGTAGTATTGGCAAAAACGGAGCAGACCACATTCATTATAATATTCGGATGCGGTAGTTGCCTTGTTCAGTGCTTGCTATCTGCCCTGATATTAGGTACCTTTTGGTGGAAGCACAAAAGCTGGCTGAATTTCTTAAAACTCCAATGCTGCGGTGCATTAATCGGCGCAATGGCAATCTTCATTTATGCCGTCCACACTAATCTCCCAGAAGTAATTATATCTTCGTTAAGAGTTAAACAATAATTTTCGAAGCCTATATTAAATATGATAAAATCATTCTTACAAATCATATTAACTTGTATTATAATTTTTGTAAATTAATTTAATATAGACACTTTGTTTTTTTTGGATACAATTCCTTATTTAATATCTTACAAATTTGATAAATTCCAAGATTGAACATCTTTATTAATGCTTTCTTATGTGTTTCAGTCATTTTATTCGCTCGTAGCGATCGGACTAGAAGCGTTTCTCCTTGTGGGTATGTCCGCACCTATCTCCGAGGCTCTAATAGTATATGCCGAACTCACACAGATTCGACCGAGTCAGCATCTTCAACCGACAGTAATTGCCGTGATAACCGGTATGTACATTACAAATAGATAATTTCACGTAAAATGTCTTGCCAGACATCATTTATAATCGTATGTTTACCTTAGGTGTCCCAATCTTGGCTGTTTTCGCGACCGAGCTAACACATAAAAGTACCGGATGGCGACACGAATCCTGGTGGCTCATATATGGCAGTGGTGTCTACAACATATTTGTCAGCTGCGCCACGATGATGTTTTTAGTATTCATGCTATTGTACATGGGGGTGCTTCATAAAGTTCACACATTAGTGGAGGAGAACGTGATGAAGAGAGAAGCCATAGAAACGAGGTATGTATGCACAATTCTCCATAAGCATTGTAACAAGAGTCATACGATTTTTTTCAAGCCATCAATTTTTCTTTTTATAGAATACGAATATTGCATCGTGCGGCTATCGTTATATGCGGCATCATCGCCATGGAGGCAGCCTCTATTTTCTATATAAATTCATCGTCCGTAATTTTCCACTACGTATTCGCATCCTTATCCTTTGCCCTGGTAAGTTTTACAACGTGCTATAATTGTATTTTCAAATAATTTGTACCTTAAAATTATTCGCTAATGTTGTTGCACAGGGCTTCAAAATAATAATTGTATACATCGTTAACGGCGAAATCGCTATCATTGGGCCATTGTTGCGAAGAATTAGATGGAAACGTAACGTGGACGAGGAACACACGTCAGAACCCATCAAAGGTATCGTGATATAATCTTCAATATACCGTATATGAATCATAACATTGGGAGCGAGGAAATTTTCTGACAAAATAAAAAACGCGTGTTATGAAACTAATATTCTTGTCACATTACATTAGTGTGCTCGAAAGCTGACGCAGAAGTGGAGAATGATTCGGCGATTCCTCCAGCATCCTCTTCGATCGTTGGCGAGATACCGTATCGGGAAGTGCGAGGCGTCGCCGCAGGTAGCATAGATATGCGCGAGTTTATGAGTTCCGAATCATCGTCCGGATACGCCAAATCCGTCCCCGTTCCCGTGGCCGGCAGATTCCTGCCGGAGATCCGAGTGGACCATTCGGACGATATCGATCTGGAAAATTACAGTACAAGTCCGCGCAAGTACCAGGAACCTCCGACCGTGTTCGTCGACCCGAACTTTTCTGCGCGCGGTTCTCGCTGCGTTAATGACGTAGTGACCTACGGTGGCGTCAACGATTGTTGTAGCTTCCGTAACGAGTTTCGCGGCGACGGTAAGATCTTTCTGCCGGTGGCGAGCGTGTCCCCCGAATGCCCTTCGGCCAAGGTTCTCTGTAGCGCCGACGTGGAATCGCGATTGGGTGCCATGCCGGACGTCACATTGGCCGTGAAGAACGATGTCGAACTGTCATCGCGGACGAACGTGGAGTTAAAGAATCGAGAGCACGTGGTGAGCGCCATCCCGGACATCGCCAACACGAGCGAGCGTAAGCAGCCCGACGGCGAGGAGAAGACCCCAGAGATCACAGTGACCGGTGGCTGTGACAGCACGACCAGCGGGATGCTGGATCGTATCTCCCACGATCTTGACTATTTACTTAATCGCACACATGCGAAAGAAGGAGCTTAAGATTGACTGAGATCACGAGAAAGTGAGAAACATATGACAAGTAAATTACAGATTGTGAAATTTGTACAAAACAGGTTTCGTCTCACAAATATTTCCATATATGAATAAGATAATCGTAATTTGTCTTACAGTGTAAAGTGTTATTTATTTATGGGGTAATATTTAAAAACTGATATTGTTTGTCATTATGTAAGACTAGTCGTGACACGTATAATACGTTATACATATGATCGTACGTATATACATATGATCGTACTTGAAAATTGTAAATCAAGATTTAACATAACTCTTTTTTTTTATTTATTAGTCTCGAGTATCTGTGCACACGTCAGACTAATCGTAATGTTATCGCTGATTATGAATTGGCAATAGTCATAAGAGAAAAGTGCGAAAACTAATTACCATCGCATTCCATCCATCAGAAAATCAAGTATAATCTTTTCGTGCTCCATTTATATTTACGTCCATTGTATGTCGTGTGTGAGAAGATCGTATCTCCTCCAATAAATGAATATAACAATCAAAAGTACAGTATATTGCATAAGGATTCGTAATTCTATCTCGTGTAGCACGTAGATTAAAAAAAAATAAGGAAATAAGCGAAGAAATAATACTTTCGAGTTAAAGTATTTATTTATCACTGTCATCGTACAGCCCTTTCATAATATCCACGAGTCAGTCGTCGCGTTTTTTTCGTCGTTTATAATTTGTATTATAAAGCTATACACATTCAATTTAGTTTGATAATCTACTTACATACTTAAGATCGAAGTTTATGTTGTTGTAGGTAGGTAGCAGATACCTCTAGTTAGGGTTAGTCGTTTACTTAATGAAAAATGCTTCACTGAAAATTGATTCGACCGAGGTAAGAAATTGGAGCGGTATCTCTTGGCCAAGCACGTGTTATAAATGCAAAAGACGTAATAAGATCTGTGTTAGTCTGTTAGCATTCAAATATACCTATATGACTAGTTTTTTTTCTGTGTCTCAACAGATTTTTCTTAAAAATATAAAATATTTACAAGGATTTTTCAGCTAATTTTATCGAGATTTAATAAACCTTGGTTTAATCACATCAATAATACCCAAGTATAGAGTAGAGCCGTGGCTTTATCCAATTATTACCAAATTACTCTATTGAGCCAGTATTCACATTGTATAATCTTGCCTATGAAACTAAAAATATGGTAAATGAACGAGCACATTACTGTACTTTCTCTAGCGCTTGTATGTGTGTGTTCGCTCACTTTTAGACAGACTTTACAATAGACTGAGTATTTTGGCGAAAGTAATAAGAGCGGTGAGAGATTAAAATTCATCTGAAAGAAACTGAGAATACATTCATAATATTTTTTTAAAATATTAAAATGAATTTTATAATAGCTGTACAATGAAGAGATAGTTTTATATGCATGATCAAATTGATTCTTTTCGATTCTTGTATCAGAAAATAAATTTTATGATACAAGATATTCTTAAAAAGCAGGATATAGAATTTCGACGGATATTAATTTTCCCCTTTTGCAATTCTGTAAGAAACATTATGAGAAAAACGTGATAATAAACGCTTGTAACTCTACATCTTAATAAAATCTTGATTAAATTACGACAGATAAGTATCAAATTGTACGTAGCTTCGTGTAAATATGAATCAATATCCAGCAGGCCTCTAACTATCCTCTTAATTATACAATCACAAGTATTTGGTCTTTTTACATTAGATTCGTACACCTTTCGTCAATTTATCATGTATCTATATAACAGGCCACGACTTATATAAAGTAAAAACTCTAGATATATAGAACGACAACGAAATGATTTGACAACAGAGTTATTACTTTGACAACTTAGAAAGATGAAAGTAAAGATGTTCTAAGCAGTTCCTAATTTGCAGTCGTCTTTAGCTTAGAGTAGTGTAGCCACGGCACCCTCTCACCTTTACGTTCACATTCTCTCTCCCCTTTCTGTTTACTTAAATATAAAAATACATAGCCAGTCTATACATAAAGCGTGCAAAGTGGCACAGTGAACTGAGTTATCAGACGTTATCCTGGATGGTTAACTGCCGCTCTCGCTGATTGTCGGCGGTTCTGCGTCATCGTGAAGTTTATTCGTTTTGTTACTTGACACGGATATACCTGAGGTTTTTGGCAGCAGGTTAGTTGCACTATCACTATTGGATGTTGTGGCGTTGCACACGG
The DNA here is from genome assembly GCF_047496725.1 of Anoplolepis gracilipes. Classification (NCBI taxonomy): domain Eukaryota; kingdom Metazoa; phylum Arthropoda; class Insecta; order Hymenoptera; family Formicidae; genus Anoplolepis; species Anoplolepis gracilipes. The sequence continues at coordinate 4,660,233 of NC_132976.1, read as the reverse complement.
AATTGTCAAAGTGTTGCAGACATGGAAATTCCGAACCAGGCAGCAGTAAAGTAGTTTGAGTAGGAAGATTAGTTAACGATACCATTCCTGGCGTCACTATTTGTTTGTTGAAGTATCTCCTCAATGCCTCCTCGATTAAATTGGCTATTTTATCACGATCGTTCTGCAACAATTAAACAACGTCTTATGCAAAGTTGTTCAGATTCGAAACTCGAACGAGTGACATATAAACA